>NC_043703.1:23218513-23254894 GCF_006229205.1 Suricata suricatta
CATTCTTCTGCATGTTGCTGTCCAGTTCTCCCAGCACCACCTGCTAAAGAGGCAGTCTGTTTCCCATTGGATACTCTTTCCTGCTTTGTCAAAAATTAACTAGCCATACATTTATGGGCCCAGTTCTGGGTTTTCATTCTATTCCATTGGTCTATGTGTCTGTTTTTGTGCCAATACCATACTGTCTTGATGATGACAGCTTTGTAGTAGAGGCTAAAGTCTGGGATTGTGATGCCTCCCGTTTTGGTTTTCTTCTTCAATATAACTTTGGCTAAACGGGGTCTTTTGTGGTTCCATACGAATTTGAGGATAGTTTGTTCTACCTTTGAGAAGAATGTTGGTGCAATTTTGATAAGCCTCCTTTAACAGAGCAATATTAACAGATGCACAGTGCAAAATGTTTATTTTTTAGAAGAAGAATTTGGAGGAGTATTTTTTTGCAAAGTATGTATTTTATACTAACTAATCAGTTGACTTCTCCCAATAATTATGGCAAAAATACACATTTCTCAGGATACTTGTGCTGACAGTCTACTTAGCCTACACTGATTTTAACATATGTTAGGCCAATTTCAATTTTAAGGATGTCACCTTCTTTATTGTATCTACATCTCTTTGTTCTCAGTGACACTACTATCAGGTCAGGACTGTCTCTATAGTTAGTCATATCACTTTGGAACACTTCAAAACATTCAGAAGTAAAAAGGTATTTTTCTTTAGGAAAGGGGCAGAAAGGAAAAGAAGTGATCAGCCAATTCGAAGCTCCTTAGTGAAACAATATTAATTTCATATAACAGTTCATGGGAAATTTGTTAGTGAGCATTATACATTGATATTGAAGTTTTGATTATCACTGCTTTTAAAGTTATTAAAAATATATAATGTACTAATAATGTTGACTAGAATCTTTTCTTCCTTTCTTTAAAAGAGCTTACTGATTACACAATGGGATTGCTTAGGTTTCCTCCTGGTTTTATCATTTGAACATTGAATTAGCTCATGAATAATAGATAAGGAAAAAGAAAGACCCAAATTCCATCCCACTGCCATCTGGCTTGAGAGGATAAATGTCATATGCAATTGGCATACTCCTGCCTAAGATAAATCTCTAACCTTTTTTGTAAATTCTAAACCATGTTGTCTTCACAAGCACAGAGGGGAGAATGATCTTCAAAATTATTTTTAGGCCAGAGAATGCCAGACTAGATAAATCATCATGTTATTCTAAATGACATAGTCTATATTCCTAAGTAACAAGGCACTAGGTGAAGTTCTCATGTTCTCACTAAGGAAAATTAGAAATAGCTAAATATAGAGCTTAAGTGTTTATTATTCTCAAAAGATGAGCCAAAATATTAATGGGAAACAATTCACATGAAGATGATTTTTATGATTACTTTACATTCTTATAGCTGTATTGTATTTATAATATCTTTTGAAATAGTTTATATTGCAATTCAGCATATGGTACTAAATTAATTATGTAGCTATGTTTTTAAGAATTTTATTCAAACTGTGCTTTCTGTGATTCTATAATACTATGACCTCAGGCATATAAGTAAAATAAAAATTTCATGTCACTAAACATCTACTTTTAATTTTTTGTATTCTTATTTCCCATATATAATAATATCACTGTACTTTTGTCAACATTTTGCAGAAAAGATTGTACAACTTTTATAAGAATTATAATTAGTCAGATTTTTTAAAGGTATTTTATGGATTCTAAAAGCATAACACAGAGTAAAATAACTACAACAATAAAATACTTTATTTAAAAATAAATACAGAGAAAGAGAATCATATAGAACACAGATTTATAAAAGTATCTTATCACCCAGAGATATAGAGTGTTGAAATAGGATATATAATTCTACGTATATTAATGTGCAAACATTACTATAATAAAATAAAATGTACATAATTACAGCATGCTGTAAATTTTTCTATTGGACATTATATCTTGGAATATTTTTCTTCTTTTTAAACATTTTTATGTTTATTTATTTTTGAGAGAGAGAGAACAAGCAGGGAGAGGGGCAGAAGGAGAGGGAGACACAGAATCTGAGCAGGCCCTAGCTCTGATGTGTCAGCCAGAGCGAAATCACAAACTGAGCAGAAGCCAGGCACTTAACTGACTAAGCCATCTAGGTGCCCCTCTTGGAATTTGTTTTCTTTTTAGTATCTATAGAACTGCCTCAATATTTTTACTAGTCCTATACAATTTCATTGCACCATAATTTATTAGGTAGGTGATAATTATTAATTATCATTATTATAATTATTAATTAACATTATTATCCTGACATATAAATGGAAATATGGGCAAAGGATAGTAAAAGTACCAACTAACAGCACATACTGATGGTAAGTAAGCTGGGTTATTGTTCAATCTGTAGTGTACATTGCATTGAAAAAAGCCAAAAGGGGGGGAAGCAAAGCCATTATTTTCTTGTCTATTCATTGGCTAAAGTATAGCTGTCAGACATAAAGATTTCCAAAATGGGCACTTTGGGTTCAGAGAGTTTAATCTATATTATCAATAAAACAAAAGTACTTTTTTCTTGACAAGCGGAAAAATAAGAGATGATGAATAAAGGAGTAAGAAAGACAATAAATAGCTTTGCTTACTTCAAGGATTGAACTTTAAAAGTCCTAAGGACGCAAAACCCATCACATTGATATTTTTGATAGTTTTCTCAGAATCTTCTACCATACTTTTTCTTCTATGTTGTCCCCAAACAGTGATGATTTCTTTCTAATTCAGTCTTATTGTCAGCATCTCCATCACTTTGGTTCCTCCATTTCTCCTTTGATTCTGCAAAGAAAATTGAATGTCCCTTTTAAACCATCAGTAATATTTCAGAGTGTTCAGTAATTTCCCAATGACTTTTTCTTATTTATATGAAAAAGTAGAAAATGGTAACATCTAATAAAGAGTTGTAGTTTTCTTGCTAAATTCTTCATTGTAAATGCAGAGTTACATCTTTCAATTGCACATTTAATCAATAGTTATACTGGCTTGGTAGACAGAGTATTGAAATTTTGAGTGAATTTATATACTAAAATTTCTATCCATTCATTCTTTAATGGAAAGCATCCAACTTGTTCACAGGTTATGTGTCTAGCCACCACAAAGCTGATGCTTAATCTGCCTTCCTGAAAATAGATAATGGAAAAAAAATGGATGGGCATCTGACCTAAGCTAGGCCAATCAAATTCTGCTTTCAGTAATATAGATATTGGGTGATGAATAGTAGTTAGTACCTCGATGTGATTGGAATTTTATTGGTTTTTTAGCAAATTGACCCGGATCTCCAAAGAAAATTGCCTTAAAACTAATCTCAATTTTAGCCCAAAATGATGAAAAGTAACTAAAAAAGGAAAAATGGGAAGGAAAAATAAAGCAAACCTTTTTCAAAACCAGCAACTCAGAGCTTTTGACATCTGATTCAGAGCAAGATAAAGGCAGTAGTCATGTTACACCATATACATTCTACACACACTCCGCACATGCCCCCCATCACTCCCAACACACACACAGAATTTATTTCCAATTATTTTCTCATAGGTAGCCTTAAAAACCCCGGGGCCAAGAACATCATCAAAATGAGAAATATATTGTGATGGCCTGAATAGGAGTCCAAGGAAGTCAAAAGGATGGCCTTGATACTTGATGTTATCCTGCATATCATCTTCTACCTAAAGCAAGAAATATTACATGTTTTAGATTATTGATCAATCTATAATATGAAAGTCATTTCTCTGTACATTCTCAGTTCTTAATGGAAGCTACATTATGTATGTATGTATGTATGTGTTTACTTATTGTTAAAATTTTATTTTTAAGTAATCTCTATGCCCAACATGGAACTCAAACTCATAATTCTGAGAACAAGAGTCACATGCTCTACCGAACGAGCCAGTTAGATACCCCTTTAATATATTTTAATGGTTATATTGGGACTATTGGAAGTGTTCATATTCTGCAGAATAAAAATGTCACACTTGGATTAAAATGAGAATGCACTAACAGAAATATAGAAGTTACCATAGTCTCATGGACTTAAAAAAAAAGAGGGACTTCATGACTATGAATGCAACAGCTTTATCAGATTTTAAGCTGCTTCCCCAAAATGGAAAGAATGTTCTTGACATTTTACTGAAAATGGGGAAAATAAAAATCTAATGTCTATTCTCCTAAAAGGAAACTCCTAGACAAACAGAATATTATCTTTAAAAAAACTCACACTATAAAAGAACATGTGTATATGCAGCACTTGTGTTCTCCCAGCCATCACTTTGTTCCTATAATAAAAAGATCCTCATGTCCCTACATAATTTCACTTAGATTGTCTTCAAAAAAATGTATAAACATTAATTTATATACTTTAACATTAAATATAAATGTTCATTGGAAAGATTTTTAATATAATTATTATATAATATGATTTAGTTCTAATTCCTCTCTAAGAAATCATATTTGGTCCATAATGTACCAATGTGTTTTATTGTTCTCATAAAAGCAGAAAACCAAATAATTTTACTCAACAATATTCTTTGAAGAAGAAGCCTAATTTGGAACTCTACAAATAAATCTTTTCAGTGCAATGCAAACATTCAAGATCACGAACTATTTCATTTAAAAAAAACTATTAGCTTATGTATAAATTATAAATTGATGGAAAGACTGGGAACAAAGTGGACAAGTAGACAGACATTTGATGTAGAGATAAATGCTAACCACTGGTGGGGTGTGCAACAGGGACAGAAGGCTAGTGGGACATAGAAGGCTTGTAGACCTGCCCATAAGACTGCTGATGCTCAGGGGCTGTGTTTTTACGTCCATGTGAGACCAGCTGTGGACAACAGAATGTAAGGATAAATGACATTGGTCACAATATGCCTCCTTTATACTTTTTCACCTTCCCTTGAGTCTTTGGGACCCACGTGGTAAATGATGGTGACAGCACAAATTAGAAAGGGTCTAGATTCCTGAATTACTTCTTGGAGTGGATGTGTGGTTTCCCAACATCTGACTTAAACTTTGTGTAAGTGAGAAACAGCTGTTATTGTATTGAGCTCCTGAGATTTTGGACTCATTTGTCAGAAACCCTGCGTTAGTTGTCCGAACTAATGTAAAGGTCAAGGAGAGGATATGCTTTGAATTAATTGGCAGATAGGACTGGAATTAATCAGAACTACTATGCTCTCTACTTGTTCTTCTTATACTTTTACACTGCTTCCACATTTTGCCCTCTTTTAAAACTGGTATTCAGGAAAGCTTATAGGACTAAAAAACAGAATGGACCTAAGAGTGTACAAAAAGAAAAAACACAAAGAGGACGTTACCTGCTCTTCACTTCTCTTCATGCTTCCAATATTTAGTATGGGAGGTAGGAGGAACAGGGCATGTGATTTTGATGAAAAATAGCAGGAAAATGAGTTTTACCTTTATTTTTTTTCCTCACCCTATATTTGGCTCCACAATTGCCAACCAGAATTAAAGTTGCAATTGTGAGGGGAGCCTGGGTGGCTCAGTTGCTTAAGGCTTCAACTTCGGCTCAGGTCATGATCTCACAGTTTGTGAGTTCAAGACCTGCATTGGACTGTGTGATGACAACTCAGAGCCTGGAGCCTGCTTTGGATTCTGTCTCCCTTTCTCTGCTCCTCCCCTGCTCATGCTCTGTCTCTCTGTCACAAAAATTAAAAAAAAAATTAAGTTGCAATTATGAGTGTGTTTAGAGAAGAGTCAAACAGGATAAGGATGTTCCTTTGCTGTCACTTTAAGTGGGTGAGGAAACACAAATACATAGTGCTGGTATCTTAAGTAAAGATGCATATAGTAATTAAGCCATTCTCATAGGTATTGCTAATGATGACTGCTTATCAGAACACTGATTTTAAAATAATTCAAATTCTTTACATTTAACAACATGCTAAATGTACACACATTACTTAACCTCAGGTGAAGAGGACTGAAAGAATCAAAACAAGATTGCATGACATTTAACTAGTACTGATACGTGCAGACCCTCTTTTCATTTTATGTATCTGCCTCCTTTAGCGCTATAACCTCCATCTCTCTTTTCCTCAGGGCGACCATTCCATTCCCCCTACTGCCCTTTCTCATTTCATGAGTTTCTTTGAGGATTGTGTGAGCTTCTCTTGAGTGGCATAATGGATTTATTCAGATTCAAAAAACCCTAATTAAAATGATTTTGGAATATTAACTTACAATAGACTTACATTGGTATACGAGTAACGCTCCTAGGAAACATCTGAATACTGGTCCAAAATTACTACCACGTTAAGATCCGGTGGTAGGTCTCAACCACACACACACACACACACACACACACACACACACACACACAAGGCATGCATTTATGAATTTGTTAGCTCAGGCTACCGTAATAAAGTACCACAGACTGCCTGGCTTACAAAAAGAAAATTATTTCCTTGCAGTCCTGGAGGTTGGAAAATTCAAAAACAAAATCTGGCAGGGTTTGGTTTCTGGTAATAGCACTCTTTCTGGCTTCTATAGATATCTGTCTTCTCATTGCGTCCCGTTGAGAGAGAGAGACAGAGAGACAGAAAGACAGAGAGAGAGAAAAATGAGTTTCTCTTCTTCTCATAAGAGCACCAATCCTGTCAAATTGGAATCCACCCCTAGTGACTTCATTTAACCTTAATTATCGCCTAAAAGCCCTGTCTTGAAATAAAATAACATTTGGCAGTCGAATTTCAACATATAAATTTGAGAAGGGGCACAACTCAGTCCTTGGCATTGTATATCTTATACACACATTGAAACGCATGATTAGTCATACATCTATCTGAGGGAAGAAGATTTATAGGCATAGGAATTGTGAGGGCAAAGTTTCTAAGGAAATAGTATTTAAAATAGTAAGAAGGCAGTGTTGCTACAACAGAAATTTAGAGTGAGAAGAGTGGAAATGAGGTCAGAAGCCAGATTGCACAGAATTGCATAGGCGTTTAAACTCTGGCTGAAACTCTAAATGAAAATGGGAATCATTGGAGCATTTGAACAGAAGAGTGTTGTAATCTGGTTTAAGTTTTAAAATAATTAATATTATTGCAGCATTGAGAATTGAAGACAGAGAATGGTAAAATTGGAACCAGAAATCAAGTAGGTGGCTATACAAGTAATACAGCCAAGAAGCAAGTGTATTTCTGCTGAGGTTGGGTGCACTGGAAATGGTAGGAAGTATCAGGATTCTGGATATATTTTGCAGGCTCTGTTCAAAAGGATTTATGGATGGCTTATATGCAGGTGATTGAGCACAAAAGTACATAGTTGATTTGACTTATATTATTATCACTATCTTCTGCTGCAAAAAACAATGGACTTTTAGCAGGTCACACACCTAGTTATAAAACCAATATTCTGGAAAATAAAAATGTTCCAATGAACATAGGCTGTGGGTAGATTCAACATTGACTAACTCAGCATATCTAGTCTGGTACCTTTTCTATCAAAAAGGTAACTTGAGAGAACATGAAATGACTATCAAGTGGGTGGTTTGTATATTCGGCTCCGTTTCTTTTTTTTTTTTTCTTTAATTTATTATCTTTGTTTCGTTTTGTTTTGTTTTTTGATGGAGACAGAGTGAGTGTGAGCTGGGGAGGAGAAGAGAGAGAGAGAGGGAGACACTGAATCCAAAGCAGGCTCCAGGCTCTGAGCTGTCAGCACAGAGCCCAATGCAGGGCTTGAACTCAAATCCTGAGATCATCACCTGGGCTGAAGTCAGACGCTTAAACAACTGAGCCTTCAAGGCACCCCTTGGTGCTATTTTTCTTAAGGTGTGATAACAATGTAAGGTTTTGAACTACATCGTTATTTATAAATAATGTTATGATATATTCTGCTGGCCCAAAGTGCCTTCAAATGAGACCTATTGAGGCTTATTGGCTCAAGAGTCCCTCTGAAGGAATACCTGGAGACTTAATCCTGGATGGATGTCTCACTTTTGGCCACATTGCAGTTTGAGGATGGCACTACAGCAGCTACAAGAGTCTCTACTGATTAGAATCTTTTATTTTCTTTCTTATTTTTTAATGTTTATATATTTTTGAGAGAGAGAGAGAATACTAGCAGGGCAGGGGCAGAGAGAGAGACAGAGACACAGAATCTAAAGCAGGCTCAGGCTCTGAGCTGTCAGCACAGAGCCTGGAGCAGGGCTCAAACTCAGGGCTCATGGCCTGAGCCCAAGTTGGACACTTAACCGACTGTGCCTCCCAGGTGCCCCTCTACTGATTAGAATACTTTTTAAAAATATTTATTTATTTTTGAAAGAAAGAGACAGAGTGCAAGTGGAGGAGGTACAGACAGAGAGAGGGAGACACAGAATCTGAAGCAGGCTCTGGGCTCTGAGCTGTCAGCACAGAACCTGACACAGGGCTCAAATCCATGAAATGTAAAACATGACTTGGGCTGAAGTCAGACACTTAAGCAGCTGAGTCACCCAGGTGTTCCCAGAATCTAATCTCTTTATATGCTGGTGATTTCTAATCTATTTCCATTAGAATTAGAGGTCAACTTCTGGCTACATAGGTGAGATTTACGTTCACATCCAAAGGAAAGTTTAAATGTGAATGGCCTGAGATAGAAGGTCACTAAGAGATACAGATTTTGCATTTTATAGGCTCCTGGGAAATCAATTTCTGCTCCTGATATATGGTTTTCACTAAAGGTGCATAGTCCTGGGGGGTTACAGACTATTGCTGGTGGACCACGCTTGCCAGCTTGTGGGGTTCCAGATCCTGTTTCTAACTTTTATCTGTGTCAAATGCAGTAGAATGCTTGCACTTTAAAATAAAATAATTATCCCTCTAATATTCTTTTTCCAGATATAAACATGTAGAGGTAATTTTGTGAGTTTTTGATAAAAAAAAAAGGAAAATATAAAGTAAAATATCAAAGCAATATTTCTGTGAATAAATGTTTCAGGAAAGTTTTCTCCTGAGCTGGTGAGTTATGCCACACCGGCAGGGGTCTCTTTGCTATGACAGAGATAAAAGCTTTGTCCCGCCATGCAGATGTCTTTGGTCTGTTTTAACAAGACAACACAGAAAATAAAAATTCTTTGTATGTAACTCTGTAAATCTCCTACTTCAGTTTACAGATTATTATGTCCTAAGATTTTGTTTCAGCTATTTTCTTACCACTTATGAGAAGAGAAACACTATATAGATCAGGTCCCCTCGCAATGTCAAAGGTAATGTACCAACACCACAGGAAGAATCTACAGGAACGTGGGCACTGACAACAGGAGAGGAGAGAAGAGAGCATGTCCACAGTGAGCATGTCTCACAATTGGTCAGGTACCCTGCGTAGAGGCTACAAGTTGGGAAAGTAGGACTCAAGGCTGGGAACATATTTACCTTATATTATAAGGTACTCTTTTATATGTATATCAATGATAATGTCAGGTGTCTTGCCTTTTATGAGTATTTGTATCAAGACGTACCAAAAGAGCAAACAAATGTGGCGCAAATACACACACTCTTTGAAGAGTGAGTATTTTCAAAATGAATAGTGTGACGGATCACTGCCTTGTTCCACTTAGCTGCTAAAACCAAATATCACAGATTGGGTAGCTTATAAATAACAGATACTCATTTCTCACAGTTCTGGTGGCTAGAAGTCCAAGATCAAGATGTCAGCATGGTCTCATTCTGGTGAAAATCCTCTGCTGTTTCATAGCCAGTGCCTTCTTGCTGTCCTTTACATAGCAAATCAGTGAGGGATCTCTGTAAATTCTCTTTCATAAAGACATTGATCCTATTCATAAAGGCTCCACCTTTATGACCTAAGTGCTTCCCAAAGGCCCTGCTTCCTTACATCATTAAGTTTGGGGTTAGAGTTTCATTATATGAATTTGGTAAGAGTCACAAGTATTCAGATTGTACCAATCACTCTTTTTCCACAGTATGATTTTTTATGCTATTGGATACACCAAAAGATCTTGTTAGACTTATGGATTGGTCTGCTGAAGTTAGTTCCTTGATTTGTTTTCTCTCCAAACTGTGACATCATCAGATCACACAGCTATGAGAGTAGGTCTAACACAGATTTACTTCTATTTAAGTTTGAAGTTGGTGGGTGGCTGGGGCTCCTGAGTGGCTCTGTCAGTTGGGCATCTGACTTTTGCTCAGGTCATGATCTCATAGTTTGTGAGTTTAAGCCCTGAATCAGGCTCTGTGCTGACAGTTCAGACCTGGAGCCTGCTTCGGACTCTGTGTGTCCCTTTCTCTCTGCCCCTTCCCCAATCACACTCTGTCTCCCTCTGTCTCAAAAATAAACAAACATTAAAACAATTTTTTTAAGAAGTTGGTGAGTGTCATGATCTTCCTAATATAGTCTGAATTTACCACTTAAATGTAAGAAAACATACTTGTTCATGCTCAGATATGTATTTATTTTATTATTATTATTATTAAGGTCATCAGGAAAAAGATCTCCAAAGTATTAATTTGCATTTCAGAGAAAAATCTAACCTTTTAGATTCCTGTATATTTGCAATGAGGAAAAGGATCTTCTAACTGCTAGCAGGGGGTAAAATAAACCAGAAAATTTTTAATAAATTTAAGTGAGAATAAATTTTCTCCAACTCAATAATAAAATTTAGCTGGGTAAAATTAAATAATCAGAATGGAAAGGTCATATAATGGTTTGAAATAAGGTGGTATTTAAAGTATGAAGCAATGATAATACGATTACCTTCAATATGTCCTTCAATCCATATGACTTGTTTATTTTTTCATTGCTTGATACAGAGATGATTAAAATCTGAAAAGAATGAAGAATAAATCAGTGAGTTAAGTGACAAAATAGGACTTTGATCTAGGCGTGATAATTAGAGTTTAATTTGTATTTTATCAGCAGAAATGAAAATTATTTTAATGGATAATTTCATTCCATTGAAAACTATTGGAAAAACAGATCATGGATATAAAGCTACTTTAAAAGATTTAGGAACTTTAATCATACAAATGCAGAATATAAAAATTTATGTAGGAAGATGTAAGAATAAAATAAATCATATCTTGACTAAGAATTCTGTGTACACAAGGCAAGAAGTAACTGAAGGTCTCTTTTTAACATCAGTTCAGAAAACTAAAGCCACTTTATCATTATTAGTTCCATTTCTTTAATTGATCTTTGGATGCTGAACCAGCAGAAAATAATATAACTGATATGGGCCAAGAAAACATTTGGCAATGAATGCAAATCATTTGGAATTCCTATTTTGCTAATGTCTTTTGGCTCTAGACGTAGTCAGGACAGTTACCATTTTTTCTATAAACATATATTGGTAATCACCTCCTCCTCGTTTGATAAAAATAATAAAAGGACAAATTACTTAACATTTTGACAATATTTAATTTACTAAGGTGTTTGCTATTTAGTTTATTAGGAACTATTATCTATTTTAATTTTGTTGGTATATGCATATGTGACTAATATTTTACATATAGAGTTATATTTATATGTTATATATAATTAGGCATAGTTTGTTACTTAGTGTAACTATTAGAAGATTATTCTAGTCATGTATGATATGACATCATTTTCTTTTTTTTTAATTTTTTTAAATGTTTTATTTATTTTTGATACAGAGAGAGACAGAGCATGAGAGGGGGGGGGCAGAGAGAGAGAGGGAGACACAGAATCCGAAGCAGGCTCCAGGCTCTGAGCTATCTGTCAACACAGAGCCTGATGTGGGGCTCGAACCCACGAACGTGAGATCTGACCTGAGCTGAAGTCGGAGGCTTAACCGACTGAGCCACCCAGGCGCCCCGACATCATTTTCAATTAATACTACTAATAAAAGCATCTATTATATAACTTTTTCAAATGCTCTGATTTAAAAAGCACTATACCAAAGCACTCTATAACACTATGTCTGTATATATTAAAAATATAACATTTCCTATGGCACCTGAGTGGTTCAATCAGTTAAGGTCTGACTCTTTATTTCAGCTCAGGTTATGGTTTTACAATTAGTTTGGTGAGATCAAGCCCCATGTCAGGTTCCACACTGCTTGGGATTCTCTCTCTCTGCCCCTCCCCTGCTCACACGCATACACTATCTCAAAATAAAACACATATATATGTATATATATATTATTATATACACATACACACACAAGCACATAAAACATTTTCTGTTTCCTTATAGACTTGAGTGGATAGACAAATATTTATAATACCTATATATTAATGCAAAAGTAAATTATGTGGCTAGAAATAAATATGGGGATAAAGTGAGGTGAGAATGATATCAAATAATGGACAAGGACAAGGAACAGAAGCAAATATTAATTATAGAAACATGAGAATTGGGTAGGGCAGAGAGGGAGACAATAATTAGCAGGAATCATGAGGAAGAAAGAAGAGAAAAGAGTAAAATAATAAGGGCTGGAGAGAGTGGTATTTAAGCATGCAGTGTGGATAAGAATAGGATATTTAAAGACATAAAAGAGATTGAGAAAATACTGCATCTACTTTTCCTAATGTATGAATGCATAACCTTCCAGTTTGTTTGAAATCTACAGCTCATTAAAGAGCATCCATTGCATAGCAAGGCTTGTGTTTGATGAAAAATGAAACACTTTCTTGTTCAAATATGTAATTCCTAAAATCTCATCATGTTTTTCATTTTTTTAGTATAAATTCACGTTAATTGCATGCCGCTTAAATGTGGTTTTACATATTTACTCTCAGCAGCTCACTTTTAGAGCTACACTTATTTTTCCACAAATGAGTCTTTCAACTCTTCAATAAATGCTCTTTCAATATTTGATATGGTGGTATATATGCGGTTGCTGTCTTATCCTAAATTAAATGTTTATTTGAGACACTTCATTTAAAGTGTTTTCATTTTCTACTCATTTTAGTTGGAAAAGCAATCATGCAGTCTCATTCAAGCTATCTTTTCCTCTGGCATTATTGTTTATGTAAGTGGTAAAGTAACCTGAGAAAGGAAAAAAAAATCAAAATGAAAAAGACATGCAAACAAATTGTAGCTTCCAGTCTTGACAATGGATGTACTGCAAACCAAGAAGGTTTAGGGGTGATCTCTGGCTGTGCCAATTCAGTACACAAAGAGCTGTTTGTTCATTCATAACAAACAAACAAAAACCCAAATGAATTCCCCTGAAATCCTTTACTTAATAGCCACATTGATGGCAGTGCATTTTCGTTTTCATGCATTAGGACATGGGGCCAATTATAAATAAAGCTTGTGGTTCTTTTAAGAGAAAATGGCTAGGTGGTAGGAAATTGTTTTTGTTGTTGATTAAGATGACGGAAAAGATTTCACCAGGTCTACGTACAAAACTGTCCTTCATCTATTTTATATCTGCTAATGATGTTCACTATATTCTTTTATACTCCTACTGTTGTTCTCAATACTTAACATCTCATGTATAATTTCACCCCTTGTTCCATGTTAAGGAATAAACCTGTGATTCCTTCTTTTCATTTCCAATTAGGTGTTTAGAAATAGTGAAAGACAGATGATTATGAAGGCATATTCATAAATTCTGAGCCAGTATATTTATTTTAGGTTGATGTAAATAAAAAAGCATGCACTTGAAACATAAGGCTCTAGAGATTTCAGGAGTAAGGACTCCCAAATTTAGCAAATAAAATTTCAGAGTACACAGGTAATTTGAATTTGATATAAATATCAACTAAGATTGTATTGTACATTTTCTGTACAATATTTAAGACATACTTATACTAAAACATGTAATTGTTGTTTATGTGAAATTCAAATTTAACTGAATGTTTTTTATTTGGCAATCCCATTCAAGAGAGACATTATGATCTTGGCCATAGAGCTTTGTGTCCTAATTTCCCCTCTATCATTTCAGCAGGAATAAAGACCTAAATTATACAATTTCTCCTCCATTATTATGGTGAATTACTAAAGACTGAAATAGAACAAAAAGTACATGATTAAAATTCACCAATTTAATCATTCTATTAAATTAACAAAATGTTAACCCATTCCCTTTATGTTTCCTAAGTGAATCTGATTGAAGCAGTACTTATTCTGTAATTAATTGTTTATTATCTTATATCTGTTTAAAATTCTATGGTTCTATGCTGTGTATTTCAAGTCATATAATATTTGGCCAAATACTACAAATATTGCCTAATACTTATTATATAATCTAATAAGATAATTTTGTAAGATAGTTATTGATGTGAGTGTATCTGAGAAACAGTGCTGCATGAGCCTTTTCTCTGAGTTTCCTTCAGTTGTCTCTGGAATAGGACTGAAAATGAAAATGATGACAGTGAGAAAGAAAAAGAAGGCAAGCTTCCTTCTGAGTAGGTTTTTAATTTGAACTTTCTTTTAATAACCTTTTTTGGACCTGTGCCATCCAATGTGGCAAAGAGCATTTTTTCAGAATATTCAAAGACAGCGTTCCTAAATATTCTCTCCATTGCATAAATTTGAAAAGTTTGTGCTAACAAATATTCATTTCCTTTTTCACACATCTCTTCCCTTTAGTAACTTAGTAACAAAGTGGTACAATGAGTGAAGGAGTCTTTGAGTCATGATGGGTGACATTATTAATGGTTCCTACAAGTACATGAATTTATGGGTTATGGTTATACATTTATTTATTTATTTATTTATTTATTTATTTATATTTTTGAGAGAGAGAGAGTGCAAGTGGGGAATAGGTACAGAGGAGAGAGAGGGGAATAGGTGGGGGAAGAATTTTAAGCAGACTCCACAGTCAGTGCAGAGTCTGAAGCAGGGCTCAATCCCACAACTCTGAGATAATCATCTGAGCAGAAATCAAGATTCGGCCACTCAACCAACTGAGCCTCTAAAGTGCCCCAGGTTGTACTTATATTTAAAAAGACCCAAAGTATGCTTATTGCTGTTGGCCTTTTTTTTAACCTAAAATATTTCTCCATCAAATTTAAATTAGCCATCTTAGAATCATTCAACTGTATTAATGGCATATATCTTTGAATTTTAGACCATAGTGATATAGTTTATTTTATCAATATTTCTTCAACTAAAAGAAACATAGTCCATATTTTTCTTTTTCTTTTTACCAGTTACAAGTGTCCATCTCTGCACTTAGATTTAAATGATATCTGACATCATAAAATGCTTCCTTTTCTCCAACAGAACAGGTTTTCCTGGACCCATATGCAAGAGACAGTATGTTACCTTGGTTTAAAGTGTACCTTCTAGCATTGCTTTCTCTTCTCCCTGTCTTCCAGCAACTCTAGTAGTTGTTTTACTTCTTTATTTCTGGAGGTGGCAACAGTATTTTGTATTATTATTCCAAATTCCTAAAAACACCCTTTTATTATAATCTCAGGTAAAAAATTTTGGAATTTATCGACATCTGCCTATTTGAATTTTAGAAATCTCCTTAGAGCTATGCAAAGAATAATAATAAGCGTCATAAAGAAATAATAATTTTACCAGTGAAAATATATCATGTTCATCTGTGTAGATAATCACACTATAGAAAGGTAGAGGATTTAAGTAAGAAAAACATTTCTTGGGAAGTTGGTGGCTCTTAAGATACTATTGAGGCAGCATTTTCTATAGTTTGTCCAATGAGGACAGGAAAGACAAAGTCTATTGTTTTCCTGAACACCTGTGACCACAGCAATTATGTCTGGTTCATGTGGATGTTCCAAAAACTTTTATTGAATGAATGTATCCCCTTTAAAATAGAGTTACTTGTTAACAGTTTGCTGAATTATCCACAAATCATAGCGTAGCACTCTGTACTCTCTGTATGCAAATTAGAGATCAATTAATTTCACAATGAGTAAACACTTAATGGATTTTCTAGAGTTTTTCATTGAAGATACAAGATTCAACTTTATATTAGTAAATTAATGTGTTAGTTTTAGGAATACTTAAGATTAAGCATTCTAAATCATTCCCTTATTCATGAGGTATCACTCATGAGATAAGAGATATCATGAATTTTTCTCCACACTAACAACGTTTCAAATGCAGTGTGAAAAATGGTGATTTATAGCATGATTTATTATGTGTATGTCATCACCTTGAAATAATTTATGAGACCATGTTTGTGAGGTGCAACATCTATCATATGTTTGTATTACTATAAGTATGAACAGCACTTTGCACATTTGCCTCTATATCTGTTCTAGCTTCAAAGGTTTAAGGTTTAATAACCCAAAGCTTGGGACACATGAACATTTAAAAAAAAATCACCTAAGCACACAGATTATTTGTAATGGTATAAGCGAGGTAATTTAAATAAATGCAAAAATTTAAAAGAATCATATACTGTAGAACTATGAAAATAATCCTTGTTAAAATTAAGTGTTTTAAAATTTTCCAAGTTGAAATAATGCAACTTTTCCTGTTTTAATTATCTACTGCCCATTCTGCAAATCGCCATGGTCATTATCCTGAGACTGGCCATATGAATTAACATGAATTCAGGATAAAATATACCAAGATATGAGTTCTAGATTCAAGTAAGTTAATATCTAAAATGTCTTGTTAGCTGATGACCCATCCTGAGGGAAATACAAAAAAATTGTCTTTCCTGAGTGATAGGAAAATTCAGTTTCTCTTTGTCAGAATATCAATTAAAAATCACTAAATATGGACTATGGTGACAACTGAATGGATAATTTTGAAGAATTCTACATACTTGTTTTCCATTAAGAAATATTTTAGAAAATGTATTTGCATTTTTGAAAAATGTAATGAAAGAACTGTTCTCAAAAACCCCACTATAAATGTTTGGATAGACCAAATGTTCTAGGCCAAGCTTGTACATGATTTTCAGAGTAACCTATAACAAGATATTTAACATGTCCAGTCTTCAGTTTCTTCTTATGGAGTAAAATAATTATATTAATATACTGTATAATCTAAAAAAATCTAAAAATCTATAATTTGACAACTGAAAGATGTCTCCACTATCTATTGTTTCTTTAACAAAATGGCAAAACTAAATAATCCTTAAGAACTTTGATATTCTTAAAATATATTTCTATGAATATTTTGAAGTTTATATCCAATGATTAGTCACATGTTAATAATTATCCTCCTAATTTGAAAATAATGTAATGGATTCAAATTTTTAGTCTGGTAAATAATTATTAACAAGGATTGGTCACAAGATCATATTTGTTATTCAATTTTATGCCAATGCCAAGCATAGAAATTTAGACTTACTTTTTTTATTATGATAAAATCAGAGTTAGTAATTTGACCTTCTCTGAGATTCCTCAGTGATAAGATGTTGAAGAAGGATAAAACAAGTGAAATAAGAAAAAAAGGTGGTAAATAAAAAGAGAATGACAAAAAAGATAGAACTTGTATGGTAGGTAGTATTGGGGCCTGGACCAAAATGATTACAGTGAAATGCCTTTAAAGTGCTCTTTTGCCAAGCTAGTATAAACATTGTGATGAGATTAAAATTCTAATGGATTTATAATGAATGTTTTTTCTCAAAAATTTTTAAGTTTATTTATTTATTTTGAGAGAGAGTGTGTGGGAACAGAGTAGGGACAGAGAGAGGGAGAGAAAGAATCTCAAGCAGATTCTGCACTGTCAGCATAAAGCCCAACATGGGCCTTGAACTCACTATAACATGAAATTATGACCTGACCCAAAACCAAGAGTCACATGCTTAGCTGACTGAGCCACCCAGGCACCCCTATAATGAATCTTTAGATATAAAATAATTATGTAAATGCCCAGCATGGCCAAAACATAGAGAATTTAATTATTTTGATTTTTTAACATTACACATCTGATTGCTATTCTGATTAGATGTATAAAAGTTTAATTATTGTTTTCATTTAATTTGACCAATACTAGCATTATTTAATTTTTTTATGTTTTCTTTGTTTTACAGATAATGAAATCCAAACAACTTATTTTGGCTTCTATAACAATTCTGGGGACATGGGGGATAAGAGAAAGAATAGTAAAGTGAGTAGGACTCTGACAGTAACCTGTGATGGGTAAGCATCCTACTCTTGATTTGGGCTCAGGTTATGGTCTCAGGGTTTGTGAGATGGAGCCCCACCTTGGGCTCTGTGCTGAGAGTGTGGAACCTTCTTGGGATTCTCTTTCTCTCTCTCTCTCTGTAAATAAATGAATATTTAAAAATAAAATATATAATAAACAAAACAGATACCCATGTATAGAAGCAGCAGGATAACAAAATTTTACCAAATTGAAAAGCAAGAAAAGCTGAAGAAGTTAAATTTCTTCTAGGTCTTGAAAAGTAAGTTTTATCCAGATTTTGTGCATTGATAAAGTAAAGGTAACTTATAGAAATCAAATTTAAAATTGTTGGATAACATTAGTTGTGAATCCATCACTACACATTCTGTAGTTGTGAATTCATTACTACAGAAAGACTCACTGAAGTAGACTACAGCCTACAATGTGGTCTGGGGCTATCAAACCTGATATACATAATTTTTTATTGCTAAAACATTTTTTTTCTTGTTTTTCTAAAGCATTTTAATTGACTTTTTTGTGAATTACTGTTTATACATATCTGTTTGTGTGTTTACAGGCAAGGAATCTGGGTTAAAGGTGCTTTGGGAAATAGCTTCTATTGCCAATAAATAAGATGTCTTCAAGTAGCACTAAGGGAGCCATTCTTCCAAGATTTATGTTCTAAATGTGAATGGAGATTGCTGTTTGTCAAAACTTAATATACCCACAGATCCTTCTATAATATATAAAATATTAATATTACATATAAAACTTACAATTTAAAGATAAAATTCAGGGAACAAAGTGCAATAGCCACTCATTTCCATATGCATATCATTATACATGCATTATACTAAGACAATGAAACAGACCCTAAACCAGATTTCCTTCTCACACAAACACACAATAATATTGATTCATTAAGCAACATTGTGTTAAATATTCCAGAGTCCTAGGTTTTCAGTTTATTGTTGAAAACATAATGGGCAGGACTCTAATTTTCTCTTGCTTAGAATGGTGGCTGAGATGGATATGTAGCAAAGCAAAATTGAGTTAAGTTCATGAGTTAATAAACTGCTACACAGTTAGTTTGCATCATGCTAATTAGGCACCGGGGTGGCTCAGTTGGTAGAGGGCTGGACCCTTAATTTTGGCTCAGGTCATAATCCCAGAGTTGTGGGATCGAGCCCCCACACTGGGCTCTACAAGCCTGTTTAAGAGTCTCTCTCTCTCTCTCTCTCTCTCTCTCTCTCTCTCTCTCTCTCTCTCTCTCTCTCTCTCTCTCTCTCTCTCTCTCTCTCTCTCTCTCTCTCTCTCTCCTTTGCCATGCTCCTCTGCTTATGTGCTCACTCTCTCAAATAAAAAAAAAAATGGGGCGCCTCTGTGGCTCAGTCCATTAAGTCTCTGATTGCGGCTCAGGGCATGATCTCATGGTCCATGAGTTCGAGCCCCGCATCAGGCACTGTGCTGCCAGCTCAGAGCCTGGAGCTTGTCTCATTTTCTGTGTCTCCCTCTCTCTCTGCCCCTCATCTGCTCATGCCCTGTCTCTCTCTGTCTCTCAAAAATAAGTAAATGTTAAAATAAAAAAAAGAAAGAAAAAGAAAAAAGAAAGGGAAAGAAAAGAACAGAAAAGAAAAGAAAAGGAAAGAAAGGAAAACCATTCCAACTAAGAGGAAGGCAGAGCTAGCACCAAACACTGGGTTGGTAGACAGATAATGATTGTCTAATTTCAAGAAAACATCTTTTTGGGGCACCTGGGTGGTTCAGTTGGTTAAGGTCATGATCTCATGGGTTCCTGGGTTCCAGTCTCATGTCGGGCTCTGGGCTGACAGCTCAGAGCCTGGAGCCTGCTTGGATTCTGTGTCTCCCTCTCTCTCTGTCCCCATGTCGCACACATGCTCTCTCCCTTTCTCTCTCTCTCTCTCTCTCAAAAATAAATAAACATTAAAGAACATCTTTAAAAAGTATCTTTTTAATCCTTTTTCAGTATATAATGTAGACTATTGCCTTTTCACACTTAGGGTTCTTTACCCTTAACACACTTCTGAGTTCCTTTCTTGGAATTCTTTAGAATTCCAATAATTTTGATTAAGGTAATCATTTTAAAATGAAACCTGCATTGATTTCCAATCACACATACAATAAAAAAAAGGTAAGAGGTATTTTAGTACTGATATTTGAGCTCCCTCTCCAAAACTATAGCATCCTGCTTCTATCCACATCCCATCTTACTGGAATGTTACTTGATTATTTCTGGAGTAGAGAAATGGAAACAAAGGCTGATGGAGAAGATTATTTCCAAGAAAGGATAGAGAGAAACACAACTAGTGTATGCACAGAATCTCTAAAGAAGTTACAAATATCTTTCCTACTTCTCTGTGTCTCACAGGACACAGAGCAGAGAGGGCAGTGGAGAGCCAGTATTACCCTCAAAAAAGCACATTGGGAGTGGAAAAGAAGCTTCCATCCGGCACCAATAACATGCATTATACCCACAGGTAACTTGGCTATTCTGATCTCTTAATAGTCTGCTCCTCCTGCTACACTGAACTCCTCACTTTTTTCCTTCCCTTCCCTTCCCTTCCCTTCCCTTCCCTTCCCTTCCCTTCCCTTCCCTTCCCTTCTCTTCTCTTCTCTTCTCTCTTCCCTTCCCTTCTTTTATTTTTTTTTTTACTTTTCTTTCTTTTTCTTTTCCTTTCTTTTCTTTTTAATTTTTTTTAAACATTTATTTGTTTTTGAGAGACAGATCATGAGCAGGGGAGGGGCAGAGAGAGAGAGGGACACACAGAATCAGAAGCAAGCTCCAGTCTCTGAGCTGCCAGAACAGAGCCTGATGCAGGGCTCAACCCCAAGAACTGTAAGATTATGACCTGAGCCAAAGTCAGATGCTCAACTGACTAAACCACCAGGCGCCCTTTTCTTTTCTTTTCTATATATTCTTTTAACTCCCACCTGCAACAGTCTAAACATGTTCACATTTCGAAGAAGTCTATTTCTACCACTTAAAATGTCTTTCCTAGGATTCCATGTCATTTGTGATTTTGTTTCTTTTAGGTCTCTTCAAATGCCATCTTATTTGAGAATCCTTCCCAAGCCACACTTTCTAAGACTGATTATACCATCACCATGTTTTATTTGGTTCCTGGCTATTATGACTATCTAGCATTTTGTTCTGAATTTAGGTTCTACTTTTCATCATTTTCTATACCTCAGCTGGAACTTAATTTCTTTAAGGACTTTGTTCAATGTTCTCTTTTCTTAGTGTCTACTATAGTGCTTAATAAACTGTGGGCATTTAATATTTGCTGAATGAATAAAAGGAGTAAATGACACTATTATGTCTAATGGGGGGGGAATCATAAAATGCTAGATATATTCTCCTTTGAACTTCGCATAGATTTAACATAATTGCAAATTGAAACATTTCTGAAAAGCTAAGTTTGTATTGAGATATCAGGTCTTTTTATTGTATCAAGAAAGTGATTTTAGCCATCATGAGTCACCTAGAGATGGGTAATTTTTATTTACAAGTTGTTTATAATATCAACAAAAGTTAAATCATATATAATAATTAAGGAAGATTGGTAAGGTTTAAGTTTTGAAGTCAGATAGATTTGGGATAAAATCTTTGCTCAATCACATCTTTTATGACCTTAGACAAATGGACCAATTTCTTTAATTCTCAGTTTTCAAACTTGTGAAATTAACGTACCACACAGCCCTTAAAAGTATATTCAAATATAACTATGGCTGCACCTACAATAAATAACCATTTACTAGGGCCTCCCCACCAAATATTGTGAAATAAGAAAGGTAATATTGAGTCACAATGAATCGCTTATATTAAATCATATATAATATGTGAAATGAGACATATGGCATAAAGTAAATAATAAATAGATATTGCAAAATAACAATACAGAAATAATATGCAAGCAGTATAAACTATAAAGTTTACATGTAATTAAAAAGAAATATATCAATCAAAACTGTTGATTGATATAAAAGTGTTATCATCCCTAAAGATGTGAATTAGGTATAAATTCAAATGCCTTTAGGAGTTGAACAGGTAACACAGGTGAGTGAAGCTGGATGTCAGATGACTCATACATTACCTGAAGCAGAAAAGTAAGGCTCATCTCTGGTTAACTGTTGCCAGGAGCATAGCTGCATCTGTATTACAGATTCACAGTTGTTGCTTTTTTGTTTTATTTCCCAAAAGAATTCAAATATCCAGATATTTTTGTGAAATTTTTGATTTATAAATATTGACAACTCTGAGAACCAATCAACATCATCTCCTAATGGTTATTTTGGTTTTTGAGATCTAGAGTAGATCTTACATTTGCATGTGTAGGGACTAGAATGGAGTGCATGAAAGCTACTAGATTTTAAACTTCTGAAGAGTTTTGTTGTACTTATCACACTGGTATTATTTATTGGATCATATCTCTGTTGTTTCCAGCACCTGCTGGCCAGGAACCATTATCTTGATCATACTTATGTAATAGTACTTGGCATAGTGCTAAGTCTATAGAAGTCATTCTTGCTAACGTGTTAACACTGAATAAATCTAGATTGAAAGCCTGAACTTCTATATGATTGAAGTGATTAGGAGTAACTGCAGCTCTCAGAAAGATTAGTGAAGACCTTGACTAATACAACCACAAGACAGAGCTCTTATTATAGGTGACAGGAGATGGACTTATTTAAATGAGAACATAGCATGCCATTTGTATGTTACAATGTTAGTAGATTTGCAAATAAGACAGCACTTTGTTGAAGACTCCTCCAACAATCCAAGATATTTAGCATCATCAGTTCTGCCCACTAAATGGTATTAGAGTACTCTTACCCCTGCAAGAATCCACAGTACATTCCATTCGCCTGTTGAGAACCACTGGAGAGTGTGTGAATAAGAAGTCAGTTGCTAGCAGAAATGAATATAGAAACAACAACAACAACAAAAACTCACTTCTCTTTGATATTTGCCTTTTCAACTGAGCTGTAGACCTAAGCTTTCTGAGTCTATTCACATTAAGTGGAGGGTTCCAGGGCAAAGACCTGGTGAAGTCCAGGTCCCCTAAGGTGTAAACAATTCAAGATGTAGTATTTTAAGTAAAGCAAAGTTTAAAAAAATGCTTGAGCCTAATTGCTAAAAAAACCAGAGCAACCAAGATTGCAGAGTCATGAGAAAAATAAGCTTGGAACAAAAATAGGTAAAAAATAAATAATTCAGCAGTTGCCTAAGGCTATCCACCTCCTGCCCTTATCTCTTTAAGTCACTTATGTTTAACAAAGTTAAAAAGCTAGTGGCAGAATGGCAGAGCCAAAGAAATTATTCCATTTCTGTGCCAGCCACGTTCCTAACTCCTGATCTCAAATCACTCTGAAGTTTTAAGTCTCTTAGAATCACAAAATAAACTTCTGAAACCTGACTCCTAAAACTCCCCCAACCCCCCAGCCAAGGGAAGGAGCAGAGAGAGAGAGGGAAGAGAGAACCTCAGGCAGGTTCCACCTTCAGCCTGAGGCAAGGTTCCATCACAGCCCTGAGATCATGGCCTGAGCCAGAATCAAGAGTTGGTCACTCAAAAGCTCAAAGCCACCCAGGCACCCCTGTTCTTTCTCAAATTTTAAGTTGCTAATTCAAGTTGCTGATTTAAATTTCTGCCTATCTTCTTCACTCTGGTCTTTTATTATGTACAACAGCACCTGCCATATAGTGAGGAAAAAATAAATATCCCCTGCATAAATGAGTGAGTGACAAGGTAGTCAAATCAATGTTTAAATAAGAAAGATGAATTCCTTTTTGGTTACTCCTTTCCCCTCAGACTGTTTGTCCTCTGATGCTACCCATGCCCCCATGCCGTGAGTAAACACCTAGCAGGAAGAATATGCTGATTTGATATATATATATATTTTTTTTTTATTTGATGTATTTCAACACACTGATAAAGTAGTTTATCTTCTTCTTTGCTTTCTTCTTTTGCTTTTCTTCTCTTTCTATTTTCTTCTCTTCTTTTTCTTCTTTTTCCTTGACTGTTGTAAATATGATACAGATTTTGGAAAATAGAGGAATGCAAAGACAACAACCTTCTTTCCTCAAGTTGTTTAGAAAAACTGTTAATGAGGGGTGTCTGGGTGGCTCAGTCAGTTAAACATCTGACTCTTGATTTGAGATCTTTTCACTGACAGCATGGAGCCTCCTTGGGATTCTCTCTCCCTCTTTTTCTGTCCCTCCCCAATCTCTCAAAATAAATAAATAAGCTTAAAAGGCTAAAAACTGTTAAAATCATATCAATCTTTCCAGTTGCTAATCTCAAAAGTTTTTTGTTTTGTTTTGGTTTTGGTTTTAATGGGTCATTACTCCCCCCCTCCCCCGCCCCAGACAGCTATCTGAGTCTGTTATAATACAAACAAGGGAGACTTTATGAGGAAGTGATAAAGAGAAGGAGGCAGAAGGAGGCTTCTAGGTAATGTTATGAGATGGATGGGAATTGGAGGGAATAGCCTAGAGGTACTAGGAAAATGGGCTCAAAGATAGTATTGAGAGAAGCACTCTCAAAATGTTTTGAAATATTATTGGATCAGACTTCACACATCACTTGCGTATAAAGTTTCGGTCTATAGGCTTTCTAAAGGCTGAAATACTACCATGGAGCCCTGCTGATCTTATATGCATCTACATAGATCACAAAGGCAAAGACTTGAGCCACTGCTATTTTGAGTCTTGGCAAAATGTCTCCAACCAATGTGTTCCAGAAAGAACACAAGAGGACAGGAGACTTGTACAGAGCTGTTCTGAGGCCTCCAACTCAACTCCATATCTCCACTTGGAGCCTGCCTCAGACAGTATTCTTGGCTTCCCCAAGTTGTGATGAGGTAAAGGGTTTCTGGAGTTACCTCATATTAGAGTTAAAGAACATAGAGTCATTTAGCTGTAGTCTAGAATTGGCTCCACAGCAACAGGGTATCCCACAATTTGTAAAGTAGTCATTCAGCCCCTGTTGTTTTAGTGCTGTCTTTGATAGTGCTTGGGACAAGGGTCCTAAGGAGCTGGAAACTTTTGCTTATTCTTCTCTTTGCTGTCTATATGCATTATATATACATACACATATACATATACATATACATATACATACACATATACATATACATATACATACATCACAAACAGCATACTTTCCCATGTCGTGGAGGCCAAAATCTAGATAACAGTCATCCACACTGTCCATCTAAGGCTCACATATGAATTATTTGTTAAGTCCATAGACAAAAACTTTTATACGTATATGCAGAGCCAGCAGAAAACCTAAAAATAGCTATGTTAATAGTTTATCTTCATTCCTTCCTTCCAAAACTACCAACTGCAGAAATGTAAGTTTTAAATATTTATACTCAAATTATATTAGTCTTTATATCTCTTCTATTCTATACAGAGAAACCCAGTTATTTAACACATTATCAAATGCCATTAGATTTTAAAGGTTTGCACTTTGTTCAGTAGCAAGCAGATACAAAAGCAGGAATAGACAGAAAATAATTCTGATGGCAGATAAGAAAAGTTTTTCATAGATTTGGTCATTGGCCTGCATTCTCTCAATCTAGAAATTGGAGAAGACAGAGAACTGAAAGAAATTCTACAGCCAAAATTGGGCCATCAGGAAGTATAGAACATAAGAAAGGGCATCTATGGATAATTGAGTACTATTTATCCTATTTTTAAATCTGAAAGTACATGACAGTGATGAATCAATGAGCCATGACTAAATGAGTAGCAAACAGAAGATAAATTTATACAAGAAATAATGAATACAGATCTATAACATTTAATACTATTTTGGGAAAATATAAATAAAAATTCTCTACCTATCAATCTTAAAATGCTTTAAAACACAAAGTTTTCTTTAGAGACACCTGGGTGGTTCAGTCAGTTAAGCATCCAACTCTTCTTGATTTTGGGTCAGGTCATGATCTTACAGTTTGTGAGTTTGAGCCTCCTGTCAGGCTCTGCACTGGCAGTGCAGAACTTGCTTGGGATTCTCTTCCTTCCCCTGCTTGTTCTCTCTCTCTTTCAAAAATAAATGAATAAATATTTAAAATATTAAAACTCACAAAGTTACCTTCTGTATCTATTCCTTTTACTGAAAATAGAATGTTGATTTCAGAAGCATGTGTGGAATCGGTTACCTTTTCCAGCTTGCAGTCCTAAATGAAATGAGAAGGAAATGTTAATGCTTTAAAAAGTTTCAATTTGCATATATTATTTTGTTGTAAAGCAGCATAATGAAATGTTAAATAAAGCAATTCAATTAAATACACTACATTTAGGTAGAATTCTGCAGGAAAGTAAAAAATATATATATTAAATAATGCTTAAGGAAAATATTTAAAATTTTTGTTGAATAACTTTTTTGTCTATATTTTAAGTGAATGATGGAAAGTATCAAATTATTGACATTTTGATTCTATTGGCAATATTTTTTAAGGTAGTTGAATTTGAATATGCCAAAGGTTTAATTTTTAAATACCACTATTTATAATACATAAAAAAATTACTACATTATCAATACTTAAATTTCTGATAAAGTATCTAAAATGCAATTGCTTTTCTTAAAAATTTTCAATATTTATTCATTTTTGAGAAAGTGAAACAGAGCATGAGCAGGGGGGAAGCAGAGAGAGAGGGAGACACAGAATCCGAAGCAGGCTCCAGGCTCTAAACTGTCAAGACAGAGCCTGATGTGGGGCTTGGAGATAGCATGACCTGAGTGGAAGTTGGACATTTATTTAACTGGCTAAGCCATCCAGGCACTCCTTGGAATGTAATTTCTAAATGAGCAAAGTTGTTTACTGACTTTCAAAAACCCCTTTAAAAGTTTTGGGGAATAAAAAGAAGAATATTGAAAACAACAACTCCACTGTTGACTTAGCTAGCTTTATGTGAAGGACTAGGCAGCATCATTTCTTCAGTGTAGACTCCTGATTAGGGTCTTTATCATGTTAATTAGCCTTTCCAGGAATGGGAATTACTGATTTAGGCATCATGGGTGTTAAACAGTAAACTCCCCCCGTTTGTAGTACAATGCTAGCTTACACACACTGGCAACCAACCTCATCAATATCAAAGTAAGTTCAAAGCATAGTGCAGACATTACTACAGTCTTCCACAAAATAGTCAAAATGATCCTTTTGAAAAAATATATTTAATCTTATCAATTTGTTGATTAAAACCAATGACCTTTCCTGGTTCTAAGAATAAAATGCAAATTCTTTGAAGGCATTCCATGATTATTTATTTTCATTACCTTTGTAACATCATTTCAAGACTCTCTTCTTTAGTGTACTGAAAAAAAGAAGCTAACTGTCATTTCCTAAAGCACCCAAACCCTTAACGATTTTAGACGTTTGTGTTTGCTGTTCCCATTTTTCTATACATGGTTGACTTTTGCTCATCCTCTAATTCATATATATTTTGTTTTTATAAAAAATATATGTTCTTTCTCTTTGACATCTGTCTACCATGACTACTCGGAGAAGCCTTGCCATCTCCGATCCTATTAATCTTTACTTCAGCATCTTCCATTTTTAATCAGAGCACTTATAATACTTTTTAATGACACTCATTTTTGTTGATTTACATGATTTTATTTGTCTCTCCATCATGAGCCCATCTAACTAAATTTTATTAGGAGGACAGCCAATGACTGTTTCATTCACCAATATATACCCATTATATAACATCATACCTAGCATATAATAATTTCTTGAATGTGTCTATTAAATAAACAAATTTGTGGTGTTTCATACTTATCTGTGTCATAAGAAAATAATGTTTTTTGGTAGGTTGGATTGTAAAGTCAACCTCTGTTTAGGAAAAGGCTCACCTCAAACTCACTGGACATTTTATTAAAATAATATTCTGGTAGAATTTTTGCTCTAGTCTACTAAAGGATTAATTTCAAATTAAAGCCCATTGAGATATGACTTAGTTGGCGATATGGATATATAACTTTTAATCATATGTATCTAATCCTGTCTTGCCTTCTTAAGATAAGTTTGCTTTCATTTGGCATCTATTCTCTCTGTTATTTCCGAAATGCTCATTATGCAACAAAACCGATCACATGTAATTTGCCTCTATTATTTCATTAAATCTTTATGACAATTTCTCAGATAGGTGTTATCATCTGTGTTTTATTAAGGAGAACATGAAGAGACACAGAAGAAAAATAACTTGCCGAAGAATAAAGACTTGTATGCTTGCAGAGCTGGGATTTGAAAGCATATCTGTGTGCTAGAGGGCTACCACTAAACCTACGAGTTTATTATGCATTTAGTTTCATTTTCAGCTTTACAGACCATTTATGTCACTTCAAGACACATAAGCATACTAAAACCAAAACTTCTCAACATTACAGAATTTTTAAAAACAGTGTCAAAATATAGATGTATTTTATTGCCAGAGCATCATCCTTGTAAGAAAAGTATGACATTTTTATAGTATAAAACTTCACATTTTTAATGGCAGAAAAATATTCTTTCAGGTTACCACAAGAAAAATGAGAACTAAAGAAGATACAGAACTGAAAAATAACTGAGAACAAGAGAACAAACATAAAGTGCACAGAGAACAAAATACCTCTTTTTGTAAACATCTCTGAAGGTGTATGCTATCTGGAAAAGCAAAAAAAAAAAAAAAAGGAATGTGCATGCCAAACTTCATTTTTCATTTTGCTTTGTTTCTCAGTTCAAGGTTAGGAATGTGAAATCAAATAGATTACAAATTATAAACTATACAGCCTAAACGACAAGCACAAAATATTGCCTAATACCTTCTTTTCTTTTCACTACTGTATTCTGCCTTTAAAACACTTATGTCTGATAACCAAATTATGGAACTGATTTGAAATCATCACTGCAACCTCATTTACAGAGGTTTTGATGCTTGCTGAATATGAGAGAGAGTAGAAAATATATTTAAACCAATTACGGTTTTCTCCACACGTGATTCTCTAGACTCCTCAACTTTATATAAAAATCTATATAATTATAGGAAAGGAAATGGAGTTGCATGATTTAGCTTTAATATAAAATAATCCTCTTCTTATCTAGTAGATAAAAGAGACAGCAGGTTTTGAAATTCATGTGAGCAAATCCCATCAGTAGAGGGTAAAAGAGATGACTGTCTCAATGTGAAAGGTAAGAATATAAAAAAATAACTTTTTAGTTAAATAAAATGATGTACATTTATGCTTTGGAATTTTGTTTGCAGCAATCTACATTCTAATGTGCATATAAAAATAATGTTTCTATTAAGGTAGAAAATTCATAAGAAACTTGTAGTGACAGCAGCAACTATTACAAACAGCATACTTTCCCATGTCATGGAGGCCAAAATGGAGAGAGGTTAAAGAACACACTATTAAAGAATGAGTGGGTTAACCAGGCAATTAAAGAAGAAATTAAAAAACGTTTAGAAGCAAATGAAAATGAAAACATGACAGTCCATGCCCTTTGGAATGCAGCAAAGGCAGCCTTAAGAGAAAAATACATTACAATCCAGGTCTATCTGAAGAAACAAGAAAAATTCCAAATATAGAACCTAACTTCACACCTAAAGGAACTAGAGGCAGGGAAACAAAGAAACCCCAAAGCCAGTAGAAGAAGAGAAATAATAAATGTTAGAGCAGAAGTAAACAATATAGAATCCAAAAAAACAGTAGACCAGATCAATGAATATAAAAGTTGTTTTTTGAAAAAATAAACAAAATTGGGGTGCCTGGGTGGCTCAGTCGGTTAAGGGTCCGACTTCAGTACAGATCATGATCTCACGGTTCATGAGTTTGAGCCCCGCATCAGGCTCTGTGCTGACAGCTGGCTCAGAGCCCTGAGCCTGTCTTTAGATTCTGTGTCTCCCTCTCTCTCTGACCCTCCTCTGCTCACCATGTCTCTCTCTCTCAAAAATAAATAAAAACGTTAAAAAAATAAAAAAAGAATAAGCAAAATTGATAAAATCCTACCCAAATAGATAAAATCACAAATCAAAAAGGAGGGATCACAACGAACACCACAGAAATACAAACAGTTATTGGAGAAAACTATGAAAAATTATATGCGGACAAAAGGGAGGAAATGGACAGATTCTAATAAGTTATGCAGCAACATTGTTTGTGGCAAAAATGCTTGTAGCAAAGATCTTTATTGGCCAGATGCTTACAATGAGAATACCAGACACAAATTTTTACCTATTTTCTAAAGTTCTGTTCTAAGTGCCTCCTTTAATCTCTTAATCTGATTACTGGCTCTCCCCTGGGAACATGGCTTTTCCTTTTCTCAAAACCTTTACTTTCTCTGCACACTTATTATATGATTGGGCCAAGAAATGAAGTAAGTGTTCTCCTTGCTGGTTTCAAATATATTTTTTCTTTTTCCAGTAAATATTCTCAACATTGAATCACGTGTCAGCATACCATAGTACCCCATATTCCTGATTATTGTCACCTGTAGAATCCCCAGGTTAATTGCCCTTCATCAGTCAATATTTTAACTCCTAGATCTCTGTTTATTCTATAACACTACTCTTATTTGTGTATCTGAGTGATTTCAATATCCATTTATCTGTCCTTTCTTCCAATACCCTTGACTTCCCATTCCTTGAATTTCAATCTTCTAACATTAGCCACTCATTCTATAGTGGTAATATAGAATTGCAAATCACCTCGATTTATCCATTATTCCAGTATCAATGTCTTTCCTACTGATCCATAAAATAATGCAATTATAATAATCCTTACATTACTTCTGACACAAGAACCTAAAATTCATTTATCTCACAATGTTTCACTAATTTTAACAATCTTCATTTCTATATTTTTTATCTTTATCTAGCTTAAATTATTTGTTAGAATGTTATAACTAGTTTTCTGCATGTAGTTTCAAATTGAGTGCCTTTTATTTCTTTCTAGTTTCTTGGGAAAACTCCAATGTTGATAAAACAATTAACTGGTTTTACTTCAGATCCATGGCCACTAATCTCAAGAGGACTCTAAATGCTGCCCAGTAAGCATATTAGTGTTTCATAATCTATTTAGTATATTATTCTTCTAGAAGCCTTATACATTCTCCTCTCTCCCCAAGTTTGTTTAAGGATCTCCCACATTCTTCATTTTTTGGGTAATTACACTTCTCTTTTTACTTACTGGCATTCTTATTTTTTATTATTGAGGAACAAATCCACTAGTCTGTAGGCATCATTAACCATATTCTCTTCTTTTCTTCCTATAGCTAAAGATAACCCATCCCTCTTCTTATTTAGGGCCATTCTGTCTTCTTGTTCGTAGAACCATCTTCCCTTGTGTTTTCATACCACTCTGGTAATTTAATCTCTAAATCTCCCCCCCAACTCTCTCTCTACTTTTTTTCCCATTCAACTTTCCTTTCCTTCAAACTTCAGATAAAGTTATTTGTTTCCTGTTAAAATGCACACACACACACACACACACACACACACACGCACACAGTTGACAATAACTTAAATGTTGCTTAACCCAAGGGTTAATTCTTAGTTTTCACTTTTCCTGACCACTGGATTACTGTTTTCTCTTTAAAATTTTCTTCGTTTGACTTATATTTTTCAATTAAAACAATGTGGTTTTTATAACCCTGTTCTGTCCTGTGATATATGTCAGAATAAACTCTTAATTCAAATAAACTACTTAATTCAAAATATGCCTCTTGGGAAAAATCTGTTCCATGTTTAGAGGAAAATATACTGAGAACTGAGGAGAGCTGAAGTCAGAAGAAGGATGAAATTCTAATACCAACATAAACAGAAAGAATAATATTTCAAAATAGAAAGGAAGGAAGACGGAGAGGAAAGAAGGAAGGAAAGGAGAAAAGGGGGAAGGAAAGATGTGATGGAGAAAGTAGAGAAAGAAGAAATAAAAATAGAAATGATGGCTAAATATTAAGGCATTTTCTAATATGCTAATTCATAACTTATAAGTTTACTTTCAGCATTGTGCAGGGAGTTTAGTGTTGGAGAAAATGGGCTTTCATTTCACTTATTTGAAGTATATAACTTCAGTTTCTGAAACATTTTTGTACCGTGTATATGACATCAATATTTATATCACGGTATTCACAGGTCTTGGTGGCATATTCGTAAACAGCAGCACAAGTACATGGCAGAGAAGAGTTCAGCTAAAGCAAGAGATGAAGACCATGGCGCATGAGTCATGCCCCAAGAATTCTTAGGCCTAACGCAGAAAGATTTTGTATTGAAGTGTGTTTGCTGCAAGCTGTCCCAGAAAATTTTGGTATTAATATTAATGCTCTCTACCCTCTACCAGAAAGATAATGGGCATGAGTGAAGTTAAATAAGAAACAGTAGAAGAGGTATTAAGACTACAGACAGGAATGTTCTATTTATTGCTCAGAGTAGCCTTCGCAATGTCCCCTGAATTATTGTAGGCAATTGTGAATAAGCAACCTGCAGTCTAGTTTGTTTAATTGCTGAACATTTATAACCATTATCTGGTATCATCTAAACACCGTACAATGATCTTTAATGATCCCCATTTTGAATAAAGATTTATGTTAACTTATTAGCCTATTAGGAATATATGTTCTTCAGCTTCAACAGTGGAACAATGAACTTCCATTTCTAAGGATTTTCAAAGATGTTATAATGAAAAGCATTTATGGTTTTTAAACATAAAAATGAAGGTAGTTTTTTATCATGTGTATGGAATAGCATAATAATCATAATTATTTTCTCTTTATACTTTTATCATTATAACAACTTATTAGCCACCAAACATACACAATTGATTATTTTGTTCTATCGTTAGCAAGGAAGGTGTATGAAAATGTAGACCATCCACAATACATTTTAAAATAATTTTAGCAGTATAGGGAGAGAAAAAAGGCAAATAATTAGCTAAAGCAAGTATAAAGTAAATAAATTAAAGTTTTCTTAAGCTTATCTGGGATCAATTTGTATTATTAGCCAACTGCTTTCTTACTTTTATTATCTTTTTCTTTTAAAAACATTTTTGGTTTTGTAAAAAAGTATTGTGCTATATATGTTTGGGCTCATCTTTTAAAAATAAGGGACAGTCTTAAGTGCTAATAAAAATAGTTTCTATCATGCAGTGAATAACTATTTTTATAAATGGGTTATTTTTTATTTTTACTTATTCTTTAAAGTTTATTTATTTTGAGAGACAGAGATGGCATGAATGGAGGAGGGATAGAATGAGGGGGATACAGAGAATCCCAAGCAGGTTTTGTGCTGCCAGCACAGAGCCCACTGTGAGGCTCAAACCCTGGAAACCCTGACATCATAACCTGAGCCAAAATCAAGAGTCAGACGCTTAACAGACTGAGCCACCCAGGCACCCCGAGTTCCATACATTTTATTAATTGCCTTCAGTTGAAATATTAAGGTAAGTGAAGGGAAAGTGTTATTGTAGTTATGCTGCATAATACATTTTTGTTCAGACATGATCTTTCAAAAACAAGATAATCAAAAACAATGTAAACATCTCCTCAATAAAGCCAATCTATATAAACAGAATTCTTAATAGTTTTTATGTGCCTCACATTTATGGAATTCTAAGGATGCACAAAGTCAGATAATTGTCACTGTCTTTTAAAATAAATAACAATGTATAATAAATATCTCATTGGGAAATGAAGGATTAAAAAGTTTTAAAAATTAAGAAATGAGTATATTTCAGATAGATAATACAAATACATTCCTTGATATTTTCCATGTATGTCATAGAAACTTCTTAGATCCTAATAATATTTAGAGTAATCTTGATGAAATCACTTTTAAAACTTGCTAGAAAGACATTTTTAGCTGATGCCTTAAAATTTAATCATAAACACCTAAAATATACTCAAATAGAATATTTCTATAATGCACTGTGAAAATTATGGCATACCATGTTTTAGATCTTGTTAACTCTGATTCATAAGATGTGACAGTTCTTATGCCCATTTGCAAGGCAGTTAATTCATCCAGCAAATCTCATGATATTTTCTATACTTGAAAAGCTTTATTATTTAGTAATAAACACTATTTTGAAGAGGTAGAATTATACAGATGTATAATGTGATAAATATTAGATTATATTATAAACTGTACACTAACCTATTCTAGAATGCTGAAATATTAGTTTCCAGATCAACAAAGTGCAAAATAACTACAATAAAATGTTAACTATCAACTAAGCATACTATATTTTAATGTAATTGCAACAAAGCTTTAACAACATAACCTAACCTTTTCATTATATATACATTTGTAAATATTGTCTTGGCAGAATTTTTGATATTAGTAACAATAATACCACATGAGCAATCTGTGAAATATTTACAATTTTTAGTTTAACAGGCAAAAATAAAAATGCACTAAATATCCATTGGTGGAAATATCTAGTGATCTTATTTTTTTAATTTTTTAATGTTTTTTATTTATTTTGATAGAGACAGCGTGAGCAGGAGAGGGTCAGAGAGAGGGAGATACAGAATCTGAAGTCGGCGCCAGGCTCTGAGCTAGCTGTCAGCACAGAGCCTGGTGTGGGGCTCGAACCCACAAACTGTGAGATCATGACCTGAGCCCAAGCCGGACGCTTAACCAACTGGCCACCCAGGCGCCCCTCTAGGGCTATTTTTAAAAGATTAAATGTTATACCCTCCGCAGATCTGCATCATAGGCAAACACATGATATGTATCTTTTCATTACTTTTTGTGAAGTAAGCTTGTAGAAGATTCTAAGGTAACTCATATTTGAGAAGAGTGAAAGGTTTGTGTAGGATTCTGTAGAAAGCCAACCGATGTGGAAAAAATTAACTGTCAATGATTAAAATATAACTATATTGTATCACATTTATAATTTTTTGTCAATACATTCAGATTTTGGCTATTCCCAAATTAAATCAATTTTATTTTTATAATGTTTATTTATTTATTTTGAGAGAGGAGAGAGAGTACATGAGCAGGGAAGGGGCAGAGAGAGAGGGAGAGAGAATCCCAAGCAGGCTTTGCACTGTCAGCACAGAGCCTGATGTGGGGTTAGAACTCACAAACCAGAAGATTATGATCTGAGCCAAAATCAAGAGTCAGACGCTTAATTGACTGAGGCACCCAGGTGCCCACCAAATTAAAACCATTTTAAAAATTACTTTTGTCATTCTCCTTTTGAAATAATGATTATCTTGTAAACGAAACTATAGTATCATTAGATTTCGCACTATTTTTTAAGTGGTTTCAATTTCTCCAGAAAATAGTATAAACATTTCAGAATTGTTTCAATTGTCTGTAGTCTAGAAACATTATAAGTGGTGATTGCTTTTAAAATATATATGAACAATAAAAATTCTACCAAGATGTTCTTCAGTAAGTGAATAGATAAACTTAAAACTTCATTACATCAAGACAATGAAATATGATTTAGCTCTAAAAAGAAATGAGCTATCAAGCCATGAAAAAGCATGTGTAAAACTTGAATGCATATTGCTAAATGAAAGAAGCCAATCTGAAAAGGCTACTACTATATGGTTTGAACTATATGACATCCTAGAAAGGCTAGGAGACCATGACAAGTTTAGTAGTTGCTAGTGGTTGGGGGGATCGAAAAAAATAGAACACAGAGAATTTTTAGAGCAGTGATGTACTGTGTGTGTCTCCATAATGGTGAATACATTTGTCTGAGCCAAGAGAATGTACAGCATCTAGGATGAACTCCAGTTTAAATAGTGGATTTTGGACGATTATGATGTGTTATTATAGGTTCGTTGGTTATAACGGATGTATTGCTCTGGTGGAGGATGTTGATAATGGGGAGAGGCTATGTATATGTGGGGACAGGAAGTATATGGGAAATCTCTGTACCTTTCCCTTGGTTTTGCTGTGAATTTTAAACTTATCCCAAAAATACTTAATTTTTTTTAAAATTCCTATAAATAATCATTGATGCAACCAACAGGAGGAATGAGTTATCCCAAATAAACAATGCAATATTCCCATTCAACCATTAAAATCAGCATGAAGTACGTAGTGTAGGTCCTCTATAACTCATATCATCCTCACATTGTTATAAATCATCTGCTAGTACTCCCAGACACTTCTTTGATGTACAGTATGTTCTTAAATAATGAGACTTTTATAAATTGGTTTAGGGAGCAAGAAATCTATGCAGCATGCATGAGCTAATGTTTCTGGCAGCTCAAAAAAAAGTCAAAGAGAAAACTTTAGTGTTTATTCATAAAATAGAGTAGATGTCTTAATCACCAAATTTCAATAAGATTCTTTTCAAAAAGAAAACAAAAATGTTAGGAGAAA
>NC_043703.1:23254994-23364623 GCF_006229205.1 Suricata suricatta
GAAAAAAGAAAACCCTCTCACATGCATAAATGAAAGATTGCACACAAAGAACTCATATCTTTTCAAGCTTCAATAGTAAATATTCTGCTACTATATATTAAATACGGCATGGTTTGCCCAAGCTAAGATGAAACCACACCATGAATCAATTAGCATTTTGCATTTTCTTTCATTATCTACTCAGAGTCATGCCTACTGCACCTCTAAACATTTCATTAAATCCAATGATACAGCAAACACTCCCAAAATAAACTTAGATTGTATTGCAGTTTCACTTAACAGTATATAAAATGCTGTGTTGTGGCAGGTATCAACTATCCATTAGATACTGAATCAATTTTTCTTAAGCACTACTAACTTCTTGCTTTTCTTGAAGCTAGATCATTCTGAAAATTTCCTGTTAGACCTATGAGTGCAAACATATGGTATCTGTCCTTCTCTGCCTGGCTTACTTCGCTCAGCATGACACCCTCAAGGTCCATCCACTTTCCTACAAATGGCCAATTTAACATACCTTAGATATTCGAATATTGGCCATTCACCATTGAAAACGTGGAGAATTAATTAGATGTCTGGAGCATATGCCACAAATTAGGAAATGAAATATCTATGCAGGGAAACCCAAACATTTTGGCCAAGAGACACTAATCTGTGGAATATACACCATGACAGGATAGCTAGACTAGATATGTCATAGCAAACATTTTAATTCTCCTTGGACTCTGGTAGTTTAAAGTTTATAAGGCTTATCCTAGGAATATAGTCCTGACCACACCTATATCAGATTTCTGGCCTCAAAACATATGAAAAATAAATTCCTGCTTTTTAAACCACCTAATATGTGGTAACTTGATTGGCAAGTGCCAGAAATTAATACAAGTTTAAGTCACAGACTTAACAATGTTTAATAAGAATTCTAAAAGAGAGAACAGAAAAAATCAATAATAATGAAAATTCTTTGTGAGAATATTCCAGATTGATGAAAGACAAATTGAAGAAGCATAATTTCTGATCAGGAAAAGCAAAAATTAATCCATGTCTAAATCCATGACAGAAAAACTGTGTATCACCAAAAACAAACAAAACATCCTAAGCACAATAACCACTGTAATTTCATAGCACACTTCTAAATAAATAATAGGTCATAAGAAAATCAAAGGACATATTTAAAAACAATGTCAAACTGAATTTTAAGAAAAATAAGGCATCCAAATTGTGGAACATAGATAAAAACATTCTTACAGGAAAATCTCCGGTTTAAAAAAGCTTATATTAGAAATGAAGAAAAATCTAGAATCAGTGGTGTAACTGTCCAAATTAGAAATCTAGGAAAAGAAGAGCAAAATAAATCCCAGGCAAATAAAATGAGGAACATAGTAAAGGTTAAGACTGAAAAGTCAGTGATACAAAAGTGACAGTGGAGAAAATGAAGCAATACAAAATATGCCTCTTGAAAAGCTGAGTAACATTTATAAATCTTAGAGTAATCAGGAACACAGAGAAAACACATCTGCCAGCAGCAGGCATGAAAAAGAAATCTTTCTGCAGATTCAATACACATAAAAAGAAAATGTTACAAGAATGTTATAAAAGGAATTATTCTAATAAGTTAGTTTTCATCCTGAAAATTATAATGACCAAAACAAACAAGAAATTAATAAAAATCAAAGAATGTTTGTAAAGTATATTGAGTTTATTCCCAAAGGCTTCCCCTGAAGAAATTCAAGACATCATTAATTAATTGGTAAATTACAATTTTGATAAATCTAAAGAAAAAAATGACATCAATCTTACTTTTCCAGCTAAAGGAGGGAAACATTATTAAATGTTAAGACCAATAAAATCTTTATAAAACACTTAACAGAAGTTTGTCAAAATTATGAAATAACATAAACACAGAACAACAAAATATTAAATAGACCCTAGCAATACATAAAATGTACAATGATGACCAATAGAAGTATATTCCAGACATTCAAGAATAGTTTAAAGAAAAAGAGCTAAAAAGACGTAAGAAAATAGAAGAAAAGGTCTACATTTACCAGTATGCTTTATTAATGGAGGAATATTGAAAAAATGCACCCATTGATTTGAAAATAACACCAGGATGTCTGCTCTTCCAGTTTCTGTTCAACACTGTATTGGATACCCGAACCCGATTTAATGAGGTACAGAAAGCAGTGAATAAAACTGTCTGTATTCCTAGATGACATGATTTTTTTTTTACAGAAAAAAATCCTAAGCTATCTACAAAACAAAAACTGGAACAGAATGTTAATTTAGCAAAGCCATAAGAGGTGATACAAAACTAATTACAATTTTTATATACACTTTGCAAGCAAATCAAATATGAAACTTATGAGAAAATGTTTATTTACCAAAAAGTCTTTTATGGCACCACCCATCCTTTGCTGGGGTGACATCTTGGTGCAACATCTCTTCCCCTTTTTAAAGTATAGGATGCGAAAACACACTGCATCAAAGCATTTCCAAGGCTTATTTATATAGGTTTAGTTCTCATGTAGGAATAGGCAAAGCAAGATCGTTTCCTGGAAGACAGACATGAGCCACCTGCGGGCTCTCTGACAGTGTGAGATGCTAGGGGATAGGCATAGCGTCAGCCTGCAGTAAAAACGCATGTAGCGTAAGAGTTCAACAGATCCCACCCAGTCAGTGCTGTTGACCTGACAAATATTTCACAGTTTAGCCAAAAGTCATTATGCTGTGGGTGACTTAATTGTATCATTCACAATATCAAAAATATAATAAAGAATACATCAACAGAGGATGTTTAATACTGATAACACTGAAATCTATAAATTTTTGCTAAACAAAGTTTTAAAAGACGTAAATAAATGAGAAGATAAACCATGGTTAGGAAAGGAGGACTAAATTGTTAAGATGACAGTTCTCTAAAACAGTTTACAGATTTGATGAAATATTTTATAATTACAGTTGGCCTTTTTTGGAAAACGAATAAGCAGAGTATAAAATGTATATAAAAATGTAAATGACCTAGACTAGCTAATGCAATCTTGAAAAAGAACAAAGTTAGAACACTGGTACCTGATTATAAACCTAACAACAATTAAGAAAGAGGGAGTTTCTTGAATAAGGATAAAAAAATACACCATTGGAATAGAACACAAAAGTAGACCCAGTATTATACAATCATTTAATTTTTATACTCTGATAAAATCAGAGAGAAATGTTTTTTCAATAAGAATGATTAAAATAAATTTGTTCAGAGATTTACCTTGATTTATTTCCTGAAGTTAAATTGTGTGACTTATTTGTATTTATATGTGAAATAGTGTATAGTTTTAAAATCTTCAAATATTACAAAAATATATTAAAATTACCTTATGTTTTTTCAACTCCTTGCCAGCTTTACTTGACTTTCTTTCCTTCTTATTTTATGCATTACAGTGATTTTTATCTGTAGCTAAAGATAAAAAAAATCAGAGGTGCCTGGATGGTTCAGTCCGTTAAGCATTGGACTCCTGATTTCAGCTCAGATCATGATCTCATGGTTCATGAGTTCAAGTCTCACATTGGACTGCACTGACAGCAAGGAGCCTGCTTCGGATTCTCTGTCCCCCTCTCCCTCTGCCTCTCCAAGATGTGCTCTCTCTCTCTCAAAATAAATGAATAAACTTTTTTTAAAAATCAGTTATAGGTCAGAGTAGTGTCTGAAATTTTTTTAAAGGGATGAATCTTTACAGTATTTGAAACTAAATTTATTGTAGGAAATTTTTGAATTCTATTACTTAGATTAACTTGAGTTTTTTCTTTTTCTTCCCTCCTCAGCATCAGTCTTTGTGGCTTGAACTCCTATTCCTACTTCCACATGGCTCTCTCCTGCAGAGACATTAGCCTGGTTCTTGAGTAACACCTCTATTATAAGGAAAAAATAATTACAATCTTCATATACAGTAATTATGTATATTACTGTACATTAGTCTCTTCAATTTGATTTGATATTTCTGAAGGGTTACACTGCACAGTCAAATCCCTAAGTTCTGTCAGAGATTGTAGAGCTGGCTGAATTTTAATAACCCATATATATATATGTATTTTTTTTTTACTTAAATCTTCTATTCAATTCTAGCTACACTTCCATTTCTGAGGCCTTGAATATCTTTCTTATTCTTTTTTTTCATTTTTAAAAAATTGAACTATAGTTAACATACAGTGTTATGTGAATTTCAGGTGTACAGTATAATAATTCAATAATGTTATACATTACTCAGTGCTCATTACAATAAGAATATTCTTAATCCCTTTTATCGATTTCACCCATCCTTCTATCTACCTCCCTTCTGACAAACCCATCCTTTTGTTTGTTTCTTTTTTCTGTTTGTTCATTTGTTTATTTTTTAATTCCTCATATGAAGGAAAACATGGTATTTATCATTCTTTGTCTGACATATTTCATTTAACATTATACCCTCTAGGTCTATCCATGTGGCAAATGGGAAGATCTCTTTTTGGGTTGCTTCCATACCTGACAGTGTATGTATCTTTTCGAATTTGTTTTCATTTTCTTTGTGTATTTCATATTTCTAGGCAATGCCCCATAGTGGAATTACTGGATCACATGGTATTTATATATTTAATCTTTTGAGGAACCTCCATACTGACAGTGGCTACATCTGTTTGCATTTCCATCAAGAGAGCATGAGGTTTCTTTTTTTTCCACATACTTGCCAATACTTGTTATTTATCTTTTTGATTCTAGTCATTCTGATAGTGTCAGGTGAGATCTGATTGTAGAGTTGATTTGTATTTCCATCATGATTAGTGAATGCACATTTTTTCATGTGCCGGTTGGCCATCTGTATATCTCATTTGGAAAAATGTCTATTCATATCTTCTGCCCATCTTTAAATCATATTAGTTAAATTTTTGGTGTTGAGTTGCTTTTTTAAAAATATAGTTTGTATACTAACCCTTGCAAATATATCATTTGCAAGTAATCTTTTTCCATTTAGTAGATTGTCTTGGTGGTTTTGGATGTTATTTTTTTCTAGCTCTTTTAGGTGTAAGTTTAGATTGTTTATTTTTCTTGTTTCTTGAGATACCCTGTATTCCCATAAATTTGTCTCTTTAAACAGCTTTTGCTGTATCCCAAAGATTTTGGATTCCTCTGTTTTTATTTTCATTTGTCTCCATGTATTTTTAAAATTGTCTTTTGATTTCTTGTTTGACCCATTTGTTTTTTAGTAGTATGTTATTTAGTTTCAAGAATTTGTGTTCTTTCCAGATTTTTTTCATATGATTTATTTCTAGTGTTATGCCATTGCCGTTTGGAAAGAGGTGTGAGGTGATTTAAATCATTTGAATTTATTGACATTCGTTTTGTGGTCAAACATGTGATCTATACTGGAGAATATTCCATGTGCATTTGAAAATAATGTGTATTCCACTGTTGGCAGAATGTTCTGTATACAATTTTGGTCTACCTGGTATAATGTATCACTCAATGTCACTGTTTCCTTGTTGATTTTCTGATTGGATGATCTATTCATTGATGTAGGAGAAGTTTTAAAGTTCCCTACTATTATTGTATTACTGTCAGTTTCTTTCTTTATGTCTGTTAATAGTTGCTTTTGGGTGCACTGATATGCTAATAATAAGTTTATATGTCCAACTAATCTGCAAATGTTTAGATGCATAACAGCCACCACAACTAGAAACAGAACATTATAAAAAGCTAAGTATTTTATCCTTGGAAAGGGGTTTTTAAAAATTATAACATCATGGGGCGCCTGGGTGGCTCAGTCAGTTAAACCTCCGACTTCGGCTCAGGTCAGATCTCACGTTGGTGGGTTTGAGCCCCGCATCAGGCTCTGTGCTGACAGCTAGCTCAGGGCCTGGAGCCTGCTTCCGGTTCTGTGTCTCCTTCTCTCTCTCCCCCTCCCCCTCTCATGCTCTGTCTCTCTCTGTATCAAAAAGAAATAAAACATTAAAAAATTAAAGAAAATTATAACAGGAGAAAAACTAACAAACTTGAACATAGAGCTAAAGATAAAAAGCATTAAGTACTCTATAAATAATTAGGAACAATTTTAAATGTCATTTGTATCCCAGATGCCTGGAGATATGGAAATCATCAAGGCAAGCAAAAAACATAAAAAAAGATAATCAGACTTTATGCTTGCCACTACTTCAAAGACTGATATGTTCTGTGATCTGATAGAAACAAAGTGATTATAAAAACTTTTTAGTGTTATTATTGTAATGAGGGCAAAACGAAACAGGCTTGTTCTGTGCAATTAGAAATTTGAAATTGTCATTTATTAAGTTGAATAAAATTTAAGAAGATTTTGATTGGACAGAGGGACATTGCATTAATTTGGACAGGCTTAAGTGCAGATGTTTATTAGATACAAAATACAAATCTAGTAGCAATTTGATAAATGAGTCTGGAATTCAAGGGAAAAGTTCAGTAAAAATATAGTCTAGAATTGTTAATTTATGGATAGTGTTTAAAGCCTTGAGATTGGATAAGATAGACAAGAGGAGAAGGCCTCGTGTTGTGCTCTTAACACATTCTAATAATAAGAGATTATGGATATGAGCCCAGAGCCTGCTTTGGATTCCGTGTCTCCCTCTCTCTCTACCCCGCAACTTGTATTCAGTCTCTTTCTCAAAAATAGCCATTTGAAAAAACTTTTAGGAAAGAAAATAAATAAAGATAATTCTCTGTGTGTATATGTCTGTGAATATATATATGTGCATGTATGCACATGTGTGTGTGTGTATGTATGCTGTGTGTGTGTGTGTAACAGAGACAAAAGTATATGACTTGGTGTCATTTGGTAAGTAACATCAGATTGGTGACTATCAATAAAGGTAGTCTGCACAATTAGATATAGAGTTGAATATTAAGTGAAATTAAAGCACTGCCTTGTGTAATATTTAAAAGAAAACTACTAGTAAGATTAAAATTTTCCGTTGTTTGGGGCTCCTGGGTGGCTCACTCAGTTGAGCGTCTGGCTCAAGTCATGAGCTCGTGGTTTGCGGATTTGGGCCCCACCCCACGTGTGGCTCTGTGCTGACCTCTTGCTCAGAGCCTGGAGCCTGCTTCAGATTCTGTGTCTCCCTCTCTCTCTGCCCCGACCCCGTTTGTGCTCTGTCTCTCTCTGTGTCTCAATGATAAATACATGTAAAAAATTTTTTTCAGATGTTTAAAATTTTGCAAAATTTAAAATGTAAATTTTTGCTTGGTGAACAATTCATTAAATTATTTTTAATGCGTATTTCCTTGATGCTTAAGGGAATTCTGCATCCTCTCTATGTTTTATAATTTTTCAGTTTCTTACAGACTTCTTTGTTGGCCATATGGATTGTAGCTGCACTTTGTTTCCCACAATATATAGCTTGTCTTTTGAATTTATTTAAACTCTTACAGATGTATTTATTTTAATGTGATAAAGTTAATGAATTTCATTTTGTGCTTTACGCTTTTTGATTTTTATTTAAGAAATCACATGCTGCCAGGGAGCCTAGTTAGCTCAGTGGTTTAAGCGTCTGACTTGGTATCAGCTCATGATCTCACTGTTCTTGGGATTGAGCCCCACTTCAGTGTGGAGCCTGTTTGGCATTCTCCTCTCCCTCTCTCTCTCCCTGCTCACTCTCTTCCTTTCAAAATAAAAGTTAACTTTTAAAAAAAGAAAAAAAGGAAGAAAGAAATCATATTGCTGAATGATTTTCTGGAGATACTTCAATCTATTTTTAAATACATTGTTTAGCATGATGCTTGTGTTGTTTATATTTTTAATCTATTTCAGAATCAATATTTATTTATCTATTCATTGCTGCTTTTATACATTGTTTAATGGTTTAAAACAACACAAATTTATTTTCCTGGTAGGTGAAAAGTCCAAAATGGGTCTATTGGGTTAAAATCAAGATGTCAGCCGAGCTGTGTTCCGTCTGGAGGTTTCAGAATAGAATCCCTCTCCTGATCTTTTCCAGCTTTCAGAGGTCACACATGCTCCTTTGACTCATGACCTCTTTTCCATTTCCTCTATCTCTCCAGCCGGTAACAGTGGGTCATTTCTTTTTGTTGTTGTCTGTTTCAAGTATTTTTTTTTAATTCTAGTTAACATATACTGTAATATTAGCCTCAATGGTAGTAATTAGTGCTTCATCACTGGTGCACTCTTAATATCTCCACACTAACAACCCTCAATTTGTTCTCTATAGTTAAGAGTCACTATGTTTCAACTCCCTCCTTTTCTCCCCATCCTTTCCCCTTTGTTTGTTTTGTTTCTTAAATTCCACATATGAATGAAATCATATGGTATTTGTCTTTCTTTGACTGACTTGTTTTCTCTTAGCTTTATACACTCTAGCTCCATCTACATCATTGGAAATGACAAGATTTCATTCTTTTTGATGGCTGAGAAATCAGAATCAACTTATCTGATGCTTAGTCAAATGGCTGGCTTTCCCTTAAGTATTATTGTTCCGTATATCATAAATATGTATCATATTTACATAAGTGTTATTTTTAATTTAAGCATTTATTCAGAGAATGAAGAAAATATTTCAATAAATTATTTATTTAAAAGGTATTATTTTTCTATTACTACTGATAATGAAAATTAACAACATGCACTTTGTGAAATGCATAAACAAAGATATCCAAGGGCAGGGTTTCTTTTCTACATTTGGGTAAGTAAAGAAAATCGTTCCTCACAAATGAATTTATGTATGTATGTATGTATGTATGTATTTATATTTTCTGGAGGTTGACAGAGAGCCAGGTGCTCATTTTACATTAAAAATTGACCTTGGTATTCTCATCATAAAATAATCAATGTAGCTCTTTTTCCCCCCAAAATTATTTATTTTGAGAGAGATCGGAACAGTACAAGTGGAGGAGGGACGGAGAGAGAGGGAGAGAGAAAATCTCAAGCAGGCTTCCTGCTGCCAGTGCGGAACCTGAGGCAGGCCTTAAACTCACTAAATTGTAAGATTATGACCTGAGCCAAAACCAAGAGTTGGACACCTAATGACTGAGCCAGCCATGCACCTCCACGTTAAAAGCTCTTTAATGTGACTTTTCAGTGTTTGATATAATCAATTCAATAAGGTGACTACAATTAAAAGCAATGAACTTATTTCAATATCTGCAGGGCAAAGATTTTTCTGATAAATGGGGTGGTAAAACATTAGATAAAACATACCCATTCTTGTGAGCTAATATTGAAGACAGTACCATCTTCTATTGCAATAATTCCAAATTCTAAAATGTAAATTTCTTTCTTACTATTTGCTTTAATCTGAAAATCCAAGATTTTGTCCCAAAGTTTAGTAAGTCCTCAAACTGACTCCAACCCTTTTTTTTTCTGGCTCTTCAGTCCATTAAAAATTTATGTACATTTTTTGAGTGTGTATATTTGGGATATTTATCTGGAATGATTTAGTATACTTGGGATATTACAAGAATACTTACATTTAATATATTTGGAATATTACAAAAATAATTACATGTACATATGTCTAGATAATGTGTTCTTCTTGCCACAGAACTATGACACTATTTCTAACTGCCTGTATGTTTAGTTCTAGGTAAAATAATGGATGCCAGGGAAGACTATTTTTGATTCGTGGTCAGTGCTGAAGTTTGCAAACCTGGCACTGTGACTGCCTATGAAGCCCCAGGTCAACTCAAAGCCTGAGTTGAACAAAGCTACCTTCTCTGTTTGTTGCACAGCAGGCCAATCCATGAAATATCTTTGCTACTTACAGCTTTGCTGGTTTGTTGGAGTTCTGTCCAGAACAAGCTTTGAAAACTTCTCTTTGCTTGCTGATTTATATCCTCACTTGGTTCAAAGAGGTGATTGGTGTCTATGGCACAGGCAGTACAAATTTATTCACAGAATCAGAATTGCCAATACGCTTGAGTGAAATATTTTGATTGAACCAGTAAGAGCTTTAGAATGTAGGTGTGTTGGACACATTGATTCATATATACATGCTGTCTGTTACAATATATCTCTTGTATTTTCTGCCTACATTGTTCACTTGTTTTGTAAATAAGAGAGGTCAGAAATAAGCATTCTTATTTCACTTATCAGAATTGAAATGAATTCCAGTAGCTGGAATTTTCAGCACTCCTGTCAATTGTTGGATCAGAAAGTTTCCTTTGTGTGATAGACAGATCACGTAACCTCTCTTTACCCAGGTTCTCACTCTAGATGAAATATACTTTTAGTATTAAAGAAGAATATATTTAAAATGGCAGGCACAGAATTCTGATTCATTTTATCTCATGATTTTATCCATTTTGGTAGTTTCATAATCTGATTATAGTTATGTAGTAATAATATGTTTGAATGTACTCACTCCAAAAGTAAAAATTTAGAATTACAAAAAGGACACTTGAAATGATTAATGAAAGGTGATTATTCACCACAGGAACTAGGTATACAATATTTTGAAATTATTTTTGATTGGTGTTTTTAGGAATATTAATTGGTTTACAAAATTAAATTTGTATACAGTATAAAATTATTTTATTAAAATAGGTACAAATATCTTACTTTTTAGAAATAATGCACATATTATATTAATATAATTTAGAAAATACTGGCACCATTTACTGAAACATTAGTTAAATATACATATTGTGGACATGTGACATATACATGAGGTAAAATTTACTTCCACAAATAGTTACAAAACTGTGCTATAGTTGATTGCCACAGCTTAAGTAACAGCATACAAAGTTTACATGAACAGTATAAGATTTTATGAAGTGCACTGTTTATAAACATTAAAATCTTGATTTTTGGTGTATAGTTTTTCTTCTAATCAAAATAAATATTTCAGTCCATTTTATGAAGACCATTGCAATTTCAGTATTGTTACCCATAATATGAGGTGAAGAAGAGCTAGGATAATTCAAAGTCATCAAATATGGTCAAAACGTGTATTATGTCATATTGTCTACTGCCCTGTGCTAAGCATGTGCAGAAACAATAGCGCCAATACAGTCCGCACATTCTAGTTGAGCTTTTAGTCAATGTATAGATAAATGTGAGAATGCAGACACATAATCAATATTTAATGAATGAATTCTTGTAGGGCACTGATATCCTGAGTTATTTTCACTCAAGGGACTGATAGTATTGAGAATTATGCACATCTCAGATAGCTAAATTTGCACACTTATTTCAAGAGGGATTATTTTCACCAAGACCGGATCATTGGCGTTGTTAGAATCTGTGCCCATGAAACAGCCTTTCAATAACTAAAACATACTAAGGTGGATTTAGACATCTGACTGATGGACAGAGGTCGGATAGTATATCAGAGGATTCACATGTTATATATGTATAAATAGCCTCATATAATAATAATATATAATCTATATCTTTATCTCATGTCTTAGACTCTGGGTCTAAAATTCTTTCTTGTTTAGCAAGAAAGCGGGATGCAGGATTAAATGTGAGAGATGGCTAATGTCCAAGAAAAGACAAGAGCCCCAAATAAGGGTCCTTGCCCCATTTTTATTAGGATCAGAATGCTTACAAACATGGTGATGGACGTCCACAAAGAGACAATGAAACTGTGAAAGTTAACTTGGGAACATTAGGAAAAGGGGGGCTTAAAGATATTCAGGGGTTTGTGTTAACACAAATCAAAAATTCTGGTGCAGGGCAGTAGGGCTGAGGTTGTTTACAGTGGACATGAGACGCCACCTCTGTTTATCTTAGCTAGCCTAGGGGATGAGACAGGGAGGACCTCAGGGGTAAGAAGGCACATTTTCTTTTGTTAATCATCTGCGCTCTGGGCAGCTTCACTGGGCAGCTCACGCCCATGGCAGTACAGCAGTCTATAACCCTTTTAACCTGTTTACCTAACTTGGTCTTTCCTTCCTGTGAAAGCAGCTTTCTATTATAGTAGTAAATGGGGGTGAGGGTGGGGGGCCATTTTTGCACTGAACACCTAATCTTGCTTACCTCATACATCTTTGTATTGGGGGCCTTTGCTGCCCTCTCTATTCTGGGTGCCTTTGCACTCTCCTCTCTACCCTGGGGCCTTGCCCCCCCCCCCCCATTCTATCCTGGGGAACTTTGCCCCTCCCTGGAGTCTTTTTTTTTTTTAGTGTTTTATTTATTTTTGATACAGAGAGACACAGAGCATGAGAGGGGGAGGGTCAGAGAGAGAAGAAGACACAGAACTGGAAGCAGGCTCCAGGCTCTGAGCTAGCTGTCAGCCCAGAGCCCGACACAGGGCTCAAACCCAGGAGCATGAGATCTGACCTGAGCCGAAGTCGGAAGCTTAACCGACTGAGCCACCCAGGGGCCCCTACCCTGGAGTCTTAATCTGTTTACCCAAGCTTGGGGGTAGTCATACTACGGCTTTGTACCTCTTTATGCCTTGTTAACCCATTGGTGTAAACTGGGTAACTCCTAAGCTTTTTCCCCACAATCTCATATTATGAGTACCAATACTGAAATTGTAATACATATGTTAGATGCAATATAATATACGTTACATATATTGCAATAAACACATGCTTTTAGGAATGTTTGTATGTCGAAATCTAACAATATTCTCAGAACTTAGAGAAAAGAGCAACAATGTCAATTGTTTCACAGTTCACTTCTTTCTTGGCTGCTCTAACTCTGCATTGCACCTTGTCAACATTTCCTGAATAGTTAAGTTGTTCTAAAATTATTGTCTGGTCCTGCTCTAGCTAGAAAAGTAGAACGTTGTTGTTAGAGAAAAGTAGAGAATTCAAATCGAAACAGGCCTTACACAATACTTATGTGGCTGCAGTAATGTATAAATGAGAATTTGAAAGAGAAAACCTCAAAGTAACTTCTCTGAAACCATGTTGCTAGTTAGAAGGGGAGGAAAACCAAATTGCTTTTCACTGTAACTCACTACTAGCAAATGATACAGTGTGCTCATTTCTCGCTCTGGCCCTTGTTAACTCTTACTCTTAATACTGATTTGTTTTAAAGTCTGGCCTAACCAAAATTTTTATATATTCCCATGGGGTGGGTGGTTTTGTTTCATCAAGTTTTTTAAGGCCTAAAATTTCTGTATGGTATTTTATGTGTGTGCACATTTTCCTGTGGAATACAGATAGATGTGATAAAATTGTCAAACAAAAATGACCTAATAAGTCTAAATTTCATAATATTTTCAGCAGAACAAAGCACACAGACACATGTATTAATTTTATATGTATAGGTAGACAATGATTAATATAAAAATTAGCTGATTTTTAATAAACATACATGGTAGGAGTATATATTTGGATTGGAACTGAAGACATATTTTTGTAACTTACTTAATTTTTATGATTATAAAATCTCTATCACATGTTTTTTAATTAACCAGAGACTCTGATACAATTGTTTAGCTTATCATGCAAGTTCCCACAGGAGGTGGCTCTTACCAACTATTTATTTCCTGGGGCTACTGTAACAAATTAGCACAAATTAGAGGACTTAAAATAACAAAAATTTATTCTCTTCTAGTTCCAGAAGCCACACGTCCAAAACTAGTTCCACTTGGTTGAAATCAAGGTGACAGCAGGGCTGTGCCCCCCCTCCCCCATCCCCACAGATGCTCTAAAGAATCCATTCCTTGGTTCTTTCATCTTCTGGTGGCCATAAACCTTCTTTGGATTGTGGCTGCATCACCACAATTTCTGCGTCGGTGGCCAAATTACCCTCTCTTTAGGGTGTGTAACAGTTTTTTGCTCTACCTCCTTTTTCAGAGGATATATGTGATTGCATTTAAGGAATACCAAGATAAGCTAGTAAACTTCATCTCAAGATCCTTCCCTTAATCATCTTTTGCAACATCTTTTGTCCATAAAATGTAATATTCACAGATTTCTAGGATTAGGGCAAGCATATGTTGTGGGATGTCATTATATACCCCTTTGCTGGTATTTACTTTCCCACCAAGAGTACCTGACAGCTCGGCTACAGACAGAAAACCGACTCGTTTTTCAACACATCCACATTTCTGTCTCTTCAGTGCCTTTGCACTTGTTATTCCATCTTCAAGGCTCTTCCTCATGGCTCTTGACTTCTTTAGTTGCTTCATATCCTTCAGTCTAATTCAGGTAAAAACAAACTAAAGAACAAAAACAAAACAACAGCAAAGTAATCCTTGTTCAAGCTACACTAGAACTGATCTTTGGCTCCTGTTCTCTGTGCATATTTCTGTATTTCATAACTTTGTATTTTAGGTATTGTTCTTTTTATCTCTGATGCATGAAGAATATATAATTTTCATTTTTGTATCTGGCAGATAGCTTATTGACTGCTGCATAGTAGGAGAACAAAAGTGTTATATTGATTGCATCATCGTGTAAATTGAGATGACTTCATTAGTAGGGATGGTAATTTACTTTAAAATAGTGTTCTTCATTAGGTAAATAAGCTGAATTGCAATGAGAAAAGTGAAATCATTAAGTTATCTATAAATAAGAATTGGATTTTTGGTTATTATCATGAGTGTTAATAGCAATCCTTTCCAAAATTAAAATCCATAGTGTAAAGAAATTTTAAATATATTCTTTTTTGAGTCACAACATCTTCTAACTTATAAAATGGCATTAATTCCTTATTAGAAACCTGACTAAAATGAGATGTGTAATATCCTATGGAGGTATATCCCTTCCATACATTTTCAGAAAAAGAAGTTTCTACACATCCCATAACCTATGAAAAGCAAAAGTTTATAATGCCATTCAAGAACACTTCATTCCAAAACAGCAAAATACCGGTCAAATGTTTTCTTAATTCAACTCATTATCAAGAAAAAGTACTCTGAACTAAGTAGGAAGCTAGAAAGGGAGAATATAGAGTTCTGTGAGATGTGGCTCCTGTTCTCAAGTAAATTTTAATATAAAAAGGGAGATAAATGAGTCAATAGTAAGTAAGAGAATTGGGTAAGTGATACAGAAGTTAAAATACACAATAGGAACACAGACTAGAAATCGAAGGAGTGTGTGCGCGCACCTGCATGCACATGGACACACGCGTAGACTGAAGAGTAAAGATTGGTGGGAAGCTGGCAGATGACTGAAGCTTCTGGACTGTACCCAAAAGGAGCAGCAGGAATCTACCAGGTAGTTTGAGTAAGAAATCGATAACATGGTAATAACCACTAAAGAGCCAGACTTGTAAGAAACTGGAATAAACATAAAACAAATCTTACATAGTTCCCATTGACTTACTCTGAAGTGTATTGTTCCTTAATATCTATAAACATGAAACATCATTTATTTTATTTTATTTTTTTAATGTTTATTTTTCAGAGAGAGGGACAGAGACAGAGAGAGAAAAAGACACACACACACACACACACACACACACACACACACGCAGAACACAAGCAGGGGAGGACCGAGAGAGAGGGAAACAATCCAAACCAATCTCCAGGCTTTGAGCTGTCGGCACAGAACCTGACATGGGGCTCAAACTCATAAGCCAAGAGATCATGACCTGACCTGAAGCCTGATGATTAACTGACTGAGCCGCCCAGGCACCCCTGGGACATCATAATATCTTATGCATAAATTAAAATGAAGTTACAAAATTAATGGAAATTTATAACTTTTATTTAATGAAAACTATAAAATTAATAGGAGTAAAATTAACATTTAATGTGGTATCTGCTAACATTCAGTTCTGTGTTAAATTTACAATATACAATTTAACTTTAATTTTACCAATATAGAAAATATCTGTTCTCTAAAAGTAGAAATGCATGGGATAACTACAAATTTACTTCTGAGTAGATCAGGATAAGCAATTCTTCAATTTAATAAAGTTTCTGGTAAATGAATGTTACTTAAGTGCCTATTTTAACTAAATGCTCTATAAATTGTGGCAATATTTAACTTGACCTAAAAGATAAGTCAATGCAATCATTGCTGAAATTGGAAAACATGGTATTATAACTTAGATTCATAGTTAGTAGCCACTGGAAATCTCTGATTCACAGTATTTTTAAAACAATCAATTAATCACACCTTTTCCCCCTCAAATTTTAAGCCAAGGAGAAACCGATACACCAATCAGCAAGAACTAAAAATACCCTCTTTATTACTATAACAAAAAAATATATAGGAAAATATATTTTGGACCTGAGTCCAAATTTGCTGCTTTACTCATATTATATCCCCATAAGCATAGACACTTCAAACAGTATATAAATAGTGTAGAACTAACATTTTGAATCAGCCAGTATTTAAAGCATACCTTGGTATATAGCAGTCCAACCAGCACAAAGTCAGAATGAAAAGTAACTCAAGAATAGTAATTTATTAATCAACAGAACACATCATATTAACAGAATAAAAGGCAAGATGCATGTGACCACCTCAACAGACACAGAAAAATAAACTATTTGATAAAGTCTAGTAAATTATGATAAAAATGAGACACAGTCAACAAATTAAGAATAAAATGGTATTCCCTCAAATTGAAAAAGAGCATCTCATTATTTTTATTCAACATTTCTGGTAGAAGTTTTATCCTGATAAGTAGGCAAAAAGAAAAAATTAAAGGCATCCAGATTAGAAACAAATAAGTGAAACTATCTTATTTGCAAATGGTATGATCTGGTATACAGAAAACTCAGGAATCTACAAAATAACTGCTAAAACTTATAAAATAAGTACATAATATTACAAGATAAAAGACTGATATGAAAATTGACATGTATTTCTACATAATCACAGTGAACAATCCAAAAATAAAATTAAGGCAACTATCCTATTAAGCACCTAAAACATCAAAAGAATAGAGTACTTAATAAATTTCACAAAAAAGTGCAATGAATGCAACAAAATATACTTGAACAAAATTTCAAAAGAACTAAATAAATAGGACATCTCAAGGGCATGGATTAAGAGATTTAATATTATCATAATCACGTAATGCTCAAATTGATCTATGTATTCGATGCATTCCCTATCATAATCCCAGGTGGCTTTTTTTTTTAAGTTTATTTATTTTGAGAGAGAGAGATAGAGAGATAGCACATGTGCAGGGGAAGAGGACAGAGTGAGAGAGGGAAAGAGAGAATCCCAAACAGGCTTCATGATGTGATGTGTGTGATGTGATGTGATGATCAGTGTGGAGCCTGTATGGGGCTCAAACTCATAAAATGTGAGATCATGCCCTCAGACAAAATCAAACATCCGGTGCCTAACTGAGTTAGTCCCCCAGCGATCCCCCAGGTGGCTTTCTTGCAGAAATTCATAAACGAATGCTGAAGTTCCGATGGAAATGCGAAGGTCCCAGAAAGACAAAACAACATTGAAAAGAAGAATAAGGTTGGAGTCCTCACATTTCCTGATTCCAAAACTTACTATATATAAAACAATAGTAATCAAGACAGTGTGGTCCCAACAAAGAGATTGGCATATGGGTCAAATCTGTAATTGATAATTCAGAAATAAACCTGTATGTTTAGGGCCACTTGATTTCTGGCAACAGTGCTAGGATAATTAAAAGGGGAAACAATATATTTTTTTCAATAAAATGATGATGAGACAATGGGATATCCACACAAAAATGGAGTTGGGGACTTCATGGGGGGGCAGCTGGCTGGCTCAGTCAGTTAAGTGTCCGACTCTTGATCTCTGCTCAAGTCATGATCTCTTGGTTTGTGAGTTCAAGCCCCACATTGAGCCCCACATCAGACTCGGCACTTGAAGCATGGAGTCTGTTTGGGATTGTCTCTCTCTCTCTCTCTCTCATATTAAATAAATAAATTTACAAAAAAAGAATGAAGTTGCTCCCCAACCTTTCATAACATACCTAAAATAAAAAATAGTGAATCACAGACCGAAATATAATAGCTAAAACTAGACATTTTTTTACTTGAAAGCATAGAAATATGTGATATCAGTCAATAGTTTCTTATATAGGACATCAAAACACAAATGATGGGACACCTGGGTGGCTCAGTTGGTTGAGCATCCAGCTTCGGCTCAGGTCATGATCTCAGGGTTGTGGGTTCAAGCCCTACATCGGGCTCTGTGCTGACAGCTAGCTCAGGGCCCGGAGCCTGCTCCAGATTCTCTGTCTGCCTCTCTCTCTGACCCTCCCCTGCTCACCCCGTCTCTCTCTGCCTCTCAAAAATAAATAAATAATTAAGAAAACCCCACAAATGATAATAAAAATAAAAACTTAAGATACTTGAGCAAAGAAGATAAATGAAATAAGCACGTGAAAAGATGTTCTGCACCATGTAATCAGGAAAATGCTAATAAAAACAATGACAAAAATACCACTGCACAAATATTAGAATTATCAAAATCTAGAACACTAATGACACCAAATACTGGTGGGGATATATGGAGTAACAAGAACTCTCACTCATTTCTGGTGGGAACTATGAAAAATGGTACAGTCCCTTTGGTGGTTTATTACAAAGCCAAGCAGAATCTAATTGTATGATTCAGTATTGTGCTCCTTAGTATTTGTGCAAAGGAGTTGAAAACTGATATCTGCACAAAAACAAGCACATGATGTTTACCAGATTTAGTGTCAAAACTTGAAAACAACTAAGGTGTTCTTTAGTGGGTAAATGAATAAATAAACTGTGATATATCCAGACAATGGAATATTACTTATTGCTAAAAATAAATGAGCTATCAAGCCATGAAATGACGAGAAGAACATTTTAATGCATCTTATAGAGAAGCCACTCTGAAAAGGCTATACAATGTATGAATCCAGGTACATGACATTCTGAAAAAGGAAAACTATGGAAACAGTAAAAAGATCAGGAGTTGCAAGGGTTAGGGGGTGGGAAGGATAAATAGGCGGTGAAAGAAGATATTTCAGGGCAATGAAAATACTCCGTATGATACTATAATGATGAATATGTGTCACTGTGTTCAAATTGATAGAATGTACAACATCCAGAGTGAACCCTTATGTAAACTATGGGCTTTGGACAATTATGACATCAATGTAAGTTCATCATTTGTAACACAATCCCACTTTGGTGGGAGATATTGATAAAAGGAAGAAGCTGTGGATGTGTGGGGTCAGGGAGTGAATGGGAAATCTTCCTCTCAATTTTGCTGTAAACATAAGACTTCTAAAATGAAATCTTAGGGGCACCTGGCTGTCTCTGTTGGTTAAGTGTCCAACTTTGGCTCAAGTACTGATCTCACAGTTTGTAGGTTTGAGCCCTGTATCAGGCTCTGTGCTGACAGCTCAGAGCCTGGAGCCTGTTTCGGATTCTGTGTCTCTTTCTCTTTCTCTGTGCCTCCCCCAATAGTGTTCTTTGTCTCTCTCTCCTCTCTCTCTCTCTCTCTCAAAATAAATGAACATTCAAATGAAATCTTAGAAAAAATATTAACTCTATATCTCATTTAATACTTCAAATAAAATGTAGATCGATTTTCAAAAAATATTAAAACAATAAATATCTTTTTTTTATTTTTTAGAGAGAGAGAGAGAGAGAGCATGAACAGGGGAAAGGGGCAGAGAGAGAGAGAGGTTCCATGCAAGTCCATGCTTAGCAGATTCCTGCTTAGCACAGTCCCAACATAGAGCTTGATCCCATGACCTGGGGATCATGACTGAGCCAAAATCAAGAGTCAGACACTCAACTAAGCCATCCAGGTTCCCCAAACAGAATCAATATTTTGGGGAAGCAGATGGCAATTGTAGGTTCTTCTAGCAAAGAGGAGAAAAGTAGGGAACTTAAAAAACAAAGACAGGTTGAGAAAATATGTCTATATATATATCTTCAAAAATAAGTCTATTATTTTAATATGTCCATGGAAAACAAGCAGATTCTGAGGCATGAAACTAGGGTTAAAGATTTGCTTTAATATTGATAAAGGATATCCCAATAAAATGTGTAATGAATTCATATTTTTGAAGAGCTTCATAATTTTAGAGAAGAAACGTATTCACATATCTATAACATATGACTAGTATGAGTAAATTTGAGGGGAAGAAACAAGTTTTAAATAACAGAATCATGAAGCAATGGTTTTTTAAAAAATAAATGCAGTTTAACTTCATTTTGGCTTACTTGGTAAATAAGATGTAACTAAGTAGAAGTCTTACTAGAATTAATAGAGACAAAGGAATATTTGTACTTAGAATGTTATTTGTTCATATATAATAAAGATTTCCAAATACTGGTTTATTTCAAATTAAATGACATTATGAAATGTTATTTATACCATTAATGTGCTTGGGAAGCACTTATGTAATGAAGCATACATTTCATTACATTATCATGGATTATGCGTATGTGGCTCTAATTATATATGTTTTTACTATACTAAATAGAAGACTGAGGCAGACACATTAAGGACATCTTAAAATCAGGTTTTGTAAGGAAACATCAAAACTGTAGGTTTAGAAATATTTTCAGGATGCTAAGTTTTACTACAAAAATATGGAAAAGAAAAGTTAATAAATTTCAACAGGACTAATTATTATTCTTGTTAGCATAGAGTATTTCTTAATTTAAATTTTACTGATTTTATTAGTCGGTTCATTAAATGCAAATTTTCACTTGTAACAACCAAAATGAATTAGTGACTTGCTCATTTGGTTATACTGTGAATTCACATAAAATCTGCAAAAAAAATCTGCCTGCCTGCTCAGTGCCTTCGGCGCTGCTATGTCTCACCCCAAACTCAAAATATGCTTTGAGTTTCCACTAGAAAAACAAACATCTCATATTTCAACAATTTCTATCCAATGTTTTGAGTCCTTATGTTAACAACACATTTAAACCTGATAAGCATTTGACTAGTGTATTTCAGTGTGAGATGTATAAATTTTTTAATATGCTTCTACCGTGTTGTAACTGAAGTTGTAGGTTTTCTCCAAACCCTGAAAAGATACAAATCTGTTTTTTCCTTTAGAGTTTAAATACAGCAGAAGTTGAATTAGATATGATAAAAGCCAAGCCACAAACCCACATTTGGCTATCCTCAGACAGCACAAGTTTTTCTTATTTACTTTTTTTGTCAGGCAGTGTTCATTTCACTTTAAAATTCTCCAAGCTATGGATCATCTCTCTGCTCTTTGGGGAGACTATTCCACCATCTAATAGAGTTCACCAGCTATGTCAAAGTCCAGCTTTACTGGCTGGAAATCAGAGTAGAGTGGAATTTCCTTCTAACAGAAGGGCCATTTGACTCATTTTATTATTTTTATTACTGAACACCATAGTGAACTAGCCAGTTGACTGTGCATTCAAAGACATGGGCCTGCCCTAAGGACTCACATCGCAGCAAATGATCCCTTCCCTCCGCCTGACTTGCACAGCAAAGGACAGAGAATGCAGTCATCTTGATCAATGAGCCTGAGGAAAAGCAGAGCAGGCAGGACACTAATCAAATAAGTGGATCTGCTGAGGCCAATCCTTCAACCCCAAACTTTGTTTCTTGAGGGCCCACAGGAGATAAGCAGAGAAAAGAAAGCTAGACGATGTGCTGTACTTGCAGGCCTCAAACAGGCCCTCCGCAGGTACATTTCCATCTCGTCACCTTGAGAATCCGATGTAATGTCACAGACCTAGAAATGCATATTCTGCTTCCGATGCAGTTCCATATATAGTTTTACTATTGTCTGCAGCCTGTAGGTTATGAAATATCATGCCTGTAATTAAGAGCATCATCACAGAGAGAAATAAGTAAACAATCAGTTTGAAAATAATTACTCTGTATAAGATTCCTCTTATATTATTCTACATAGGTTGTTTACAATTAATGCAAAGAATTACTCAGAATTACTCCTTGAAGGAGAAAGGAAAGATATATTTTAGAGTCAAACTCTCCACCCATCTATTCGAAATACTGAGCACATATGAGATGATTGAGGCCTTCATCTCAGGTATAAAATTTAAGATGGGAGTCAAAAAACTTAATAATCAACATAAATGATATGTTAATGTACTTTTTAATCTGCATTAATTCACAAAACATGATGAAAAAATATGATAATTTTAAATGAGGACCCATTCAGTCAGAGCCCCAGATTCAAGACCATGATGTGGGTGGGGTTGAAGGCCCTAACAAAGGTATTCAAGCACTTCTAATTCTCATTTATGTACTCTAAAAAATATTCAATACTAATAAGTACACATTAAAAGCACTCCATCAGAGGAAAGTATTTTATGTTAAATAAGGTTTCCTTTAACTTCATACAATCCAATGGTCCACTGGGCATTTGGACGAAGAGAGAGGTAAGCAGGGCAGACCTACTGTCTTACTTTTAGAAGCTTTAATTCTGTAGTTGGTCCACAAGACTTCCTTCATTCTCACAAATGAAGTTTGCTTTTTGCTCCCTTCTACCTTGTTATTTGTCATTTTTATTATCAGCATGATGCTGCTTCAGAGGCTATAGTAAACATTTTTAAAAGAAATCATCCTCCCTTTTGGTCATCTAATATTCAGACATAATTATATTTTATTCATTTAATAACAGCATTGGAAGGCAGCTATTTCAATGGCTTTTCCCTACATGTTTCAACCCAGCTGATATCTGTTAAGATTTATTGGCTTAATTAATTATAGCCTGGACATCATGAAATTCTTTGGAATTATAAGAAAGCTTGATTTTCTTCAGAATTCTGATAATCATGGAAAGCTGAATAGTAATAGAGTAAGTAATATGCGTGTGCGTGTATGTGTGTATACCATGTAACTATATAATTATATATATGGTCGAGAAATTATAAAATGTGGTTTTGCCAAAGGCTGAGTTTTTCTTTTTCATTTTAATCTGTCTCCTGCAGAATGTTTGCAATGTGCTAGCGGGTTGTACAAAAGACAGGTGAAGCTATGCTATTTCATGAACTTCCAACACACGACTCTGTGAAGTCTTTTATCAGTAAGCCAACCTTCAATTAATCACAATGTCTGAGAATGCTCTAACACCTGACATATTATTTTCAGGTCTGACAACTGTAAAGACAACCCTGGAGGGCAATTCCTGTCCTCTATTACAATACTTTTGAAGCCTTGTCAAAAAGGTAGGTGATAGATACAAAGACCTTTCAAGCTAATGTGCTTGCTGTTCTGGTTCCTGGGATGAAAAACTATTTTTATATGACTATGTATTAACTTATATGAGTAGATACTTAATTATATAGGAATTAAAAGAACGAAAACATCTTCATTTCCTCAGGGAATAGATGACTTCTTTTCCTCAGTGTGACAGATTGTGTATGTGTTATTTCTCTGATTTCTGCTAAAAAGATAAACTATAAGTCTTTGGATATACTACCAGTTAAGTAAGCAAAACCATAATTTTAAGTCATGCATTTCTTTGAAATACAGTTTTCAATTAATATTCCTGTTTAATTATAAAGATCCAGAAAAGAAGTAGACTGTTGAAGTGTCACTGTTGTTGTCCTATTAGATTCAAGATTTGTTTGACCTGACCCATATTTATGAAAAAAACAAAAGAATGGAAAAATAAGAATTTATCTTCCCTTCTCATTTATTTTGTGGAAAAAATTTTCAGTTGTATTAATTTTTAATGGTGACCTTCTATAACTATACTTCCTTGAAGATAACATTTAATGATAGTAAATTATATTAAAAATCTCACCAACAGATTTATATATTTAGCTATATTATATGGTTATTTTAGTTAGGAAATTAATTTTCTGATCTTCACTCTTTCTAATGTGGTTATGAATCAACTGTGAATAACTGGAAGAAAACATATACAATAATGCACAATCTAGTCATTTCTAACATTTCGACAAAAATATAAACCTAAAATAATTGTAAACTATTTTCATTTGCTAAATAAATAAATATACAAATGAAAGCAAAATTTTTAAAAATATTGGCATCAAGGTGAAATTACACAACATTCGGATACAAAGACTAATTAAAATCAACCACTGTATACCTACATGTGATTTATTTTTGTGTCTTGTATGTTTTCCAGAAGTAGTTAATAAAGCCAGAAAGTTTTTGATTTATTAAATGTAGACACTGTGTTTGATAAAATTTATGAGCACTATTAAGTGAAAAGAAACCTTTTGTTAAAACTGACATACATTTTATGTGTCAGAGAAGATAGAGTAATATTTTTCCCCATTTCTTACACTAAAAGACTAAAAGTCTTGGACAAGTGACATTTCTTTTATTCCTTAATGCAACATGTGGTGTGTGCTGCATCTCTGTTTTCTTGTTTCTTTCTGCTTCATGCATTCCAGATTTAGAACTGGAGAAACTGACAACCTAGAAATGCCAATGGGTATGGACAATAAAAGCCCCAACAAAAGCCTGTCTCCAGACAAAAAAACAAAGGAAAACAGCATCTTTGCATGACAGTAAAGTTTCAGAAAATAACTGCTCTGAGGCATCCAAAACCACAGCAACAACAAAATAAACAGAAACTCCTGGCATTTCACTCATCTACACCTGTGAGTAGGGTCCCTAGACCTGCTAGGCTGTAATAAGGCCCCCAACATCCAACCAGGGCAGTGTTAGAGAGGTCAGTGACTTGAGGTTATGTTTTCTGACACCCTGTTGTGTCAGAAGACTGGACTATTATGCCTCATTAGCAGTAACAATTCTCCTCCCCTCCCCCACCTGCTGCTTCACAGTGTGATGGTGTCCGGCAGGGCTGCATGGGGAATCAGGACTTTTACTATCCCCAGTGCTAGAAAGCCGTGCCCACTGCAATGTAATGGAAACCACATGGGAAACTAGACCGCCCACCCACACCAGCATTAAGGAGGAACCGACACTCACCACAAGTATCAACAGAGGGTAAGTGGGGATCCAGACTACTACCCCCACTTGTCAGTAGTGGGACAGTATCCCACCCCCTGTCTCACTGGAGTGGTGTCAGAGAAAGCAAGTTAAAAAAAAAACCTATGAGTCTAACACCCATGAATCCTGAGACTTCTAACTTAATATAAAAATATCCAGGATTCAAACAATTATTTTTCATACAAGAACAAGGAAGATGTTATAATAAATAATTTTTAAAAAGAAAATCAGGGACTCTGTATGGTTCAGTCATTGAAGTGTCTGACTCTTGATTTTGGCTTAGGTCATGATGTTTGCACTGATAGCACAGAGCCTGCTTGGGATTCTCTCTCTCCCTCTCTGCCCCCTCTCCACTTGCCCTTCCTCTCTCTCTCAAAATAAATAAATAACATTACAAAAATATATTCCATAGATGTCATTCCTGAGATAGCAGAGATATTAGAATTATGTGACACACGTAGCCATGTTAAAGGTGCAACAGTGACCAATTATGAACACATCTGAAATAAATGCACAAGTATAAAACACCCAAAGAAATAGAAGACATAGGGACGAAACAAATGGAAATTTTGAAACTGAAAAGTATGTAATAGCCTAAACAAATAAACAGAAACACCTCTATGAATGAGTTTGACAGCTAAAAAGCAGAATGGAGGAGACAGAGGAAATACTGAACTTAAAAATGGAGTGATAGAAATGACCCAGTCTGAATGACTAAGCAAAAGTAGAGTGAGAGGAAAAATGAAGAGATTTAGGGACTTGTGTGACCATGACAAAAAGCTACATTTGTGTTACAAAGCTCCATGTCTTAGCATTGGACTCAATTTTGGACATCTCTATACTCAAGCATCAAGAGCATATTCAATTAGATTAGTCAAAACCTCAAAACTTCTGTGAACTACTTTGAAACACTGTCTCTAAACATAAAGCCTGGCATAGAAAAAATGTTATTTTAGTTTTATACTTTGCCAAAACACACATCTTGCTTCCTGGTCCAAAAGCTTCCCCTGAGTCCAACAGATCTATCATGGTAAGAATCATATACTCAACTCAGTGCTACAAATCTTTATTAAGTACCTACAAGGGGCCAGGCCCTCTGTTTGTTAACATCTGTTCTCCGTTCCTGGCATGGATTCCTTATATCTGGACCATGTGGCAAACTCCCATTGTTCCACCAAATTCAGTTCAAATGCAGTCTTTACTCACTCTTTCAAAAAGATGAGATCCTTCAGTTTTACTTCTAATTCAATACATTGTGCACTAATTTCTGCTCTAACTAACCTGTATCTCTCAAAAGCTAGGACTCTCTCTTCTCCTCTTTGCTCTTCCAATTGCATTGAAATCTCTTCTGTTATGAAATGCATTCATAATTACCTGTTGCATAAAGAAGTGGATCAATGTATTCAGTTATGCATCAGATAATTTTTATTACCTACTGCCTACTATGCATAATAATAGACACAGGTATATATGGTGAATGAATGATGTTACTCAGTGTTCTAAAGAATTCAAATTTGAGTGGAGAAAAAATACCATTAGAATACAGAAGTAACTATAATAGAAGATAATGAGCTGTATACAAGTCCCATAGTCTTGGAGATTCTAAAAGTAAGCATAGCTTTGTGACTATATCCCAGGAAGCCACACGTCTCATAGTACTATAGTGTGTATGACATTTTATTTGCTTAAAAAAGAAAAGACTGAAAAATTTTTACAATTTTTGTAACTTGTTTTGTAATTTCTCAATCACCTTTTCAGCCATAACAGAAGTCATATTTTAACTGCTTGACTAAATTACTTTGCTCACATAAATCACTGGGCCAACCATACAGTTAGTACTCAATAAAGTACATTTTTGCTGAAAAAAATTTTTGCAGAAATAATCAAATCAGTGGTCTCCAGAAGTTTAAATTGAGATAATCCTTTCTGAATATATGTACACTTTATTTTATATTTTACTTTTTAACATTTTTCATGTTTCTTTATTTTGAGAGAGAGAGACAGAGAATGAACAGTAAAAGGGCAGAAAGAGAGAGGGAGGGAGAAAATCCCAACCAGGCTCCCCTCTGTCTGTACAGAGCCTGGTTGAGTCTCATGAACCCTGAGATTTTGACCTGAGCTGAAATCAAGAGCTGGACACTTAACCAACTGAGCCACCCAGGTACCTCTGTATATTTTAAATATACAATGCCCATTTCTTGCTACAATAATATATTTGGTGCCCTAAAAATATATTAAAAAAGAATATAATTTTGTATATATGAAATGAATAATGTTTATATAAAACTTGTAAATATTATTAAGGAAAATTAAACAATTTAGAATTCTTTTATTTTAATTCATATCAAAACTTACAGTGTCTTTTAGAAATATCTTAGTTTTTAAACACACAAGAATTTTATTTTTTCTTGTTTCACATAGGACAAAGGTAAGAATTCCACCCTGTTGCATTTTTATCAAGTATGTTTTCAAGGACCACTGTCCTATCTTCTAATGCTGTTGTTTTCAACATATTACTTTCATCTTTATGTTCATACAATGGCTGCTGCATCTTTCCTATTCATCCATTATCCAGGGCAAGGTAAAGATTCAAGAGGCATGTCCTTAAATTCTTTTCCAGCACACCTACTTCTGTGGTTTCTATGGTTAGAACGCTACCACATGTCAGCCCTAAGAAATAGGTTAGCTTGGGAAAATATTTTAGCTTAATCTATTGTAGTCTAAAAAGGAAATGAGAGGGGAATATTAACTACTAAATTTAGACAAATACTACAATTGTCTAAATATGCCACTATTTCTGGTTTGAGTATCATAGCTCAAAATGTTAATAACTAATGACCAAAAACAAACAAACAAAAACACAACAGATTGAAGTCAGAGAAATAGACAACCCATATATTAATTTACTAACTATGGAAAGAATATTGAATTGTTTTATCCCCTTAATGTTTTTCTTCTGAAAACTAATTGGAAAGTATACTTTTTTAAAAATTATGATATGGGTCTAAAACAAACTGAAACTTTTATTTCAAAAATTTAAAACAAGAAAATAGTTACTAAATTTCCTATGCAAGTCATAGAAGAGTTTGTACAGGCAGAGATCTTGCAACAAAATCATATAATTATGCCATTATTTCAAAACTTTGGTTTATGAATGTTCTGTCCTTAGTATAATACAATGAAAATGAACAAAGACTTTGGTTGTACTATCTTCAAGCCTTCTACATGCCAAAACTTTTCCTATTGCCTCAAGATACTAATTTATTGAAATTGGCAGTTAGTGACGCAGAGTAAATCTATAGATTAAATTTTGGAAAAGAGTTTTTGTTTTTGGTAATGTTGCATATTTGTGCAGTTTCTTGTTGCATCCTAACATATTGTTTTACACCTTCTTGCTACAAGCAGGTGACTTTAGAGAACTTTGGTGTAAGATTCTTGAATTTAAAATTTCAAAGACAACTTTTAGAGAAAGCACTACAGTAACTTCAATTCTAGTCGATGATCATTAACACATTTTTATGATAGGATGTCCTAGGAAATAGCTTTCACTGAAACTTCTCTGAAGGGTAAAATTATAACTGCTGTTTTTCAGCTTCATAATCCAGATCCAGGGCCCTGTTTTTGAATTTCACTTTCCATTCCCACTGTTCTGTTTTAGTTTTCTCTATACCAACATATTGTAATTCAAAGAAAACACTTAAATTTTCTCACTTACAGAAAGACTATCTTGAACAGATCAGTGTCATAGTAATTTTATGTTACAACTTGTTTCAACAGGTTATGCTTTGAGTGCAAATTCGATACCAAATGCATTCGACTACATGTTTACCTTTTCAAAAGAATAAGTTTCATATCCTTAGGATTTTAGATTTATGCTAGGATGATTTCTCTTTCTAAATGACTTTCTATTTTTTTCTGGCAATTTTTTCTCACCTAGTATATTAATATACCTTTCTAGACTTACTAGATAAATCTACATTTTTTTAAAATTTAAGGGCTAAGTATTACATGTTTCTACATAAATCTCTCGTATTTGTTTCTATATCCAAATAGAATTTCCTATTCTAAGATGAATTTAACTTGATAACATTACTCACTTTTGTATTATAATTAACATAAGCCGATATCATTTTTATTATTATTTTAGTTACTAAAGATGTTATTTCTTGCTTCTCAGTTTTGCTTAGAACAGAATGATAACCAAATAACAATAGGAATATATATATTTTTTCAGGATATAGCATCTGTCCTAAGAACATGACAACCCTATTCCTGGAAGGGACTATGTATTTTCTTGTTTTCCTACAACACTGCCTACCAAAGTATAGTATTCCGCACTTATCCGCACTTATTTCAGGAACTCGATTCCTGGAAAGGACTAGGAATTCCCGTATTTTCCTGTAACAAAGCCTACCAAAGTATAAGTAGTCTGCACTTGTCCGCAGTTTTCCTTCCGGCAGTTTGTTACCAGCTATCATTCTCAGACCACAAGCATATTACCCTCCTTCTGAAGAATCATCAGAAGGTGAATTAGCAGCCTGACCCTGTGTCACGATGCCTATGTCATTGGACCTCCTGTTACCTCATCACGCAGGCATTTTGTCATCTTACACCGTCACAAGGAGAAGGGTGAGTACAGGGCAATAAGATATTTTGTAAGAAGGATATAATATTCATGTAAATTCTAGTGCAGTATACTGTTATAATTGTTTTATTTATAATTAATTTATCATTTTTAATCTCTTACTGATCCTATTTTATAAATTTACGTTTTCAGTATGTATGTATATGAAAATACATAGGGCATATGGGCTCTTTACTATGTGTGGTCACAGCCGTACAGTGAAGGGTTTGCAGCATGTCTCCTGCAGATAAGAGGCTGCAACTCTATTAGGCAAATAGTAAATTCCTCCAGTTACTGAACTGAACTAAACTTACATTTAATATTCTAAAAATAATTTTGTATTTTATTCAACAGTTTTACCTCATATATGTTATATATAATAATTAGAAATACGATTAAGTTCCATGCCATTTTAGGTAATATCACCGATAAAGTTTTTAAAACATATTTCAGACATAAATAATAATATCAGAATAATAGTAGTACAGCTTTCCTTTAAAATGTTTTTTTTCCATTTATACATGTATATATTTAAAAAAACAAGTTTAGCTATCTTAAAACATAAATTTGATACCATATCTTTCATTTTAGAATTATAATCTTGCAGAGACTTTGTAAATGACCCTCTGTGGGCTTGTCCATTATTCATAAATCTTGGATTGAACTTGATCTGTATAGTCAGTAAAACTGACCCTTATGCAATTAAAGCAAATAGTTCATTTATCCATATTAGAATTTAGTTAGCAGTAGATCATCCTTGCCAGTTATTTATACATGCTCAAGGTTAGTGCTGCAAATCACCCTTGCTTTTTACTCTGTGTCAGACACTTTTCCTCAGAGAAGAAAGGAGAGACAATTATGAATCAGACTCTATGATAGCACCTAGTATATTAGTTATAAGAGATTTTTTACATATATAATTCAGGACCCTGTATCACACCTTTAAGCATATGGAAGCATGTATCACAAGAAAAGCTTCTCATTGTTTTCCTTTTTCTTTTGTTTCTTTCTTTTGTTTCTCTCTTTTTTTTTTTAACCCTGTGTTTCAGTTTTTTTCACCTTGAACATAATACAATGTAGGAGAAGATTAGTTTCAGGGAAAGCACTAGAGACGGCCACAGTGGGAATGTCTGCTCTGTCGAGGGCTTGATCTGGGGTCAACCCAGTTTGTTTCCATCCCCACAAAAAATGAATTAACTAAGAAAAAATACATAGCCTACTATGTGCCTTACTGAGTGGCCAGCTTTTAAACTGTTAAAAATAAAAAGAATATAAACAAACTCAGCTCTCAAGGTCCTTATATTGTGTCTCAGTGGTCCTCACCAACATTCGCATCCTTGACTGCAGACTGTCACATACTAAAATACTTCTCTCATTTCACAAGTAATCCTCTTTTAATGAACAAATATTCTAAAATTACTTTCCCATCTGTTTTCTTATTGTTAGTTAACGTTACTATATATCTGACACTAACAGATACTAGTTATGTGTTTTACATACAGTATTGTTTAATTCAAAGAAAAACTCTATTAAGTAAATCCTCTCGTTATCCAATTTTTATAAATGATGATATTGTGACTTTGTGGATGAAGAAACTCGTGCAGGGTCCCACAGCTAGTATCCTACTCTGCAGCCACATGGACAAAGTTTTCTGACCCCATGCCAAATTCTTAGACACTGAGGCAAAAATGGGATAAAGAAATAGCTCCTTTCCACTGTCTACATTTATGTATAACCTAATGTCCAACCACATAATCAAACTGAGTTCTTGAGAGCAATCTTACATGACAGATATTACTATTCACCATTTTCAGATGAAGACAATCTGGCTCAGAACTTCAGGGAGTTTTGCCCAGTATCATACAGCTGGTAAGTGCCTAAGCTAAAATTTCAGCCTCCATTTTGTAACTAATTTCTTCTGCTCCTTCCATTAATCCTGGGCAGTTTCTAACAAATCTTGCTGAAACTTGTCAATGTGTCTTTTCATTAGTCATACAAGTTGGTTTATTCTGACAGTGTATATAAATAAACTTGGCAAAAGAATAGAAAATGAAATAGGAGTAGTTGTGGTACCTCTATTTAATCTAACAGCAGAGAGGAGTGGAATTGGAGAGTGGCAAGACAGCAAGTGCAGGAGTGAATTCTCTCTCAAAACAGGTGACTCCACAGCCCAGAGCAAAACAGGTATTTGAATATCTTTACCTCCACAGAGAAAGCCCTAAGGTTGGAATTCCAACAGCAATAGCAATCGCTATTCTTAGCTATGACAGACACTTTGGTAAAACCCCTACTAAAGGAATTATTTATTCCTATGTGATGGTTGTATGACAGCAGAGAGAACTATAACAAGAATCTTCCTGGATCAAATTCCAGAAAAATAGGGTTTCTGCCTGGAAGGAAAAATAAATAATGGGTTTTGTTCTACAAGTATGACAGTTGCTTAGCATGGAAAATAAGACAAAAATGTACTGCTTCCCTAGCAAGGTTTTTGCAAGGTTCATTTCCTACTACCTCTTGCTCACGTACGTAGACATGCTCAATGCAATGAATACTGTGTTTGCGCAGCAGTATAATTTTGCACATGTTGTCTTTCTACCTGTATGTGCATTCCCTGCTTTGTGTATTTTTTTAACTAGAGTTTTCTATTCCTTCAAGAATCTAACTCAAGTTTTTCTTATGAATACTATCTTAATTGTGTGAGACAATGGGGTCTACTAGTATTTGTCCCTACAGCATTCTGTTTATACCCATACCCCTAGTATGCATTTTTCTCTATTGAAGTGTTGGGGAAGCAAATTTTTCCCTTCATCCCTTTTAGGTTCTTTGGTTGGTCTAATAATGAAATTGGTATAAGTCAGATTGACAGGAGAAAAATTTAATTTTGTGTATATGGGAGCCCCATAAAAATAATGAGACTTAAAGAAGTAACCAAAGCAGGAAACTTCTTATACCTTTTAGGTAAAGAAATAATAGATTTGTGAAGAATTGGAAAGACAATGGGGTTTAGGCTTGGGGAGATAAATTGGTAAAAATATAACAAGTTTTATTTATATAGGCTTCTCAGCCCTAGATTTTCCATCTTTGATGATTAGGATGCTTTTTACCCTCCTGGTATAAAGACGGTAAATTTCACATTGGAAATTCATCTTCTGGTTTCAAGGGGACACAGGAGGGCCTCAAGTATCTTTAATTCAAAATAATCAGTATGCCCAAGTGGCATGTTTTGGGGCTATCTATTCTGAACCCCTATACAAGTTTTCTGGTTCTTATCTGTCTCGGCAAAATACTATGAAATTCTTGAGGGTAAGACTGGATCTTATGTAGGCTCTTGACATCAAACACAAACCTTGGTTATAGTATGAAGATAATAAATGTTAAATTAAAGAACTAGATGAATTTACAGACTTAGTTTACAAAATAACAAGTTACAGTATTTCCTGCTAGATGGGTAAAGAGGGCATATTAAGTGTAATAAGTCTTTGGATGAAGGGAAATCCAAATAGCCTCTTGCTTCTTTCCATTAGCAAATAGGTATGGCTATCTTAAAATCATTTGTAATCATGTCTGCAAGAAACCTCTATCTAATTTGATGCAGCACCATGAAATTGTACATATTTAATGTGGCCATCAAATTTATTGAAATATTGTGTTTTATTACAGTTATTAACACTCTTTGTTAGTTGTTATATGGCATAATCATTGTTTCAGAGCTTAAAATAGTAAAAAGAAAGTATCATCCGGAAATGAATACTATATGTTTATAGTATTAGGTATCTGAAAAATTGTAATACATTTGATCACAAGTTTGATTCAAGTATTCTCTATTTGATTCTGTAGACAAATGAAATGGAGTTTGCTTTTCAAATTCTAATGTACATATGAATCACTTGGAGGTCTGGTTAAAATGCAGATTTGGATTCAGTAAATTTGGGGTGGGGCCTGATTACTGGCTTTCTAACAAGCTCACCAAGTTTCTTTAAATATATATTCAAGTTTGAGACACAGATTGAAGGGATATTTGGATTTCTCTCTAGAAATTAAAAAAAAAACCAACCTAAAACTGAAATATTTATTAGAATTCCTCCTTAATATTTACCTCAGTGTTTAATTATATCATGACTTGACACTTTGAGAGTTAAGGGTCCTCCCTGAAATTACCTGGAACAATAGTGCTCAACATAGAAAAAAGATTTCAGGCAGACACCTGTAGAGGACACACTTTTGAAGACAGATTATAAGGGGAGATTCTGGGCTCTGGGAAACAAAGCACCCAAAGCAAGAAAGTGGAAAGATAGACCAAAGGAGACCGCTGGTTCTAACTGGAACCAATGGTTACAGATAGTAGTCACTTGAATATGCCCCTTGTAAGTATCCTGGTGAAGTGTGTGTTCTGAGGGAATAAAAGAATAAAAACATTCCAAAGTAAATAATTACAAAATAAAACTCCTAAACATCGAAGGCTGGCACCTTCAACCAACTGAGTAGCAGTTGTGGAAACTTCAAATAGTCAACTGACCAGGTGAGTAATGAGGCTACAATGACAACAATTAATAATCTTCAAGGGAGAGCTGACCATCTGCTAGTGCAGTGGACGTGACATTTGAGTAGAGGTAAAAAAAAAAAGTGTGCACTTCTGTAATTTTGGTCCAAGCAACTATTTTGACAACTAAACAATATAATGCATACTGTAAAATATAAAGTAACATTATTATCATTCTGAAATTTTCAACTTCTTCTGAATATAAAAGAAGTTAGGTATTTTGGGGATTTGCTTTTAATATCTTAGCCCTAACATCAGAGCTTTGTGGATGATAGCTGTAACAATCAGATTTAAGTATGCTAAATGTTTTCATTTGAAATTTTAATGGTGTAAGTAATTATTATAAAATATGTTGATTTCTCATTGTCAGTGAAAATTACAATGCAATGCACAGCAAGCTTTTAACTGAGTGAAAATAGTTTTTATAGTGTCAGTTTATGGCATGCCATCAGTAATTGTCTAAGCAACCATTATATTTTTATTGGGGACACATATGGTAAAACAACTGAAATATTCATGTGAAGTTTTTACATCGCTTGTTGTTTTCTCATAGTTTGTCTTATATTTAAATACCAGTACTTCCAGGTTCAAATTTACTGCTAGTGAATTCCAAAAGGGACTATTTTAACATTTACATATGAATATAAAGCAATTATATTGACTCCACAATCAAAAATTTGAAAGTCAATAATTTTTTCAACAAACAGGTTTTATTATACTGTCATTTTTCTTTTGCAGAATACAATCGCATGTTGAAATCTCAGCAATCACTTGAAACATGAAAATGTCCACAAAGTAAAACAGAAATCATAATATGTACCTGATAAATCACATGACACTTGAAAGAGGATTAGGGAGGCATCTGGTGGCCAATTCATAGCACTTTAGTCTGTAAGCTAAAGAAAGAATGTCTTGAAAGTCCAAGACAGAAAAGGTGACAGGGTTCTCTGAGCCACAATGAGACTTGGGATGCTGACTGGCCTCAGGCAGTGTGACTGGTCTCAGCCCTTCCCTTTGCTGGACACTTTTAATGTGTTATTGTTTTCATCCTCAGACATCTTAAGCTCATTTGGCCTCCATGGCCTTTAGCAGATACTAGAGAGCCCAGAGTATTATTGCCTGTATCCTCTATCCAATCCCTAGCTACTGCACAGTACAAGGGTCACATGAGCTTTGTGACCAATATATTCACTGTGTACGTCTGAAACTAAGATACCTCAGTATTTAGAGTAATGTGTGTGTATGTGTGTGTGTATGTGTGTTTGTATGTAAGAGACAAGACAGAGACCGAGAGACAGGTTAATACTAATATACACCCTTGGGATGGTTAAATAATATTTTTATGACCCAAACTATGTATATACAATTCAGAGTTGGTTTCCTTAATCAGAAATTCATAATTTAGAGCTCCTGAATAAGCTCATTACACATTGCTAATATGAAAAAGAAAGCTCATGATTAAAATGATAAATATTAAAAATGTTTTATTTGGAGGAAGTAAGTCATGGTTATGATATATAGCTGTCTAGGAAGATGGTATAATACATTTACAACACACACACATTCATTCTTTTTCTTGATTTCTTGATCTCTCCATCTCTTTCTTAACTAACGGCTTTAATTCCTGATCCACTTAGAAGGCTGGCTGACCATGCCATCAATTTATAATATTATGTGTCTCAGAGTGAACTGAAAGTGTCAACGTATTTATGAGTGCCTAAAAGAGAACAAGTATCAATGTTGTAGAATAAGTTACATAATTATTTTTGTACATGCTTGTTAACAAATGTTTGTGTGTTTATCCAGTGTGAGGCTCACTTTCTTTATAGCATGGTCCATGTGGTAGTCAGAAACCACCAATATCTATGAAAAGAACCTGACTTTAGGTCAGTTAACAACAGTCACTTTGATATTCGTTATTTTCCATATCTCTGAAATATTTAACTGACAAAAGGAACATTCATTTGTTCAGTTTAACATCAAAAGTACTTGCATCACAGACTAAAAGTAAAAGTTCTATTGAAAGGCAAACAATGTAAGGTAACAGTATTTGCAGAAGTTCTAAATCTTAAATTTGAAGTTTCAAATATAAGCATACAAATCTGAGTTTTATTTTAGAAAAACAGTTTGGTAAAAATATAATATTAAACAGCACACTAATATGTATATACCTAACTACTATTTGATATTTAGAATTACTAGATAGTCATAGATCCTTTAAGGGATTTGTAATTCAGTGATTATGTAGAATGTTTCATGCATCTTTTTCTTGGTATTATCATAGTATTCTATGCATAGTATTATCATAGTATACATGCACATTTGTTGTGGCTGACTCTGTTAGTTGCTACTCAATATCTATTCTATGTCCTTGTTTTGTAAAAGGTACCATAATGCCCAGTTGAAAAACTATATTCTTCAGACTCTTTTGCAATTTAGTCCTGTCATGAAACAGACTTATTTCCAACGAATTTCCTGCTGGGGATAGTTGGGAAAATTGACTTTCCTGATGCAAGCATCACTTATGTCCCTGTGTTGCTTATGTATCCTTGAATTTATTCTGGCACGGTAACCATGAAGCCGTAGGTAGAACGCTATCTTGCAACTGCAGGAACACTGTAAAAAGAGTTATTTATTAAAGATGGTAAAGTGGAAAGAAGGAGCTTAGGGACATTGTTGATACCATGGAACCTTCACTGAAGCTCTGGGCGGCTTGCCTTTACCTGTTTCCTTATGTGAGGAGTCACTGGATGGGGGTGAGGAGCATATTTCTATTATGTAGAGCTAAACACAATTGTTTAAAATTCTGATAATTAACACTTTTCATCTTGTCAAAAGCAAGACCGATAGCAATCATTATTCATTGGAAAGAACAAAATTTTACATATGTTCAGTTTACTTTTCTCTTAGAAGAAAAACCAAGCGTCCATTACTATGCAGACATTTTTAAAAGGAAGCAATTCAACTTTTGTCCTATGATAATCTGTTAACAACTTTCAGTAAATTCATAGGTCCAGGATGAAGAAGAGATCATTCAAAGCTGATTATCCTCAGTCTTAATTTTGAACATCTCTGTTTATTTTGTATCAATAATCCAACTTTGAAGACGGTATTGCTGATGATAAATAAAATCATACCTAATATTTGGAAACACTGATACAGAATACATCATATTTTGACATGTGGTATAACTTTACTTTTAAAGTAACTGAATTTGATAAAAACACTACCACAATTTTATCTTTTATTTTTACTTTTTAAAAATTTACTTTAATGTTTATCTATTTTTTGAGAGAGAGAGAGAGAGAGAAAGTGAGGAAGGAGCAGAAAGAGAGGGAGGTACATAATCTTAAGTAGGCTCCAGGCTCTGAGCTGTCAGCATAGAGCTCGATGTGGGGCTTGAATCAACAAACCATGAGATCATGAACTGAGCCAAAGTTGTATGCTTAACTGACCGAGCCACCCAAGCACCCCTACCACAATTTTAAAATTAAAGAAATTGAGAATACAAGAAGTGAACGACTTCTTAAGTATGAATAATAATGATTCAAATTTTATATGCTCATTATTCTAAGTTGATTCCAATTTTGAAGTTAGACTATTTTACTTACCTTTGTTATGGTTTAGGGAAGATTTTAGAAGAGTAGGTCATGTGAGGTGATATCAATTGAGGTAAAACTAGGTTAAAATGTGAAGACACCAAATAGAGTTAATTTACCATTTTCTGCCAATGGCTTTCACATTTACAGTATTATAGCAACCCGTTACCATGGATATTTTAATAGGTCCAGTCATCTCAAACTGACCCTTTTCTGAAAATGTAAGTATTCCACCTTCTCAATTCGTATTTGATTTTCTTTATGATGACAGGTTGCTCCTTGTTCTCACTGAGGTGTTTAATCTTGTAACCAAATAATTTTTATGCCAATTTATCAATTCCCTCTTGTCATCACTTTCTTGCCAAGACCAAAGACCTCACGTCATTGTTGAAAAGATCATCAACTTCACATCTCTTTCTGGCACCTGAGCCCCCAAAATACAAATTGCTGATTAGTACAGTGCACATCCAGTTTCCTCCTCTGCACACTACCCTATGCGACAAAACCCTACCCAGAAAAAATTTTAATGATCAACATACAAACTCTTTAAAACCAGTTTCATTTAATAGTTTTAAGGAATCTTTGGAGTTTTAAATGTTGACTGGTTACATGTTTCTTTCTTTCTGATTAATGTTGTCTTGGATTCACTCAGATTAAAATATTTCCAAACATCCTCCCATGTTAAAATTCTGAACACTTCCCGATACCACTGTTGGGCCTCAGTAACTTTCTGATATTTTCTCTTTCTTCATATTTAAAGGAAAAAAAGAGAAATAGAGATTTGATTTAATAACCTTACTTGATCCACACTTTCCCATAAGTGTAGGTATGTTTCTTCCCATCCTTGTTCCTTGCTTAACTTTCCTCAGTGGAAGTGGTAGTTCCTTCTTCAGTGTTCTGAATCCGTTTCTCCGTATGGCTTTGGGGTCCCATTCTATTGTGATTCCTTATTCTTTCTGGACGTTTACTTTATAGATATAAGTTTGCCTTCCACTTAAATACTTGAGTGATTCAATTTCTCTCTGGAAGATACTACTTCTTACTCTAAGAACCTGGTTTTGTTTTTGTGTTTTTCTTTTAATGTTATCTATCGTCATCACATTGTCAAATCACTACGTCTCATTCATACTTAGTTGAAATGAAATATGATTTGAGTTATGACCATCCAATTGGAATGTTTTAACAGGGGTTATTAATATCATCACACCTTCAAAATCTACAGACCAGTTTTAATTTATTCCTAGTTTTCTTTGACACTCAGTAGAATATAGCATAGCTCATGACGCCCTCCTCTGGACAATCTCAGTTTTCCATGACTGCCAAGATGCAACTTTTTTCAAGTCCCTTTTTAACTGCTTTGGTTGCTTTGAGGTGATTTAAAAAATCTGCTCTTATGCTTTTTCTGGATATAAGTCAGTGTTTTACCCTACCCACTTCTGCCACTGATCTTATTTCTGAATATTCCTCATGTATCTTTCTTAACTTCCAATAATTTTTTCCACATTAGTATAAGACCACATAAGTCTTAGGATGTCTTATAATAAAATCCTAAATGATTACCTTAGTATTTTTCTGCATGCTTGACTTTTATACAAAAATGATATGCTATATATGTAGAGATAAAATAATAAAATCTGTGATTAGAAATCTTAAGCTGAAAATAGTTCTTTCTTTCTTTTTAAAAAAACTTTAATGTTTGTTTATTTTTGAGAGACAGAGAGACAGAGTGTGAGCAGGGGAAGGGCAGAGAGAGAAAGTGACACAGAATCTGAAGCAGGCTCCAGGCTCTGAGCTGTGTGCACAAAGCCCTACACGGAGCTCTATACCATGAACTGCGAGATCATGACGGCCGCTTAACCAACTGAGCCACCCAGGTGCCCCCTGAAATACTTCTTTCTGACCTGGCCCTGAGAAATGCTTTCTAGCACCTTTTACAGAAGCTCTCCCCTTGAAACTTTGGTTCCAGCTATGCACAATGACTTGCAATTTTCAAAATGTGCTATGCTGTAGCATACACTGTACACTTTCTGGACTGCCCTTCTTCTGCCCTACGAATCAGGTTAATTCTCTTTCCTTTTTCAATAGTCAGCTCAAAAATTACTTTTCCTAGGAAGCTTCATTTGAAAAGAGAGTTAAGCTCTCCTTCACAGTCCCATAGAGGTTGATATCTACTGGTATTACATATTTTTCTAACAATATTATTAAAGCTAGCATTTGGGTGCTATTCCATGAAGATATTCACTTATTCATTTTTTGTTATAATAACAAACCTGAGAGATAGATTTGTTAACATCCCTTTTTTACAGATTAAGGAAACTAAAGCACAGAAATGGTTAAGCAACTTGCATAAGGTCTTGAATCTAGTATACGGCAGAGACAGCACAGCGTGTATGAATTTTATTCCGTTTTAATATCTTCAATATAAAACACAGCATCCAGCTTAATAAATTACCTAAAGCAGGTACCTAACGTGTTTGTTGAATGTTGAATGAGTCAGAAGAGATACATGAGCAGACATGGGAACATACAAATAATTCCGTTAAGCACTTGAAGCTGCTTCATCATGTCTCCTTAATTACTGTTCACAAGAGAGGCATCAAGATTTAAGTTTAAAAGCTTATGTACAAACTAACATATGGTAAATTCAACAGTTTTTTCCCCTCATGTGGGAATGAATTCAGTTTATAGACAGATGTTTAATTTTAGGTATGCAGACAAAAATATCAGAAATACTAAAGAAAAATTGAGCAGAAATCAAGAGGACCAATGTAGTCAAAAAATGAAATTCCATTATTTTTCTCCTAGATTTCTTTTATCATTCCTTTAAGCTCTCAGTGGCATTATTTTGTGATCTTGGAAACCCTAATCATTTCAGTGCTTTGGGTAGACTTTAAGTACATGATGATAAATCTTAGTGAGGAGGGTAGACCCAGAACACTTTGTAAGTTTATTGTTGTGCAGTATCTTTTTTAATGAGAAGAACCTTCTGTGTTTTTGATATGAGAACCAAGGTTCTAAGGGAAACATGAGCAACATTAATTTCAGTTATCTTTCATCAAAAATCATATTCATTAGATAAAGAATATTTCAATTGCTTCTTAGATATATTTTAAATATAGTTTTTGATTTATAATTTAAAAGTTTATATCAACTATTACAAACTATACTTAAGTTACAAAAGGTACATTGTTTTCCCTAAAAATCCTCATTGAGCTTCTGTCATACATACTGTGTTCATTCATGGCTTTACTCATCTTTTCCATTCCCGGGATATGCTAACGTTTTACCGTATCATACCCTACCTTTCTAAGTTTCACTGAAGTAATAATATTGATTATTTGAACTTCTCATTATTGAGTTTCTATAATGCTTATAAATCTGTTCTACATTATATAGCACTCCTTTGCCCACTCTCCTTCTTTGACTCTCCCTTTTTTGGTAAAATGTTTACTTACCTAATGTGCATTTATTGCTCACTGACTCCAAGTCAACCACCATGCTGGGGCTTAAATTTATGTGATGGTGAAAGAAACAAAATGCATACAATGAAAAGGATGGTGGAGCCAAGGACCATGGAGAACAATGATCTGGAAGACTGCCACAAACTGAGACCCAATCAAGAAACATTCTCAACCTTCAGTGGAGGCTCCTTTCACAACTTCTGCTAAGAAAAATTCAGGATGCTAAGGAAGAGTAACTATTATGTGCCTTTCTGAATGCTAGTATTTATTATAGCTGTCTTATCTCCTTTTTACTATTTAATGCTTAATATGCTTGATCTATATCTTGATATATATCTATCTGTATCTATATCTATATTTATCTCATCTATCTGTGCATCTATGTATCTATCTATGGATTTAAGCGTTAGAGAAAGGAATGAGAAATAGTAAACTTGACGTGTGTGTGTGTGTGTGTGTGTGTTCTGGATCAAGAAAAAACATATTCATTGGCTCTAAGTGCATATCTTAGTTTAAAAAAAAGGGAAAGAGGAGGAGGAAGAGAACCACCACATTCAGATCTTATGTAGGGACCATTGCAACATTCTGAACTTTGAGTCTGATATCATGACTGAATCAAGACCTTGAACAAGAAGAAAGATTGTGTTGGATGGTTTCATGAAATATTTGCTCCCACTCTGTACCAGGCCTGTCCTTGTGTGAGGATTATACTTTGCATTAAACTCCAGTGAAATGTGAATGTGGCACTTTAAGCCAGGGCTTTAAGAGTCATCATGAAATTCTGCTATTTCCATATTTCCATTTGTCATGAGTCGGGATAATCACAGACAAAGGCAGCTTCTCCAGCTTGGGTTCAGCAATGAAAAAGACTTGGAACAAAACCAAAACTGTCCTGTAAGGTACATTACCATGATTGAGAAATGAACTTTTGTTCTTGTAAGCTAATGAGAACTTTGTTTATTTGTTTCTGCAAGATTGGTTAGTGTAAGGTAGATGATAAAGAAAACAAAACACACATTGTGCCATCATAAAACTTACGGTATATTAGCACAGAGAGTTCTTAATTTAATAATTACCAGAAAAATATAAAATTGCAACTGAGAAAAGTGTTAAAAGAAGAATCATAAGAGACTTTGTTAAAGGAGTATGCAGTAGTAATAGATGTCAAAGGAGGTACTTCTCAGTGGAATTGCCCTTACACCCTGAGAAGAGGGCTTCCTGCCCAAGTCTTATACCTCCGGGAGCCAAGGGTTTGGCGTGCTTTCCACAAAAACTTCCAAGTCCTTCTTCAATGTTGGTACAGCTGAGGCTGGCAGTGCCATCTGAATGAGGTACTCCAAGTCTGGACCTTCATAACATGGGCCCTAGTACCCATTTATCCCCTTTGAAGAAAATATCTTGATGAAAAGAAAAATTTCATAATAGCACCAGAATCATTATGTCATTATTAGAATATATATCTCTTGTCTACTCACTGAACAGAGTTGTAACTTATATTTCCCATTTTTAAGTATTAGAGAATCATTGGTGACAGATTCCCTCTATATGAGAATGGTCATCATAGATAAAGACTACTATCTGTAAATAATATATCGCCATGCAAGAATCAAAAGAAATGCAATAAATGTATGTATATAAAAACTCCTAAGTTTCAGAAACCCAAAGTTGAGTGAAAGATGATAAAAACAACAAGATTTTGGCATAATGTCATTTTTTCATGGATATGAAACACGTCCTGGCAAATTGGCTTCAAGGAACAGCATTATTACTGTAGTAATGCACACACAGGAATCTCATGCTCTAGCAATGTTGACGATACTCTGTAATGAACCAATGATATCAAAGAATGAAAACACGTACATGTTGGTGGCATATTGCAAAATGTACCCATAACATAATTTATAAAATAGTCCAGTATTTTACCTTTCTCAAAAAACTCAAGTAATATGGTTAAAATTAAATTATGAATACAGATCTGATACATTATCTGGTTAAAATGTTAAATTTTAAGGGCAACTACCCTGAAATGCTCTTTTCGCTCTCTTTTTTTTGACTCCCAGCAGTTCACACTGATTTCTACATTATTTTATAAAAGCAGTATTAATTCACCCACCTAGCCAAAAATTGTTTTGAAATTGTTTGCAATAACAGCAGTAGGTGCCTATAATGTAAATGGGAAGGGCTAGGGAGACTAAGGGAAAATTATAACAGAAGGACTATGAAAAAATTTAAAAATTTAAGCATCTTTATTCCAAGCTTTTTTATAAACTTGAAAAAAATTTAATATGATTGGGAAGATCAGATACTCCCAATGTCTGTTTATCTGTGTGTGTGTGTGTGTGTGTGTGTGTGTGTGTGTGTGTGTGTTTAAATTCATTCCTAAAAGATCTAAAGTGTTTTAAAACAAATTACTTCCAGGTACTTCTCATGCTTCCTCATGTAGCTTATAGTTACTGACACCTAATGAACATGACTATTCCCTAAAATTTACTAATTTACTAATATTGAATATTTTGAACACTTTTCAGTACCACATATATTGGCACCATTCATGCTACAATAAGAGGTAGGCAGTTGGGGTTTGTTTCCCCCATTGAGTCTTTCATTTCGTTAAATGGGCCATTTGTTTTAACATTTTCCTTGCTTCTTTTTCTATGTTTCTTCTTTAAGCACAGAGAGAAAACAGTTTGTGTGTCAGAATGCCCTTATTCTATCTCCTTCCTTTTTGTTTTAAAGGTCAGATACTTGTTTTCATAACACATTTCTCAAGATTATGCAACACATGCTCTTCTTTAGTAAGTAAATAAATTATGGGTCTACAAAAAATATCCATGATTCAAGCATATATTGTTCCGTGTTGCCTCCTGTGTTGTTTATTTTTAAATTGGGTTTCATTAGTACCTTCTTTCTATTTCATGGGCACTATTGTTTGCCTATTCAAACTGGCTTTTTAATTTAAAAACAATATTATTTAAATGATTTAAAAAATATTCCCATACATACCCTTTTAAATATATCCAAATTTAAAATAGTCACCTGAATCATCATATCATAAAATAACTTCCTGAACCATCATATTATGGTTGCCTAATTATGCAGATTATTGAATTCTGTCTGCAGATTTTAGGCATCTACCAATACTTTTGTATACCCTGTATTCACCTGAGAAAGACATCCTCATTAACCTTCTGAAATCTGTCTATTTTATTAGGTCAAGAGTCCTTTCCCAACCCACTAACAATTTAAGAAAACTTATTCTCTAGAACTACGCTGCCCAGGTAGATATTTGATCTTACTTTATCTTTCATACAATACTAGATTTGCCTTTTAAGAATCTCATTTAATTCAGTATTTATTTATTCGATTATTTTCCATACTTTATTTTTGGCCTATTGTATTAAAACCTCTTTTGTAAAAAAAATGAACATTGCTAACCAATTCCAAAAGAAGTGTGAAAAGTACTAGCTGTTTAACTTCAATTTACTCATTATATGTTCATAGATAACATCAGCTACTCATTGTGTTTGATCTCTGTCTGGTTCCCAGTTACGTACAACCATTGTTAAAGAACTATACAATGGGAAATACAGAAATAAATCAAATGGTGGTAGTAGGGTAAGGATATAACCAGAACCCCAAAGACAAGACATAATAATCCAATCTATGGCCATTTTTGAGTCAGTTTAGTTTTGGCCCTTGAAACACTTTTAAATGACTAAGAAACATTTAAGAGGCAGTTTTCCAAAGGCCCATGACTTGTGTCTACCCTAACATTTTATTTATTTTTAGTTTTAGTTTTACCTCACTTCAAGTTTTTATTTAAATTCTAGTTAACAAATGGTATAGTATGGATTTCAAGGAGTTGAATTTAGTGATTCATCACTTACATATAACGCCCAGTGCTCAATGCAACAAGTGCTTTCCTTAATACTGACCACCATTTAGCCATCCTCCACTACCTTCCTCCCATCTACCCCAGTTTGTTCTCTACAGTTAAGTCTCTTTTGGTTTGTCTCTGTCTCTTTTTTTCTTCCTTCTATGTTAATCTGTTTGTTTCTTAAATACTACATATGAGTGAAATCATATGGTACTTGTTTTTCCCTGACTTATTTTGCTTAGCATAATACACTCCAGCCCCATCCACATAGTTGCAAATGGCAACATTTCATTCATTTTGATGGCTAAGTAATATTCCAGTGTGTGTGTGTGTGTGTGTGTGTGTGTGTGTGTGTGTGTGTATACACACACACACACACACACACACCATATCTTCTTTATCCATCAATCAGTAGACATTTAGGTTCTTTCCTTAACTTGGTTATTTTTTCATAATGCTGCTCTAAACAACGTGGTACATATGGCCCTTCAAATCAGTATTGTTTTGTATCCTTTGGGTAAATATCTAGTAGTGTAATTGCTTGGTCATTGGGTAATTCTATTTTAAGTTTTCTTTTTTAAGTTTTGGAATGAGAGACAGAGAGAGAGAATGAATGGGGAAAGGGCAGAGGTTGGGTGGGGGGAGATGGACTCTTAAGCAGACTTCATGCCTAGTGCAGAGCCCTATATGGGGCTCTATCCCACAACCCTGAGATCATAATTTGACCCCAAATCTAGAGTTGGTGTGCCAGAGTCCAGCTCTAGCAGGTCCAGGGTTCCCCTGAAGGATGGACAGTGTCAGCAAGAGAAAGTGAGAGAGCCTCGAGTTTCTTTCTGATCACCAGGAAGGCACCCCTACCCTTCTGGCAGGCATCTCTGCTCTGTCTGATTCTCAAGCTTTATTTATAGTGAAAAATACAAGGAACAGAAAGAGTAGTAAATGATTTCTCATAGATAATTTTTACAATTTTCCAGGACATGAGTTCTGAAGAAGTTAACAATTCTACTGAAGTTACAATTCTACTACTAATGATTGTCATAAAATACTTAACTACAGGCACTCATGTTGTCATAGGTATTTTTTACAAAAAAGGTCTAGCCTTAAGGAAGTGACCTTTAACCAAGAGGCAAGCAGTATTGTTTAGTAAAGTTCAATTTTTTATGAGTAAGGATCATTTGGCTGTTTAACCTCTAAGAGAAAATTCCCAGAAAAACAGGATTCTCAGGAGACATAAAGCCTGCTCTTATAGTCCCAAAGATGATTGATACATTTTATTGCAGTAGCAACTTTTACAAAGGAATCCAGGCCCAGAAGGTGGTCAGTTATCAGTTAATTGCTTATGGGAAAATTATATGTTGCTTGCCTTAGTCGTATTGGGGTGTGTCTAGTTTACTCATCTTTTCCCTGACTGGGTGCAATTATACCTCAGGGACAGGGCAGGGGGACAGGCCACTCCTGACACTAGTCAGCAAAGCACTCTGAGGTTTGGGTGCCCACACAGAAATGAAAGTTTCAAGAGGGTAGATTTTAGGAGCTATCTGGGGACAAGAGACCGCGCAAACTTGATGTACCCTCACCAGGAATTTTCACTCTACCGGTGAATTCAGATAGTTCCCAACATTGGTTCTTAATCCACTGAGCCACCTAGTTGCTCCTAATTTTAATTTTTGGAGGAACTTCCATACTGTTTTCCACAGTGGCTGCACCTGTTTGCATTCCCACCAACATTGTAACAGAGTTTCCCTTTTTATACATCCTCACCAAAATCTGTTGTTTCCTGTGTTGTTAATTTTAGCCATTTTGACAGGTGTGAAGTGATATCTCCTCCAACTTTTGATTTGTATTTTCCTGATTATGAGTGAGGTTGAGCATCAGACATTTCAAAGAACATTAAATGCATAAACAGGTGCTTGCATCCTCTTGGAACATTTAAAACCAATAACACAATTTGAAATACAAACAAATAAATGCATTCTATGTATTGAAGACCATACATTTTGTAACTGATTTGAAACCATGTCAGAAAAATTATTTTTTATGTCTTTATCTGTAAATCAAATCTAAACCTTAACCAGTTGTAAGAGCAACTGCAGCCTAACAGCACTTTGTCTTCCGCTGAGGGATATTGACCCCAACTCAAAAAGATAACTTCTTTGCATAAACAATATTGGGCCCATGTAAATATTTAAGATCATCATTAGTGTGTAACATGGAAAATATACTTTGAATATTAGAGAAATGCTATAATCAGTAATAACATATATTTCTGACTTAGTGAAAAAAACCAGAGTCTTGAGGAGTACTTCAAGATTAAGGGATTTAATACAGGAATTAAACCTTACACAAAAATGGGGGTGCTGAGAAAATGAATGCCTGGAGGAGAAATCACAAGATTATAGTCAGAACCACTGAAGATTCTGCTTTAAAGACTGACAGGTGAAAACATGGAAGTTTGCAGAAATAAGAAAACAAAACAAGCAAGAACAACAACAACAAAAATGTCCATCTTCCTGAGGAAAATCATGAGAGAAAGGTTCAAGAATAGGAACTCTGTGTGTAGCTAACACCTCTATAGCTACAGAGCCAAACATTTGGGGTTACATAAGGCCACCATTGGTCAACTGGATCAGCAGTTGGGAAGACAAGCTAAATTCAGAACAGAATGACAAGGGTCATGTCTGTGTCTGTCACCATATCTGAACATAATGACCTTTGTAGAATAATTGACAGTGCTTCATCTTTGCCTTCCAAATCTCTGGTAAAGTTTTCTTTTAGTCATTTCTAACTTAAAATCATAGAGAGATAATCTGAAAAACCTAAGTTTCCATCTTAACCTGGTTGTCATTAGCATGATCCAAAAAAAATGAGTGTACATTTAACTTGTAAAAGACTTTAGGCTACGCTGATAATCACTTTATTTATAGTATTATTGAAATGTAAGCATTTTCTTACCTTTTCATCCTTAACTTTCATCCTTAGCTGAGAACAATTTCATAATAGCACCAGGATAACTATGCTGACAACATTATATTCCTCTCAAGGCTCCTCATCTAATGGAATCATTTTATTTTTTATTTTTTTTTCTGAGAGACAGAGAGACAACGTGAGCAGGGGAGGGCCAGAGAGAGAGAGGGAGACACAGAATCTGAAGCAGGCTCCGGGCTCTGAGCTAGCTGTCAGCACAGAGCCTGATGCGGGGCTCGAGCCCACAAACCATAAGATCATTACTTGAGCCGAAGCAATGCTTAACCAACTGAGTCACTCAGGCGTCCCTCTAATGGAATTTTAACTTATGTTTTCATATTTAATGCAAAATAATTAAAGTCTGTAATTCAGATTTTTCAAAATAAAATTTCAAATATAGAATTCGAATTCAGTATTCTCTCAATATAATCTTTAAGCATGAGGTTGTGGTAACCATGAGGTTGTGGTAACTTTATATGTTATCAGAAGTTGCATTTATTTGTTTGATTTGAGTGTAAAATATTTAGTATGGGAATTTGCTCAATCATTCTGTAAATTAACTCATCATATTTATTTATGTAGGTTCTCATCTGGGCAGAGGTTATTTTGCCTCATGCTTTCCTATGGCTGCATAAAAAAATAATAAAATACTCTGGCAGAGCAGATTCAAACCCAAGGCAAAGTTTGATATTGTTCCTTACTGGTTTCACTTAAAATTCATGACCACAGATCTCAAATGGGAACTTGATGCTGCCTAGAAATCTCATATATCTCTCTAGTATAATCATTTTCCACTCGTGAGACTGTTTTATACCCTTAGCTCTTTCCTCAATATTCAACTGCTATTCCTCTTTCCTCTCAGCTAAAGTCTTCATCTCAGATTCCTTGAGAAAATACAAGTATTGGGGGAAACTCTCTCAAATTCTTATCTCTAAATGTCAAAGTCAGCCTTTCTCCAAAATTATGATCTTAGTCTTCCCCCCTGTTAAATGGGAGGGTTTTTCCAGTGTCTTCAAAGTCCAAACACTACTTGCACTTGGACTCCAGAGCTCTCCTAACTGCCTCTTTTATCTCTGCTTGTCATCTGAAAATTAACATGACCTCTATGGGAAATTACTTTCCCCACGCAGCTTTATCAGTCTGCCAATGTTCCTTGTTATGGACTTAACACTACTATGTCCTCAGTGTTCAAGCCAAAAGCTCAGAAGTCATCTTTGAGTTTCCCCTGTAAGTCATCCAGTAAATTCTGACAGAGCTTTAAATATATATGCCAAGCTGGTCAATTACCTTATACCTATTGCTGCTGCCCTAACCAAGTCATAATCATCTCTTACCTCTACTTCTGCCATCATCTTCTGATAGATATGCCTTAGTTCACCCTGCCTGGCTGTTCCTTATGGCTCAAGTCCTGCTAATTTACTTGAGTATCCACTGAAATCAAGGGACTATGAACAGTTTCCTGACATACTTTCTTAAGAAGCATGAGCTCTAGTGTGGAATAACATAACTTCTTTGTTTTTAAGGCACATCACTTCATGGTCCCTTCAAATTCTTCTGGTAATGGCACCCTTAGAAAACCTCTTATTTTCAGATGTTTTTATAACCAAAGTTGACTACAAAGTATGTAATACAGTGTATCAACATACTTAATGGGATACATGTCAAACACCTTACTCTTCTACAATATCATGTGAGAAATAAAATCAAAAGATTGATATTCTATAATGTTAGGCAGAGATAAAGTTCTCTCAAGGATGCTGTTACCAGACTCTGTAGTGGGCACAGCTCAAGCATGGGTTTTGTAGTTGAATAAACATGTGTCAGTCAACTCTTTTTGTAAAAATAAGCCATATATATGAGTGTTTCTCCAGGAGAACTTATACTTGATTCAGTATAAGAAAGGCCTTCTCTCCTTCTAGTACTTTTCTTAGAGATTGATGATACATGGTTTGTGTCTGGCATGTTTTTCCATGTAACTACTGGGCAGCTAGGTGCCCTATCTACTGATAGTTCACCAGAAGCGATATGAACTAAAAATATAGTGTTGACTTGATACTCAGGGTCCTGCTTTTCTTAGTTCCAATGTTGAGACAAGGGAAGTTCTTCTACACATTTGTGTACTGACTGTATGTTGTTGTTCATTAAAAGTGTAAATGCTGTATAGGCTGGGCATATCTGTGATATCTGGTATTGTAGCTATTATTTATAAGTCAGTGAGTGGATGCATGGTCTACATGAATAAGTGTGAAATGACTGATGAGAGAATGAGTTACATAGGAAATTACACTAGTAAAATTTGAGTTAACAAATGGTGGGTCCTGTTTGTTGGATTACTAGTCCTTCCTGGTTCTACCAGTTCTTCTTACTAATGTGTTTGCTATGTAGGGAGAGGATTTAAAAAATAATAATTGGACCAAATCAGACATCTTGGGATTACCAGGGAAGCAGCTAGTATTTATTGAGTGTCGACCTAATGTTAGTCATTGGGACAAGCGATTTTCATGAGTGACCTACTTTATTGTAAGTTTCCAAGTGAAAAACTAAAGACTAGAGAGGCTCAATATCCTCCCTAGAGTTATCATTTCTGACTGTAGATGACAAAATATGGACTACAGGAAGCCTGTGTTTACAGAGCCCACCTTCTTAACTGAAATACTCTTCTGTTTTTGTCAGAAAGAAATGGGCAAAGGAAGAGAAAGAAGAGTTCAATAAACAGGATAAAATCAGTAAAATTTAGTATCAGGGGCTTTCCCCTTTCCATATTTTGGATAGTTCTTTCCATTGCCCTGTTTCCTCTCTGGTAGTGGAGTAGAGCCTTGAAAATTATTCAGTGGCTTGGGTCTTGTTGTGTTCATTTATTTTGCTAGGTCTTATCACTGGAAATTAGACTTAGTCCCATAACATAGTGCAAGTATTGGTTATTAATATTCATTGATTATGAATCTATAAGTTGATAACGGACTGTTGAGGAATCACCTGGTTAGAAATCTGAGTTTACCGTTTCCAAAATTATTTTCTTGGTTTATCCATCTTTTGGTGACACAAGATTGCCTCAAGAAATCAATTCTAGATGTGCTCCTCTTCCTTTTACCTACTTGATTGTGGCTATTTGTGTATTAGTAATGGGGCAAGATTTACAGCCTCTTTCCAGTTCACAGGATCCTAGATGGCTAAATTGTGCCAATCAGTTCCTTCCTGGAAATGTTGGAAAATAAACTAAAGGGTAAGTCCACTATTTCTTATGGTAGCTTAAACCCTTACATATGAAAACAAGAAAGTGTCGATATCCAGGTTTAGCCAGGTGAAACAGAAAAGAGATTCTAGGTTTTGAAAACAGAAAGAAATTAATGAGCATTCTCACAAGGACAAGCAGAGGCCAGAGACGGAATGAGAGACCTGTTGATGTATGAATTCTTAACTTCAGTTCTTTTCTGAGATCTAGCAGGATTCCTATTGTTAACTTCTATGACAGGCCCCAATACGGCACAACAAATTTCTCTTTAAACTGAGGCTAACCCATCCAACTCTCAGTTACTTACATTCAGCAGAATGCTAACTATTCCTTGTTCCTTAGATATTCCCTGAGTTGCATTTCTGGAGTCCAAGTCTGCAGTTTCTTTTGTTCCTGAGCACAATTTGGGTCTCATGTCAGACTGAAATAAATTTTCCTTCCTTGCTTGCTCTGTGTTTTAGTGGGAAAAACCTACATCATTTCTTATACTGGAATCTATTGCACTATTTATCATGGCCTGTTACATTGTAGTCACTTACGTGTGTTTATCTTCTGCAAGACTCTAAGTCCTTTTCTTGGAGGATAAGGCAATATTTTATCCTTTATTTTATCACAGCTAGTACCTAGAAGAATGTTTGGCACATGGGTGGGTTCAAAATAAATATTTATTAAATTATGTTTACATTTTGAATATTTCACTTTAATTGTAAATATATTAAGGGATGAAATGTTGGTATTACTTCATTTAATCTAATAAAGTTTGTAATATGTTCCATGAACAATTTAGTATTAGTTCCCAGAAAATGATCTATATTATCCTGATCAGGTCACTGCTAAATGGTTTAAGAAGTGATATGTTAATGTAACTGCAATTTATGATTTTAAAAGTAAGCTTGAGTGTGGCTTTAACTACCGGCTACATTCCAAGACTCATTGTAAGAAAGTGATTCATGCATGTTGTGCTTTGTAATAACTTTCTTCAATTACTGAATGACTCTGCTTTATAGTTTATCATGTGACCAGGCAGTTCATAAACTCTTCAGTTACTGGAATATTATTAAATCTATATATTAATTCAACATATTTCCATTATAGGATGATCTTTTACATTTAAATCATGTTGAATCATTTTTCACCAATATGGGGAGGTAACTAAATGATATTCAACTCACATTAATATTTTATTTTTTGGTTTTATGGTTTGTCAGCCCTTGGATTTTGAACATTAGGACAGTTTTGACAGCAAGCTATGTCATCAGAATAAACAAGAGAAATTCTTGATAGAAATCTAAGGTATTACAAAATTTGGACCATGAGAGAATTGAAGAGTTGGAATTAAGATAGACATGGAGTAAAAAAAGTCAACAAAGCACTCAAAAAACAAAAAACAACCCCCAAAAGTTAAGTAACTAGTGGCAAATAATTACAATCATGTTAAACCAGACAAAAAACTTCTAATATTTCAGCAACTAGTCTGTAAACAATTTAAAGGCATGAGAAAAAATATTAGAGAACAAGCAAAGAAGGGTGATTAAAATGCAGGGAATAATCAGAAATCAGGCTCTCTCATCAAGACTGCAGAACACTTGGATATGGGACAACACGACCACATTAAGTCCAATTCAATGAGAACCTGAGGCGGATCTTTGTAGTTTGTCATCAGCCATGCTACTCAACTGTGTCTGCCCTGCCTTCTCCCCATTGTTTTATCCTCACGGCAGTTCCACATCAGCAGACTCAAAAAGAGGGACTAGACAGCTCTCCATTTAATTTTTTTTTAATTAATAGGACCATAATTAAATTAAAAAATTTAGTCTTTACAGGCATACCTTGGGAGATACTGTGAGTTCAGTTCCAGACCACTGCAGTAAAGTGAATATCACCATAAAGCATATCAAATAAAGTTTTCAGTTTCCAGGGCATATAAAAGTTACATTTACTCTATACTGTTGTCTATTAAGTATACAATAGAATTCTGTCTAAAGAGACATTGTACATGGCTTAATTAAAAAATACTTCTAAAAAGTGCTAACCACCATCTGAACGTTCAGTGAATTGTAATCACTGATCACAGATCACCATAACAAGTATAATAATAATGAGGAAGTTTGAAATATTATGAAAATTACAACACTTTGGCATAGAGACATGAGGTGAGCAAGTGCTGTCGGAAAAGTAGCTTGACACAGGTTGCAGCAACCCTTCAATTTGTTAAAAAAAAAAAAAGGAATATCTGCAAAGAGTAATAAAGCAGAACACCATAAAATGAGGTATGCTTGTAACTCTAAAAGAGAGTTTTAATTCTGATCATTTGTCTAGCCATTAATTTTACTTTATGGTCTACTATTTTGTCTTCCTACTTCCTTTTTTCTTGTATGTCTTAACACTGTTTTCTGAACTATTGGTATTGGTCTGTTTCCTTGTTCCTCAAGAACCTTTTCTCAAAACTGTATGCCAAGCCAAATCTCTTCTTTCCCCAGCATATTGGGAGAGAGACAGACACAGGGTGGTGGGGAGAGATTTCTCTTCTTTTGTGGCTTGATGTTATTTGAAGGATTCTGACACTGGGTGTTAGGGCTGTCATTGAAGTTGGCCATTGAAAATAGATATCTTCAGAGTACTTCATATACTTTATGCCTATTTTTGAGTTGTTAACAGGAAGGAGAGAGATGCAGTGCCCATGGAGAAAGTGATTATAATCATCATAAACAAAAATAACAGCAATTATTTCTGAGAAATGGAATGGGATATAGTGAGCAGTATATTTTAATTTATTTTTTTTTATTTTTCAGTTTTATTTTTGAGAGAGAAAGAGATAGAGAGCAAGCAGGGAAGGGGCAGAGAGAGACACACAGAATCTGAAGGAGGCTGTCAGCACAGAGTCCAATGCGGGGCTCAAACTCCGAAACCGTAAGATCATGACCTGAGCTGAACTTGGACACTTAACCAACTGAGCCACTCAGGCGCCACAGTGAGCAATATATGTTAATTTTCATTTTATGTTCATCAGATTAGTTTGACTTGTGTGTGTTACACACATAAGGCAAAAGCATGTATATTGATAATTAAAAAGATAAATGTTAATAGTGGGAGCAGGCTGATGAAGCATAGTATCAGAGAGCAAAAGTCTCTGGTAGAAGGAAAAACAATAAATCAGAATAGATGAGACTCCATCTATTCTGGCTTGGGGGGGCATTAGTAGCTGACATAGTTTTCTCAGGCCTGAAGATACTTACATGGGCATCACTGGGAAAGAAGCAATATAAAAATGGATGACTGGTAGGAAGCAAAATTTGAAGAATAATTTGATGCGGTGAAAAAAAGTAAAATTTTCTGGTATGCTGATATCAAAAAATTCTCATTATATTTTGTATTTCCACATTAATTCTGGGGATATTTTCTCAGTTATATATATATGTGTGTGTGTGTGTGTGTGTGTGTGTGTGTGTGTGTATACACACTTATAGCTGAAGTCAAAGAGACATGTTTTGCAATTGTCTTCAAATTTTGTCTCACCATTTCCTGCCTGTGTGAAGTGGGGTCTATTGGTTCATCCCTGGTATCAGTTTCCTTATTAGAAAAGTCAGAATAAGAACAGCATTTAGCCTATGCATTAGGTAATTTAAGTGAGATATTTTATGCTTATAACCAAGGATATACACATATTCTAGAACCTCAGTCTTAATTCTACTCAACCTTACCCTAAGAAACTTCATTTAAATATTAATTCAGATTGGGACATCTGGGTGACTCGGTTGGTTGAGCTTCCGACTTTGAATCAAGTCATGATCTTGTGGTTCAGGAGTTCAAGCCCCATGTCAGGGTCTGTGCTGACAGCTCAGATCCTGGAGCCTGCTTCAGATTCTGTCTTCACCTCTCTCTCTGTGCCCCACCGCTGCTCATGCACTTGTGTTCTCTCTTTCTCTCCAATATAACAAAACATAAAAAATAAATATTAATTCAAATATGTTACCCAATAAAGTAAGTATGTACAAAGTATCAAATTCTGGTAAAACATTTCGTGATAAAAATTACCATACAATTTTAATTTCCTCTGTAAAGTATTAATTTTGGAAACTGTTGCCAATAAGTGAATTTAATGTATTCTCTACCAGGTGGTTTCATATATACCATCTGATTCACAGCACACAAAAGTTGTGCTATTTGTGTGATATCACACAGTTGATAATTAGAAAGATGTGAATTTAAAGCCATGTTGATTTTAATCCTAAACTCATGATTCCATACTACTTTTATCGTAACTGTAACGCCCACTATCTCTTAATTAGAAATGGGAAAAAAGAAATAGCTCTCTTGACTCTTGCGTGTACACCCAGCTTACTATCTACTTCTAAATCAAGGCCCCTCAATTTAATATTAAATATGACCTCCAGATGAACAGGGTTCATTTTTTTGTAGCCTCCAGTTCTTTGGAATTTCTTGGCCGTTTGAAAGTTGGTCTCTTTGGTGTGCCTTACTTCTGATATTTCCTCTGGCCCCATTTGTAGTGAACATAAATGTAACAATACCATTTTCAAAAACACCTTTCTTAGAGTGTATACTCACACATGCAGTATCTTATCAGCATATGTTTGTCATATATCTATGAAAATATTTAAGAATGTATAAAACGTATCCCAATGTAGAAGTAAAAATAGATTAATCATGGATATATGACGGTGTATACATAGGAATTGTTTGAAAAGACTGTCTTTCTAAATAGAGTACCATCTTTTGCAGTAAAAAACTGCAGTAATTTATATGTTATTGAAAAGTATTTTCTTTTCATTAAAAAATTAAGAGATTATGTTGATCATCACCATTAATTCAAAAGATAAATTAAAAAAACAAAATAGTATTACTTTATTCTCAAGTGGATCATCAAATTATTTCATAAACTTCACTCCTTTCTTGCATTTCATGTAGGATCACTATACATTTTAAACTATAGCTATTTATTGCTTAGTGACTTAATTATAGACATATTTGGACAAATAAAGACTATTTCCAGTGTTAAGCCTTACTTAAATCATGGAGATAATATCTAAATCATGCAGATGATATCACACTTCTTAAATAACATTTAATTATTATTTTAGTTAAGATTCTGTTTCTGTAAAAACAGTAGTTATATTCTGACAGAACACCTCCAAAGATATATTAGAAAACAAATACATAATGCAATTGAAAGTTAAAATGTAATGGGGCCTGGGTGGCTCAGTTGGTTAAGTGTCAGACTTCGGCTCCGGGCATGATCTCTCAGTTCATGGGTTCAAGCCCTGTGTTGGGCTCTGTGCTAACAGGTTGTAACCTGGAGCCTGCTTTGATTCTGTGTCTCCCTCTCTCTGCCTCTCCCCTGTTTGTGCACTGTCCCCCTCTCTCTCTCTCAAAAATAAATAAACATTAAAAAACTTTAAAACGAGTTGCAATGTGATTTTAAAGTTTATTTAAATTTTAGATGAGGGAAATACATGTGTATCAGTGTTTTAAAATTTAAAGCTAGCGATACTTTTAAAAATATCCTAAAAACCATAATTATGAATTTCACAAATTTGCTAAAATGTTAGTCTGTAAATATACTTTAGTTTATAAAAGCAGTACCACACATATTTTTTTGCATTATCTTCTTTAGTTTTTCATCTCTAAATTTGGAAAGTGTTTTTAGTTTACCATGGACATAGAGAATTAACATTTTTTCCAAAAAATATTTCACTTAGGAAATGTCATTATGCTAAAAGGAAAAATAACTAGATATTTATTGGAAAAAGACATGAAAAGAAAAGTAAAACATGAAGCAGAAACAAAGCCAGTGCTAAATCAATAACAAATTTTCTCCAAAATGCAACTACACAAATTTTGTTTTTTGCTACAGCAAATTTATTTTGTTATTTACTAATGATTGTTCCATAAGCATGATTTATATGTTTAAAAAGATACGTGATAAAATATGTTAACCTCATTTGTTGACATCCTCACATATTTAAAACTGGTTAGTGAAGGGGCAGCCAAATTTGCTTAATGGAACTTAAAAGACCATATAGAATTAATCTATGTTAAAGATCTACAAAAATAACTTACAAAATTACAGAGGTTCTAGACTACATAAAGGAAGAGGGAAGTTTTGTGGTGTGGTGTCTGTCTCATGCATGAGTGTGTGTCTTTTAAATCCTTAGGAGAGAATACTACCAGTCACTTTGATAGACAATGATGAGAAAAAGGAAAAAAAGTTAATTATTCTGTGCCAAAATTGACTCTACATTGAGAAGATTTTATAAGCCCTGTAGTACTTCCTTGGGTATAGGTAAGATGAAATTGACAAGCTAGCAGATGGTGGCTTGATGAAGAATACTTTTATTAATCTATAAAAGTATTCCAGTGAATTCCTGCCTGGTGTCATAATAGTAAAATAAAATAAAGTTAAGTCCTATAAATTATGGCGTTAAGTCCTAAGGCAAAGGGTATATGTGTGTATATAGAATAGGCAGGAGCACAGTTACCATGAACAGTATTAAATAGTGAAGGAAAATAAGAATCTAGAACTATACTACTCTATCTTTAAATACTATTCTGTGGGAAGACAATGGCGATTCAAGTAGCCCATTAATGAAAGGTTATCTGACAACATCAAAATGAAAAAATATCTGATATATTAAAAATAAAAAATTTAATCGACTTCATGTTAAATTATTATGTGATTACTTACTGCTCTGAGCCAAAATATTATGTTGTCTTTTTTAATGTTTATTTTTGAGAGAGAGAGAAAGAGAGGGCTTGAGTAGGGGAGGGACAGAATGAGAGGGGGCAGATTAGCTGAAGCGGGCTCTGCATGGACAGCATGGCACCCGATTTGGGGCTTGAACTCAAGAACCGTGAGATCATGACATGAGATGAAGTCCCAAGCTCAACCCACTAAGCCACCCGGAAGTCCCTTTTCTTCTAAATATGTTATATAAACAAATGATCAAGAAGGATTCGGGCTTACCATGTTAGCCGGTTTTTAAACTAATTCTCATTCTGAAATTTCTGTTTAGCTCCATTTTGTTTCTGCGTCAGAATTGGTGATATAATGATAAAGTACAAGATAATGAAAATGGAACCATCTTTGTAATTGTTCAAAAACTACACGCATTCTTCTTATTGCTCCACATGTGCAATTATGCAACCGCACAGATAGAAAAGAAAGGATATATAGTGACTTGCTAGGAGTCATTCTCAGGTTCACTTTTAAGTGAAACTTTTGATTGAAATTTTGTTCTTTTATAGACTTTTACACTTTCTTGAAAGGAAAAAAATCTAGCTTTAAATAACCACATTTTTATTTATCTTGTCACTAAGCGGCTCACTACTATATGTAGTTTTTATAACCCAGGGTCTCTTAGGTATAATGAGCTGAGATGCCATCTACAATAATCAAGGCTTGCTCAGAAGTTTCTTTGAGTTTCTAAATTGGAAAGCTTCCCTTGCAGATTAATACTCTTATCTAATTAATGCATCATGCATACCTCTTTCACCGTCTTGTTAGAATTCAAATGTAATGTATATATGAGGCAAAATAGAATATGTTTCAGTATGAGCATATTGCCAGTAAGAAAGAAAAAAAATGCTTATACTTTTAAAACTTTCCAAAGACTGTATCAAAAACTACTGTTCACATTTTAAAAATATGCACACTTTATAGCTTAATTTACTATAATTTTAGATAATTTTAACATATATGAATACATTTGATACAATTAACAATGAAAATTGATGGATAGTTATTATCCTTTAGAAAATTACCAAAGAGCCCAATTAAAGTAGTAAGGATACAAAACATTATATAACATTTTATTAAAATTTCTTTAGTCATCTGTATTTTATTAAACCACGCACTAGTCCAAGGTCTGGCTATTACTTTACTTTTTGACGGTTCTCAATTACTTTAAAAAGACAGCTAGAGAAATAGACACCATATCTTGAAACCACTGCACTTTTAATTCCAAACTAAACTAAACAGGAATCAGAATTCATTTGGAGATCTCCATTTAACCTATGTTCACCACTAGACAATTGGTTTCAATAAAAATTAATTTTTGTAGTGCCTGGATGTCAGTTAAGCGTCCTGCTTAACTGCTCAGGTCAAATCTCACGGTTCGTGGGTTCAAGCCACGCATCAGGCTCTATGCTGACAACTAGCTCAGAGCCTGGAGCCTGTCTTCATTCAGAGTCTATGTTTCTCTCTCTCTCTGACCCCCTCCCCTGCTCATGCTGTCTCTCTCTCTCTCTCTCAAAAATAAATAATAAAAAAAACCTTAAAAAATTAATTGTAAAAACAGAGCCAAGAGAATGAGGATATAGAGGTCTGTGTGTGTGTATATATATATATGTGTACACACACACACACACACACACACACACACACACATGCTCAACCATCCAACTAAAATTTAGCATAATGACCACTTCAATTTGGAGCAGTACACAAATTTATTAGGTCCAATTGACAGGATTTATGTGATGTCATTCCAGGTATACAATTATATGACTAAATCTTGAATATTTACCAGATCTGCTTAAAGGTTGTGATATTATTTTAAGGAAGCATCATGCCATTCTACTAATAATTTTAACAATGAAATGAAAATGACTCATAAATTTACTTGTTTCAAACTACTGGTAAGAGATCTATCATCAGACAAAACAGAAAGCAAGAACATTGGGGAAATTGTTAGAATATTTGTAATGAAAATATGGTAGGTTGGAAGGAGAAAATGGTCAACAGACAGATCAAACAAACAAACAAAGAGCAAAACAAAACAAAACAAAGTCATCTGATCTGGGAGGTATTAGCTCAGACTTCTGTTCCACATTAGAGTTGTGATTACCTTAGTTGGACCCTGTGTATAAGTAGAAATAGTATGAACCAGTCTAATATATAATCACCACATATTCTGGGAATTCATAATGTCAGATATTACAGCGTTAAGCAATGCCGTTTCGAATGTGTTATCAGGGAAAGAAACACCTACATGAGTATCTTCAAACTGTAAAATTCTCACACTCTGATGTGAACATGAATCACCTGGAAGATCTTATTAAAACACAGACTGTGGTTAGACATTTGGGGTAGGATCTGAGATTCCACATCTCTAGCAAGATCCTGTGAACAACAATGCTGTGTATTAATGAATTACATGTTTCTTCAATACCTTCCTGGTTCTACCCTCTCCTAACATTATAAAAATAAGTATTTTACTGTAAATTAGAAGATAGAACTCCTTTAAGATTTTTTCCCAGTATTTCAATTAAAATCCTTTTTTCTTTCTTTTTGACATAAAACTTATTTACTCTATACTGTCATACAAGTCTATAGTCATTTCTGACTTCCAGAGAACAATTTAAAAAATCTTACATTGAAAAAATAAGGGAGTGGAATTATTAGAATAATCCGGGGAAAGAAAAAGGAGTAGATTGCAAATTTTTTTTACCTTAGTTATTTTATCATTGTTCTCTATAAATATGGCTCATCACCATTCAACTTGATTCTGTTTAAGAATCAGGCTAGAAGAACTTGTCTGACAACACATATAGTCTTATTTAATTTCATGATAACCCTGCAAGAGTTTTGTAGAAGGGAAAAATGCAGTTCAGAAAGGTGAAGTTACTTGAGCAAGCTAAATATTAAAAGAGCTGTTATTTGAAGCCAAGTCTTTTGGCTTTGAGATGTATCTACCGTCTCCTTGACGCTGTTCTTAAAGGTCGTTTTGCCAGTGTCTTCAAAATAAGCTTTGCCTGTTTGGCAGCCTTGACTAGGCACTTCTCTTTGGAACTTCAAAGATGATACATTCATGGCAGTTGTAGGCTTAAAACACCTGTTTTAGACACAAAAAGCCAAAGAAACTGAAACACAATCCCAGGTGGAAATCTGAGTGCAATGAAAGGGATTCTCCCCCTGGAGGTCACATAAGCTGTAAGATGGGTAAGTTATGAGAGAAAAAAAGCTAGACCATGGTGGGAAGAAGTTCCCCGGATTCCCCCATCACGCCCTTTAAAGGCTCCAGGTGTAAGAATATGATTGTTAAAAGAGGATACTTACCCATGAATAAAGGAAGAGATTCATGAAGGAATAGAATTATCCTGACATCATATGATACTTGAACAGTAATAAACTGATACAATGCTTAACTAACTACTGGAGGTATTAGGATCTGTGATGTTTAATTTTAGATGTCATCTTGACTGTATCACAGTGCGCACATATATTTGGTCAAACATGATTCTAGGCATTTCTGAATGAGATTAATTTTTCATTCAGTAGACTGAGGAAAGCAAATTGCCCTCACTAATGTGTCCTGTTGGTTATGTTTAAATCAAACTAATATAGCTTGTTTCTGCATTCAGGATTTCAAAGCATTGTTTGTATAAAAGTATGCATGTAGGGATTTATGTTTATTTCATTTTACTTCTCTTTAATAAATCATTCAGGTTCGCAAGAGGGTTGCAATATTTTAGTAGCTTTCAATGGAATAATTGGAAATGTTGGATTAATGATGTCTTTAGGAATGTAGAGCATCTATATGTACATTAGCATCTATAGGCTTGTGGACATGCATGCTCCCACTGACAGTTACTTGGTAACTCTATTCCCTACTCTCATTTAGTAGTTGTCATATCCTGTGGAGACTCAAGGTCACCAAGGTTTAGTACCTTGTGAATGATTCACACCTTATAGAAGTTGTAACTGATGTCATGAAGCCTGCAGGCATTATGGCAATAGACTGCACACCATTCATAGCCTAACTAAAAATAATGACTATGGATGATATGGAATAAAGCAAAACTTTTTTCTTTATTCCCATATATTTAAAGTATTTCTATTTGAAATATCCTATCATCATCTAATCTACATTCATGAAATGTCAGGTGATATCAGAGGACATAGGAAAGGAGGTAAGACAATAATAACATCTATCCCCAATTTGAGCTTATTATCTTATTATTAGAAAATTTTAACACTCAAAGAGATGCAGCCCATCTCACGAGCACTGAATGGTTGTCAAAAATATCCAAGCCTTGTTCTAATGATTTTTTATATTCTTTAGGGGGAAAATGGAACTCTAGATATTCTAAAATAATAATAGCCTAACACATGAAGAAATTATTAATTGATGAGGTTTATTCAAATTTGAAGAAATATTTTAAACTATTCAGCATATTAACCTGGAAAAATATTTGTTTTATTTAATATTGTTTCCTTATTTTTCCTAAAGTTAACTTCAGTGTTGGGAATCAAAACTGACAAATGTCCAGCACTCAGTGGGTCCCTTAGTTCTTGTACTTCCTTAGTTTTTCCAATCATCCTTTTGTTCTCTTTGTAGAAATATAATCTCTATAGAATGTTATCTCTGGGGAGCCAGGGAGAGGTGGGGTAGTTGGCAAACTCAACTGCAGGCCTGTGGGAGTGGCTACCTTATATTTAATATTTGGGCAACTCCCTCTAATAAAAAGTATTAAGGAAATTAATTGGTTTGGGAAGGAAGAAGTAGTGAAATCTTCCTTGAACCATTAAATGCCTTTAGAGGGTTAAAATATGTAGGCTCCATTCAAGAAGTTAAATAATCACATAAGGATGTAACTTAAATTCATAAGGCATGGGCTGTGATATCAATCCTTAGAAAGGATGTAGACATCAACTGATGACTAGAGATGAAAACGAAAAAAAAACGAGAAAAAAGGAATAGAGGGCCTATCTCTGGCACACCTGTAATACACTCTAGAGAATATAGCCCTGAGGGTTTATATTCTCCATCCTGTCTAAAATCTCAGTGACTAATAGTAAAATTGTCATAAATTATCATCAATAATAAAATTGTCAAGTAAAGTTGAATTCAAGATAAATATGTTCTTAGTATCTATATGCCTTTTTTTTTTCAAATCTGCTCAGGCTTAGAATTAAATATAGATGTGGTTAAGTTAACCTAGTTTATTACATGGTCACCTCTGTGTAATATTTAGAAACAATCTCTGTATGATTGTTACTTAGGGTGTTTATGATATTTACAGGGGTTGGAATGTTAGAATGTGTTACGATTTTTTCTTATCAATATATTCCCAATAATGTATTATTTCTAAGAGATTTGTAAGTAATTGTAAGACACTCTTGTTTTGTTTATTAAAATGCCTTATAAAGCTTTTTAAGTCAGTGCACTGTTGGTGGGAATGTAAATTATTACAGGCACTGTGGAAAACAGCATGGAGTTTCCTCAAAAATTTTAAAATAGAATTATCATTTGATATAGTAATCTAAATACTGGGTATATACCCATGGAAAATAAAAATACTAATCCAAAAAAAGTATATGCACCCCTATGTTTATTGCAGCCTTACTTATCATAGCCAATATATGGAAGCAACCTAAATGTCCCTCAATAGATGAGTAGAAAAAGAAGGTATGGTATATGTATACAATGGTTTATTAGTCATAAAAAATATGATCTTGCTATTTGCAACAACATGGATGGACCTAGATGGTGTAACACTAAGTGGAATAAGTTAGATGGAGAAAGAGAAATACCATATGATTTTACTCATATGTGAAATTTAAGAAACAAAACAAAACAAATAAGAGACAAGAAAATAAAACAAACAGTCTTAAATACAGAGAACAAACTGGTGGTTCCCAGAGGGGAGGTGGGGTGAAGTGGAGAAAGGTGATTAAGAGTATACTTCCCATGATGGTGAGCACTGAGTACTGTATAGTGTTGTTGAATCGTATTGTACACCTAAAACAAACACCTTGCCAAGATCTTGAAGTCAGTCAGTTCAGTAATAAAATTAAAAGCCTTAAACATATCAATTCAGCTAAATAGCTGATTGTGTAAAGGTATTCTGTTAAATTTGAGATGATCAAACAATAAAAATTTCTCCACTAGTGATCATTTCAATTTATGTAAAAGTTATGTATTTACAGTAGAATAACAAGAATTAAAGGCCTTGGAAACATATATCAGTGAAGTGATAAATAAAACTAAGTAACTCTAATCTCTTATGCATGCAGACTTTCCTCAGACACAAAATACCTCATATTCTCAAAAAAGAGGTCTTTACAATTTGTTTAATCAAGGGCATATGAAGAACAGAAACCATTGTTGCTATTTCATGTAAAACAATAATAATAGCAATAATAATAAAAACAAAAATCATTGAAGGGTTAGAGGACTTGAAGTCAAGGAGGCTCTTTACATCTTAGTCAACCATTACAGCTCAACTCCAGAGTCAGGGAAATGTTCTCTTTTGGTCATCATCATTAGGCAGCCATACAATACCATATCCACGAAACTGGAGATCAAGTAGTCTAGCCACTGCGAGTACTGTAGTCTTTTGACTCATTTATGGTAAAACCTTCTGAGTCTCATTAAAGTGCCTAAAAATTACAGCCTAGTTCACTTTCAGAACTCTCCTAACAGAAAAGGATGAAAAGTACAGATTTTTAGCTTGCTTCTTTCTTTAGATAAAGGGAAAGTGGAATCTTTCACATTCATGTTCAGGAAGTCCAGGAGAATGTATTAAGTATAAAGATTGTTTTAAGTGCCTGAAAAAAAATGTATTTGACATTAAAACGTTCACACAGTGAGATGCACTTGTTTTGAAATTATTACTTCGAGGTAGGGCTATATTTAAGAAGACACATTAACAGTTTTATAAGCCTATATCATTAGGCAGCATAAAGCAGAAACTATTTGCATGTAATCATTCCTATCTTCAAGTAAAATAAGAAACAGACATTTTCATTGTAACTGAATCTTACAATATACCCAAATCTCGCTCAATTTTATCCTCACCACATGTAATTAATGTGACTAAATTGAAAAAAAAAATGTCAAATTACTCCGCCACCATTTAAAACAGGGGTGTCAGATGGCATCAATAAAGTGCTTCCTTTAAATATCCTGCATCAGTGTTGAAAAATAGTGACAGAGAAGTGAGAGAAAAAGGAAACAAAATTGAAAAAGTAAGTGAAAATTTTAAAAATCATAATATATTTTAACCCTGAAAAATTTAAATATATACAACAAATTGTGAAGATAAGTTAACATCTACTAATTCTGACTGCCCCCCCTCATATAATTCCATATGCAAATGAAAGAAAATATCTCACAGGAAGATGAATTGCACTTAGTTGAAAAAGCCAGGGATTATTCTAATAAAATGACAGATATATATTGACAGTAAATATACAAAAGCAATATTATATTTGATTTATTTGGTAGTCAAGTAGAGGATGACATATGAAAGAAATCCCATAGAACCTAAAAGTAAAATCAGGATTTGAGTTCTAAGGAGTAGTACTGTTAAGTCTCATTTTTACAGTCTCTTAAAATCCTATCTGCTCTCAAATTTATGCATATAATTTATACATGCATTAACCTTCATTTATAAGACAATTTGATAAGTTCAGATATTCAGTCTTTATTGCCATAAGTATTTCAAGTATTTTCACAGTTTATTTTTTAGAATATATATCATTTCAGTTGATGGAAGTTTACATTTTTATTTATTTGAAAATATCAATCTTTCTTCCATATAACTATACTTATGAATGTTTGTCTAATTCCAGGTTTGCATTTAAAATAATCGATGAGGACCCTGGGTGGCTCAGTCAGTTAAGCATCTGACTTTCGTTTCGGCTCAGGTCACAATCTCATGGTTTTATGAGTTTGAGCCCCACGTTGGGTGCCAAATTGACAGTACAGAGCCTGCTTGGGATTCTCGGTCTTCCTCTCCCTCTGCCCATACCCCACTTGAGCTCTCTCTGTCTCAAAATAAGTAAACTTTAAAAAAAATTTAAGTAATCCATATTTAAATTTATGTTTTACTTGTAAATTTTACTCTTTTTGAAATGCATGTGAATGTACAGTGTGACTTACTGGTCTGACTTGGATGTGATTATGTTATATGTAACCTGATTTCGTGTCTTTGTCATCACGTTTTTTTTCTTTATGATTCCTGGGCCATATATTTTCATTAAAGCCATATATTTTTATATCATATTGGATACATGAAGCTGAAGTTATTTGAAAATTTCATCAGCATTCTTTAGATAAAAGATACTTATTCTAGTTTTTGTTTTGTTTTATAGTGATACTTCTTTCTCTTTGTATTTTAGGTTTTTTTTTTTTTCCTCTTAAACCTTTTACTATTCTTCCCCTGATTTCTCCAGACAGACACTGGTGCTTCTCAACCATTCGTTTTTACACTTTGCATTGTTTCCACCCAAACCACAAGGAGGGGAAACAAACCCGTCTGGATGGACTGAGGTGCTAGAACGGTTGGCTAGTAAGTTTAATCTATTTTCTGGTGAAAGAGAATTTTGAACATTTAAGCTAGAAGTATTGAAGAAAAGCCAAATATATTCACTACTTCTTGGAAGTTGACGTCAGTACACTTCAAAGAGTGCATCACATTTTTGTTACATATTTTTGTTCTTTTTTTTCTTTCCATTTGTAGATAAAATTTCACTGGAATAATTCTCAAGTCTGACAGAAATCCTTTGTATTTTACCTTATGTCTCCAGAGACATCTATATGATTATGGAAAAGGAGAAATTAGTAACTTTTAGCATGATGTGATTTAAAAGCAAAAGTCTTATTATTAAAATAGTGCTCTTTGAACCAAATACAATTTCTCAGTAGTTATCAAAGTAACAGTGTGCCCACAGGATCTTGGCCTATACTCCATGTAGCTACCAAAGCGAAATGCTGCTGCATTAGCTAATTTTGTCATTTGCCTTTTCAAACTATTACATATCATACTTACACAAATACATTTCTTTAGAGATAATGTAGTGATTATAGTACTCATTGATAACTGCTTTAGAAAAATTAATAAAAGAAATTTGAGAGAACATGCAATTTTTTTCATGTTCTAGTATCAGATATCAAAGAACTAGTTAGTATTTGGAAAAATAGTTCAGTGATAGAAAATCAGTTCACTATCTATAGGAAGAATAGTGTTATAATTTAATGTCTGAAAAGCCATAGTAAGCACAGAATAAGGTCACTTGGGGATAAGTGGTGATACATTTCATAATTTATAACTTTTAAAAGAATATATCTTAAGCCAGAATATAGTCCATTTTATCATAAATTTAGTGTTTTAAATGTAATTTTAAAATGGTTGCTTAAAAATTCAACATGTTATGTCCATAACAATTGTAGTTATAATTTTGGAGCAAATTGAATGTATTAGCGTACTCAAAATGTGATACAGCAATCCAGATTTAATAGTATAAAAGTCTGTGAAAATACATAGCAGATTTCAGATACAAATACCTATAACACAAAATGAATTATGGCTACAATTTAAAATTACTTTAACCAAAAGTTTATTTTCTAGTATAATTGAATTAACAAAGTTAAAATATATCACCTGATAAAACTTTTTTAATGTTTTTATTATTTTTGAGAGATGGAGGGAGACAGAGCACAAGTGGGGAAGGGGCAGAAAGAGAAGGACACAGAATCAGAAAAAGGCTCCAGGCTCCGAGCTGTCAGCCCGAGCCCAACATTGGGTTCAAACTCACAGACAGCAAGGTCATGGCCTGAGCTGAAATTGGACGCTTAACCAACTGAGCCACCCAGGGGCTCTGATGCTAATCTCTTTTATTTGGGTTATATTTTTCTTTCTTATATTTTCTAACTTCCTGCGCCTGCTTCTCTGGTTAGGAAAATCAGCTGTCTCCTGCTCTTGAAGGTAATGGCCTTGTAAGAAGAGGTCCTGAAATGCCCTGTGGTGCCAGGTCCCCTGTCTCTCAGGACCTGTCACTTCAGATCGTGTCTCTTGTGTGTGTTCTGTATGCTTTTATGTTCTGGCCTCTTCCCCCTTCAATTCAGTTGTCTGCAGTGGTTCCCTGTGCCCGCTGTGGGCAGGTGTGTGGGTGCATTTTAAGAAAGTACACTTTGGTCTGCTTGCTAATTGAGACCTGAGGCCACTGCTCTCAGGATCAGCCAGCCTAAACGGATGTGCAAAGGGCATGGTGAGCCAGTCCTGCACTATTTTTACATAACCTTTTTTTGTTGTTGTTATTTTACATCCAAGTCAGTTAACATGTAGTACAATAATGATTTCAGAAGTAGAATCCAGTGATTCATCCCCTGCGTCGATCACTCAAGTGCTCATCCCATCAAATGTCCTCCTTAATCGCCCTGGCCCATTTCTCCCGCCCCCACACCCAAAACCCCTCCAGCAACCCTTAGTTTATCTTTTGTATTTAAGAGATTTTTTAAATGTTTTGTCCTCCTTCCTGTTTTTATATTATTTTTGCTTCCCTTGTGTTCATCTGCTTGGTATCTTAAATTCCACATATGAGTGAAGTCATAGATTTGCCTTTCTCTGACTAATTTCATTTAGCATAATACACTCCAGTTCCACCCATATTGTTGCAAATGCCAAGATTTCATTCTTTTTTTATCCATCAGTCGATGGACATTTGGGCTCTTTCCATACTTTGGCTATCATCGGTAGCACTGCTATAAACTTTGGGATGTATATTCCCCTTTGAAACAGCATGCCTACATGCTTTGGATAAATACATAGTAGTATAATTCCTGCGTCATAGGATAGTTCTATTTTTAATTTTTTGAGGAATATCCATACTATTTTCCTGAAGGGCTTCACCAGTTCACATTCCCACAAGCATTGCAAAAGGTTTCCTGTTTCTCTGCATCCTCACCAACATCTGTTGTTGTCTGCATTGTTAAGTTTAGTCATTCTGACAGGTGTGAGGTGGTATCTCATTGTGGCTTTGATTTGCATTCCTCTGGTGATGGGTATTTTTGAGAATTTATCCATGTTTCTGTTAGCCATCTGGATGTCTTCTTTGGAAAAATGTCTGTTCACGTCTTTTGCCCATTTCTTCACTGGATTATTTGTTTTGGGGGGGGGCGTTGAGTTTAATAACTTCTTTATAGATTTTAGATACTAACCCTTTATCTGATATGTCATTTGCAAATATCTTCTCCCATTTTGGCAATTGCCTTTTAGTTTTGCTGATTGTTTCCATGCTTGTGAATTGGAACAAGGATATTGTTAAGAAATGTCAGTACTACCCAAAACAATCTACATATTCAATGTAATCCCTGTCAAAATAACAGAGCTAGAACAAATGATCCTAAAATTTCTATGGAACCAGAAAAGACCTTGAATAGCCAAAGCAATCCTGAAAAAGAAAACCAAGGCTGGAGGTATCACAACTGCAGACTTGAAACTATATTACAAAGCTGTAATCATGAAGACAGCATGGTACTGGTGTTGGGCCGCCAAGTTTTCTGTCTGCCTCAGGCAAGGATTATCACTCCATTGAGTGAGCCAGTAAACAAGATTTGCATCTGGAGGCTGGAGATTGCCATTTCCTGGTCAAAATAACTTTTGGCGACTGTCTTGCTGAGCTAGACATGAGTGGCCAAGGCACACAAAAGATCAAAACCGTATTCAGTGTTAGTTCTCCATCCCCCAAGATTGCTGAGGCAAAGTCGGGGCGCTTCTTTGATATGCATTCGACTCTGTAGCCTGCCTAGGTCAGCTTGCCTTGTCTCCCCCCCCTGAAGACTATATAAAGAACAGTTCTTTGAATAAACGCTCTCTTTCGCCTGATCGGAGAACCGTAAGTCCTGTCTTTACTCTTTGCGTCTCCCTCTCCTGCCCCCTTTTTCTCTCCCTCCCTCAGGAGAAGGACCCACGGCGATTCTCAGCCCTGCGGGTCAGGGCGGATGAAACAGGTACCGCAGATCGCCGGGAAGGTAGGGTTATAACAATTGGTGCCTCAACGCGGGGCTCAGTAAAGTAACCCGCCAGCCGGTTACGACATACTGGCACAAAAACTAACTCCTAGACCAATGACACAGAACAGAGAACCCAGAAATGGACTCACAAATGTATGGTCAACTTTGACAAAGCAGGAAAGAATATCCACTAGAATAATGACCAGGCAGTTCTCCAAATGGTGTTGGGAAAACTGGACAGTAACATGAAAAGAATGAACCTGGACCACTTTCTTATATCACACCCAAAAATAAGCTCAAAATGGATTAAAGACCTAAATGTAAGACAGGACGCCATCAAAACCCTAGAGGAGAAAGCAAGCAAAATCCTCCTTGACTTTGACCACAGCAACTTCTTACTCAACATGTCTCCAGAGGCAAGGGAAACAAAAGCAAAACTGAACTATTGGGACCTCATCCAGATAAAAAGCAGGCCTCCACTTTTAAGAAGGTGTACCTCAGGCTTCTGCAGAGCCTGCTGCAGCCGCTGCCACTGCCAAGACCAAGACCCTGCGAAAGGCCTGGCTCAGGAGAAGTAGTGCTGGCAAGGTTTACACAGGCCTTATGGGGGAGAGGCCCACAGTGCTGGGACTGGGATAGGCATGGTTGGAAAGGGTGAACACGCAGGATTATGTCCTGGTGTTTTCCAAACTGCTGGTCCTAGTGTTATCTGCTCAGGCTACTGGTCCTGCTGCCTCTTTAAAGGAGGGAACTCAACTTTTTAACATCTTCTGGGTTCTTCCTGACCCAGGAGGCTGATTTTAAGAATTCTAGGCTTTAAGCCCCATTAGCTGTAAGAACTCATGAAATCCAGCCCCTCTTGCTTTCAAAACCAAATGTTATAGGGGTTCATCTTCCCATGCAGAGTCCCTTGTGTGATCATGTTTTTCTCATCCTTCACCATACTCCTGTCTCACTCCCTTCTACAAATAGCCATGGTCCCTTTAGGTTTCAGACCATGTCTCTGCCTTTTGATGTGGCCTCTTCTCTGCCTTTGGTTGTGGAGCTCATTCTGTCAGTCTTCAGGTTCTCTGTATATTTAAGCTGGTTGTGAGTGTTATGTAGTCACAGGAAGAGGGGAGCCTAGAGTCCTCCTATTCTGCATTTGCTTGGTGTTTCCCCGGATTTCCATGTCATACCATAAATCAGTACTTCATTCCTTTGTATTTTCAAATAATATGCCATTTTGTGTATGTATCACATAGTTTCATCCATTCATCAGTTGATGGACATATGAGTTGTTGCCACTTTTGGCTCTTATGAATAAGGCTCCTATGAATATTCATGTATGATTTTTGGCATGGACATATCTTTTCAGTTCTCTCCTGTTATACCAAAGAATGAAATTGCTGGGTTATATGGTACTCTATATTTAACAATTTACATGTTTCCAAAGTGATTGTAGAATTTTATATATTCCAGTAAAGTATGAGGGTTCCAATTTTTCTGGAGATTTCAACAACACGTGTTATTGCCTCCCTCTCTCTCTTTTTAATAACCATCCTAGTAAATGTAAAGTGGTATTTTACTGTGGTTTTCATTTCCAATTTCCTGATGGCTAATTATGCTGAACATCTTTTCATACTCTTCTTTGCCATTTTATATATTCTTTCAAGAAGTGTCTTTTCAAACCCTTTGCTTATTTTTTAATTTGAATATTAGTCTTATTATTCAGTTGTAAGTTATTTATACATAATGGAGATAAATTGCTTATCAGATATCTGATTTGCAAGTATTTTCTCTTCTGCTTTGTGTCAAGAAGTATTGTCGATGCAGTATTATTCTTTATGTTTGTGAGGAGGTAATTATAAAGTACCATAATATTTTTTATCTGAGTCTATATTTAAATAATCACCTCTCTCAGTGTTAATTTGAGAACTTTTTGAAGAATATTGTTTTTTATTGAGCAACTGCAATATTTTTGATAGTCAACTTCAGTTTTTATTTCAAAGAAATAATTACCATTCTGCATTAATTTCATAAAAATCCATTGTATAGGTGGTAACTGCAATGCAGAAGTTACTAGTATTAATTTCAATATTGTCATATTCATATCCCACTTGCTCAGAAAGTCTTTGATCTATACCAATAATTCTTAAAATAGAAGCTTGACTTACTCATTTTTTCTTACCTTCTTAAGAACTTTAAATATATAAAAGAAAGTTTTTCACAAAAGTTTTGATGTAGCATAAGGCTCTTCAGATCTAGAATATTTCTGTTCCATAAGCATCTTCAACAAAAATTGAATCATTGACTTATTAATAGCATCAGAATATAAGTGATTTTTATTACAGATGGTTATTGTACATTTATTTCAGTACTTTAAAAGATCTGCTGAAGGATTGCCTTTTCTGGATTTCACCACTCCTTTTGACTCTTTTTTAAGTTTATTTATTTATTTTGAGAGAGAGAGAGAGAGAGAGAGAGAGTGCGAGCAAGCATGAGTAGGGTAGGGACAGAGAGAGAGGGCAATTCCAAGCAGGCTCTGTGCATTAGTGCAAAGGCTTAGATGCAGGGCTTGATGACCTGAGCCAAAATCAAGAGTTGGTTGCTTAACTGACTGAGCCACCAAACTACCCCAACTTCCTTTGACTTTAATCCTTTTCAGCTAATCTTTACCCTTAAAACTGGTAAATGATCATTTTGTTTCCCATTGGGAAGGGTGGGTTTGAGTGAGATACATGGAATAATGAGAGAGGCTAGGGACAATTTAATAGTCTTGAGATGAGCTTCAGAGAGCGGTTTAGGGAAACGGACAGGAAAGAAAAGGAAAGAAAGAGGATTGGCAAAAGAAATAAGAAGAGGTAAATTATTTGAGATACTCAAACCCAATAAAATACACCACCACGATGAACCAGAGTTTATGACCTACAACTCAGAATATAAACTGCCTGACATAAATTTTCAAAGAAAATTCTTTGAGGTTGCAATAAAATGATAAAATAACACTTTTTCACACATTTACACCATTATGCTTATACATCCAATAGGGTTGCAGAAAATAAAGTATATTTTATGTAGATCTTATTTATTAGGAAAGGTCAAGAGTCACTTATGATCACAAAGTAACTATGTTCCAAAAGGGAAGATTAACTTTAACAAAACAGATCAATCTTCATTAATATTTCCAAGTGACTTAGTGTATAATCAACTTTGCAACTTTTTTTAATTAGCATCTATTATTGCTGTTAATAGTATATCTAGAAATATTCACTATCAGTTTAATATACTTTCACCTTCTAAGAAAGATAAAATGGATTAATAAATAACTCTCCTAAATCATCTGTTATTTTTAGTGGTTGGAGACAATAGTCATGTGTACAATTATATTAAAGGATTTGATAAATGCAGCTAAAAAGCTAATTTGATTGATTTGATTTGCAGCACATTGCTTCAATGTAAGTTGAATCATTTATTATTTACTTTATTAGGGCATTAAACTCAGCCAGCAATTATCATATAGATCAACTTTCAACTTCATTAATAAGCTTTCACATACATACATATTTCAAATAAATAAATATAATATAGCTCCTAATTTCCCACTTTTTTCTCCTACATGGTGTTTTTCTGGTTATATCCTGCCAGTGATTTTCGGGTCATTTATCTATTTCATCAATCTAAAAATGGGAGACCATAATTGACTCTCCCTGTGTATTCCATTGTATATAAGATCTCACACAGTTCTTACAAAATTCTTCTCACATAATTCTAGAATATTTTCACTTTTATCTTTCTCTACTAGCATCATTTTAATCAGAATGTATTATCTTTATTCCTTTAGATAAGTGAAATCAATTAATGGTCACCAGCATCCATCCTTCCTTCCTCAACCCATTCCCCCACTCCGTATTTGGAATTAATTTTCAAAATGTAAATCTGATCTTATTACCTACCTCATTCCTTCAGTGTTCATCATTTTTCTTAGAATATGGTCCTATTCCTTAACTTCACTTTTAAAGCCCATGTGTTATTCCCTTTGCCTTGTATTTCTTGCCAGCTTCAGTTGTGTGTGCTTCTTTCAGTTTCACCAAAATGTCAGGATACCTTCAGTGGTGGACACTAATGTTATCCAACAGTGTTGGCTCTTCCTGGAGCATTCTCCCTCTTCCTCTTTCTCTTCACATAGTTAAAGCTCTCAGCTTCGTAGTTCATGTTTTTCAAGAAAGCTTTTAATCAGCACCCACTACTGAGTCTGATATTGATACATTTCCATATTTGATACCTAATAAACTTTTCATTGAACTGTGCAGTTTTCTCTGAACATACCTGTTTTGTATATCATGTCTCCTAGTGCTTACCAGTTGAGTGAATACTTGTTAGGGACTCAAATACTTTTGAACGAATGTATGAAAGAATGAATGTGTACATTTTAGCTTGGAAGTATGATTAAATAGACCTGCTTCTCATTCAATGTCTAGTGTGTATGTGTGTATGTGTGTGTGTGTGTGTCTGTGTGTGTGTGTGTGTGTGTGTGTGTGTGGTTTTTTAACATACAGACTTTAAACAAACTTCAAATTATATGTACCTGCCAACTTCATATCCTACAATTTGAAATAGCATAATACACAATTCACCAATTCCTTTTATCATACTATTGGATAAAAGCAAGAGATTCATTATTTCTTAGTTAACCTTTTAATCACATGTAAAATCCATGGAACATGAGTACATTTCTATAATAAATCAAGACAGCTTTAGTTGTAAACATGAGTATTTAGCCATTTCTGTATCAGCAGTGTCATTAAGAAGTAGTACATGGACATTCAATCTTACTGATTTCTTTATAAGTTGTTATGTTGGGAGAAATAGTTATTGCAATATGAAAGAACTAATAAGACCTTATTTTCACTTTCCTCATCATGCAAATTAAATATCAAAATTTTCAATCATAGCTTACTCTCTGACAAAACAGTAAGTACTAAATTGGAATATGTCAACTCTTTTGAAATATTTTTTATTGCTTAGCATCTCCTGTTCCTCTTTGGTGTCAAGTAAAGTATGCAAAGGAAACACAATTGATAAATCAGTTGTCAATGTTAGATAATTAGTTCCATTATTCCAAATGTAAGTATTAAAGTTTAATATATCCATTAAAAAACTACAGAATAGTAAGAATACTAATAAAATTGATGTTCGTAAATATAGTGCTTAAATGAAAGTTATAATAAAAAGTTTAAGGAATAATTTAGGAGACTTATAAAGTCCCAGATGCTTTCGGTAAAGATTTTGATAATTGTCTTGGATTTTAGGCATTTTATTTTATTTTTAAATGTTTAATATTTATTTACATTTTGAAGGAGAGACAGAGTGTGAGTGGGGGAGGGGCAGAGATCGAGGGAGACAGAATCAGAAACCGGCCCCAGGCTCTGAGCTGCCAGCACAGAGCCCGATGCACGGCTTTGAACCTAGCAGCATGATCATGACCTGAGTTGAAGTTGGATGATCAATGAACAGAGCCACCCAGGGGCCTCGCATTTTAGGCATTTTAAAAGAAATTCTCTATAATTATTTTGAAAATTGTCTTCATATAAAGTATATCTCATGTAAAGAAAACAAAACTTTTATTATATGTATCTTTTTTTTGAGAGAGAGAGAGAGAAATAGAGAGAAAGTGAGCAGGGATGGGGCAAAAATGGAGAGAGAAAAAATATCTTAAGCAGGCTTCATGCTCAGTGCAGAGCCTGATGTGGGTCTCAATCTCAGGATAGTGAGATCATGACATAAGCTGAAATCAAGCCAGATGCTTAACTGACCGAGCCACCCTGGAACCCTGAAAACAAACCTTTTAATTGAATAATTTCTCAGTGAGGTATTAGACTAAAGGATTAATCATGTTGAAATAAAGCATTTAGCAAATAAAAACATTTTTCATAGAGGTAACAAGTATTTCTTTAAAATTTAAGCAAGATGAATTGTTTCTGTTTTTTTTCAAATGAAATATTCTAAAATTCATTTTAGCATATTCTTATTGTCTTCAGTTCCTTGATTCTCTGTTTCTTGATCTTTTTTTTTCTTTTATCTTTCTCTATGAACATTAAGAAAGCTACAAAAGATAGACTCTGCTTCCACGTGTTCTATATACAAGGCTTCTTTGTTTTCTTAGCCAAGTGACCCTTGGTAGTTTATTGTACCTCTCTGTTCCTCACTGTTTATGTCTATGAGATGCAGGCAAAAAAGCAGTACCTACTCATAGAGTTATTAATAGCATTAAATTAATACAAGTAATGGTTTCTAAACATAATGAACAGTCAATTCTTAGTATTTATTGGTATATTATTTCATTACATTGGTGAGGAAATGAAAAATGCAATGACTGGGACAAAATGGAAAATATAATTGATAACTTTGCAAGTACCTTTTTAACCAGTTAGTCTGTTCTAGGTATTGGATACTCATTCTTCATCAAGCATAACAAAACCAACTAAGTTGAATAATAGGATTAGTGTCTTATAAAATACAAACAGGCCATTGCTTAATTCTAAAAGTATATTGAACATTTTTATTTTTTATACCATTCTTGTGAAAGCTGATCATTCATTTGGTTATGAATGGGAAGGAGGCATAGGATTTGTAGATAAATAAGAAGGAAGTGTGAGTAAGTGGTTCAGAGTGCTCCCTCTAGAATCAAGTGGCTTGAGGTAAGCATCCAATTTCTGCTATTTGCTAGTTGTATGCTTTCTCACCTGTGAATTATGAATAAACAGAGTTTATACGTTATTGTTAAGAAAGTACACTCTTATACTAAGCACAGAAAAAATATTCACTCTTACTACAATTATTGTATGTTAATGATGAAAACCACAACATGGGAATCACCACAATAGACCACCGAAATATAATGGTTTTAATTTCTTAGTTGAAGTGCTTTTTAAAAGTCTATGGATTAATTTGTTTAATATAAATAGCTAAAGTAAACATAATGGATTAAATATTCAGTTGTTAAGTGTTCTTACCACAGAAACAAAACAAAAACAAAGTGGTATGGATATGCTTGTTTCATTCATTTTCATGTTGGTTTCATTGTTTTATGCATCTCTCCAGACTCATTAAATTGTATATGTTAAATATGTTCTTTTTTGTTAATTTATTATACCTCAATAGAGCTGTTTTGAGAAATATATTTCTCTGACTTGATAATATTACTTGCTTAGATAAATACAAAATTTCCGCTTTTCTTGAGTGTGTATCTCCACATACTGTGAGTGTATGAAAGAATAACTATTAGGGCATACTGTTTTCTACTTTGGTAGGTTTAAGTTAGGTAAAATTTTGAATTTTGAATGGAAGATGTTAGTGGGTCTAATGATATTATGGAATCCATTCCATGAATTTGAATTGCCCACCACACATTTGAAAATAAGTAAAATGAGAAAATTACCTGGTGATAACTCAAATTAGTGAAAATAATATCAAAGAAACTAATAATGAACTGACTATAATATTTTCCAAGAGTGGACAGATAGTCATTTGAATTTTGTGTATTTAGAAGAGACTTGTATTAGCATTTTTGTCAGTTGGAATTGGTAAGGAATAGTATTTAGTTGTTGAGAGATACTGACATTGACCTTGCTTTTCTAGAGATAATTTATTATTATCACATAAAGTAGGACTAACATTGTGTGATCTTTGCTTTGAGGCAAGTGCTTTCCAGATAGAGTATGACATCCTCATAGAGGGAACAGTCACACATGCACTGCCACTTACTGACAACTAAATTTGTTGCTACAGATCTGACTATTTGGTCCTGTTATTAAACAGTATCCCAAAAGAAAAATTAAGTAGCCCCCTAAAATTTACCACTACCTGTTGCTTCTGGGCTTTGTTACCCTTTTCTTGTACAGAAATTTAGCATCAGATAAAGAGCAGCATTTAAGTCCAGAGTAATAGGAAGAAATGATGTCCTAAAATGCAACACTATTTGTCATAGCATTCCTGTGAAACCAACCAAACAGATGGACAATCTGAAGTACAAAGAGGTTAATTGTCTAATGACACAAAAAAATTAATAGTTGAAGAGAAAAAAAAGGCCATGATCACCCAACTCACTAGTTATCATGACCAATGAATTAAAGAAGAATTATTGAGTACATTCCCTATTTGACATATCTATTGCAATTAATTAGCACTATTAGCTAACATTATACTTTCATTTTGTGAGACTTAACACATTTTTGAAAGTCCTGTCATTTATAAAATTTAGTGTTTGGTATTACTTGAAGATACAGCTTCCAAGAATCTTAGAACAAAATGATCCCCAGCAAATTACTCTTCTATTCCTTGGGCTCACCAATGAGCTATACATATGAGGTAAAATAATAAATTCAAAATACTCCCTTTACAGTCTTTCTTCAAGGGCCCTTTATCCTCCAGTTTATAGCTCCACAATAGAAGCCTGATTGCTGTGTATAGTGTATGTTTAAAGCTTAAGGGAAGTCTTATATCTACTCACAAATGCAAAATGTCATTTCAGTGGATACATTTTTTCAAGAAAAGAAAATTAACAGAGTGACAAAGCATCTCCAGGCCACCTCACCTACTCTTGCTACATTGAGGAGAAGAGAAAAATAATAGGTCACCTTGACTCTTCTACATTTACATACCACATGAACTAACAAAAAAGAAAGTATAAGAGAGGAAAGAAATAATGTGAGGGTAAAATATGCATTGAAAATTGAATAGGGGGCTAATGTCTTTTAGTGACATAGGAAAAAATCATTAATATGCTAAATTTGTTGTCTAAGGAGTCTTTAAAATCACCTGTAGCCTCGATAATCACCTGAAATCATAAGATTCAAAAATGCTATTGTAGGAGCTCATGGATGGCTCAGTCAGTTGAGTTTCTGACTCTTGATATGGACTCAGGTCATTATATCAAAGTTCCTGAGGATCAAGCCCCGTGTTGGGCTCTGTGCAGACAGCGCAGAGTCTGCTTGGAATTTTCTCTCTCCTTCTCTCTCTCTGTCTCTCCCTTTCCCTCTCTGTCTCTCTGTCTCTGTCTCTCTTTCTCTCCCCCTCTCTCAAAATAAATAATAAACACTTTAAAAATTTCTTTTAATGTTTACTTTTGAGAGAGAAAGAGGGAGACACACACACAGCATGAGAGGGGAGGGTGAGAGAGAGAGGGAGACACAGAATCTGAAGCAGGCTCCAGGCTCTGAGCTGTCAGCAGACAGTCTTGAACTCACAAGCCATGAGATCATGACCTGAGCCAAAGTCGAACGTGTAACCAACTGAGCCACCCAGGTGCCCCTAAATAAACACTTTAAAAAATGCTATTGTAACCATTGGTACAGTTTATTGCACGGAAAGAATACAGATTAAAATCAGCAAAGGGAAGAGGTAGGTACATGGGTTGAGGGTTAGTGGAATCAAGATGCAAACTTTCCAATGACCTCTCCCAGTAGAGTAATATAGACATACACTCAGTATTCTATGAACTATGCATGATAAAATGTATGAAGTTATGTCAAGCAAATAAACTCACCTGAGCCTAGTTGTCCAGGGTTTTTTGAGGGGTTCAGTCATAAAATTGATGGAAAGAGACTACTATTTGTGTCTAAGACTTCCCCTGCAAAATGCATGCCAGCAATAGATTCTAGAGTTCCAAAATAGTTACATCATACATATTATCCTTTAGATGGAGAGTATTTTTAGTTTAATTTAATTACTTAATTTCTTTTTGAGGGACAGAGGGAGAAAGAGAGAAGGAAAGAGGGAGGAATAAAGAGAGCACATGTGAGCAGGGGAGGGGCAGAGGTAGAGGGGGAGAGAATCGCAGGTAGATTCCAGCACAGATCCTGATGTGACAGATAGGGGACTCAATTTCATGACCTTAAGATAATACTGAGCCTAAATGAGAAGTCAGATGTTTAACGTAAGACTGAGCCACCCAAGTGCCCCCCTGGAGAATATTCTTGATGTTTCCTATTCTGCTTTATTCACAGAGTCTTAATGTTTTCACTGAGTCTTTTTCACTTCCTACAGGTTTGACTCTCCCTATTATGCTGTAATTATTTGGTGGTATGATACCAACTTTTTATAATTATGAACATATATATCGAGAAGATTCTATTCTTCAGAGTTAATTTGCCCTGTTCATTTTTCTTTATAACTCTCTTTTAAAAAATATTCTCTCATTATTGATGTTAGAGAGACTGTTAGAGTGTTTGAAGTTTGAAGAAAAACATATTAGAGTGCCAAGCAGTGGCACACACCAAAGTGAGGCTGTCAGGTAGAAAGTCAAAAGCCGACATTCAGTGAATAGAGACTGAGAAACAAAGTTCTAACCAGCTTTAGAGACGTCCAAAAAAAGAAGAGACCAAAATCAAAGAGTTGAAAACAATATTTTTGCTCTTGCTGTTGAAAATGCTATCATCTTCACACAAACATTCAATTAACAGCATGATGACAGCAGTTGAGGGGTATCTAGGTCTGGAAATAGAAACTGAAGTTCTCTGTGTTCAGTTTAATAAGACTTTCAGCGTTTTAAAATAATACTTCAAAGATAATATAGTTAACAGAAAAATCAAGTTATGCAAACAGTGTGGCTCACTCTCTGAAATTGATTATTTTTCCAGTTTTTTTTTTCACTTAGAAACTTTAAGTGTACATTGATAGTAATTTTGTACATGAGAAAGAAAAAATACTTAAAAAAAAGATGGTATCTATCATTTCACAATAGTTAACATATTTGCTTTGAAGCATATTGAAATCAGTAGGTAAAACTATAGAGTTAGTGTCAAAGTTAAATGATAAAGCAAAGAACATAACATGAAATTTTAAATAAGAATCTCTCTCTTTCCCTGTCTATATATATATAAATCTATATGTATATAATATATGTTATCATATATAATGTAATCAGAACTTTTACATACATTTCTTAGTGGATCATCGGAATTACAGGAAACAGGGATTTTTGATACTGACAGACCTTTGTTAAAACCTTGCCTTTAACATTTATATGTATGTGACATTTGATGATAATTTAAGTTTTAATTTTCTGTCTCTTCTGATAAATAGGAGAAAATAATATCAACCTTTCAAAGTGACTAAAATAATAAAAATAATCTATGTAAAGTGGTTTTTAAAGTACCTAGCTTATGGGGAGTTCTCAAAAAGTGGCATATGTGATAGTAGAACTAATTTACTGACTACATATTCTATACTAAACAGCGCTCAAAGTAATTCACAGAAATTAACTCACTTAATAATCACAATAACTTAGAACTTCTGACATTCCACTTCTTTCTAAATGTATCTGAAGTAAAAATAACCATAGTCTCTTGCACAAAACCAAGCGTGTTCATACATTTCAGCCATCTAGCCAATAATTATTGGCCTTAGCAAGAGAGGTAGTTACAAGTTCTGAAGCCAGTATGGCTCAGTTCAAATAATTCTGGCATAGATACTCAATGAAGAAGCTTAATATTTTTAACCTCTTCCTGTCTCATAAATTGCATGTGAGTGATGAGTTAGTATAGTCATAATTCCTCAATGTTTTCTGATGCATTATAGGTACTCACTCAGTAAGTTGTAATTATTATTACACTAGATGCTGGAGTTTGTTGATCAGCATATTATCATAAGGATATCCAGTCTGGTAAAGCAAAGTAGATATATTAGCAAATAACAGCACAAGTTGAAAATGGGAAAGAATGTGTGAGCAACATGGGATATACACATAAGAGAGTAGGAAGTTTTACTGAAGGGACCAAGATTAGGAATTAATGTATCAGGACAATTTTAGAAGCAAGAGAAATCACAAGGTTTGACAGAATCTGAAGTTGCTAGGGAAATTTATGTAATTGAGAATAGCAAAATAGAATGCAAACTTAGCAAGAACCAAAGCTTGTAGAAAAAGGAAAGAGCTAAATCTTGGGAATCCCCATACGATATATTGAAGACTATCCTCATAGGCGTTTATATGTCATTGATGTGTTTTAATGTAGGAAATTACATAATCAATATTGTTTTCAAAAATTTGTTTTTGATAGAGAAGATACATTTTCATTGATTGGAAGACAATTAATAATTGAGGAAAGGAAAAAGTTTGAATAAGAGATAAGAACCTGGAATTTATCCATGAAACTGGTAATAGAAAAAATGGCAGTAGAATCAAAAGTTCCTGGCCCATAATTGATGGCTGTGTTATGCTGAAGAGGAGTTTTCTAAGATGGTCACCAAGTTTCTGATGATGATGGCTGAAAGCAAGTTGTATCACACACCAGTTGCGTTATTTGGGAGAAGCAGGTTAGAGGATAAACGTGTGAGGCATACAGGTGTGGAGCTGGCTGGTTGCAATCGGCTCTAGTCTGTAATTCAAGGGAACGGTCTGGCCTGGAGATGCAGATTTTTGAGTCATCTACAGATAGAAAAGCCATAAGCGAGGATGCAACCTTGTGTAAAGATGGGAAGAGAGAGAAGATAATTTAAAATAATTGTGTGATGTTGGCATAGTGCTAAAACACCAGTGAAGTTCATCAAAATTTAAATTTCCAGAATGAGGAGTTCCCTTGCTAGGAATTGTTCTCAGTCTTAGACTGCACCTTTCTTAAATCTGCCTGGCTTATGAAAAATGAGGCTAGTCTTTAGAAACATAGATGGAATATTTTATTTTATTTTTTAAATTTTGCCACTGGCATTTAAGATTTTGGATTTAAGTTTGAACTTTTTACAAAAAGTGTTTTTGTTTGCCTGTATAACATTGCCTTGAAAAATGAGATACACTTTGCTAATTCAATTTCTAAGTACATTTTAACATTTAAGATGTATCTGAAAAGTATGTGTAATAAAACTGCCCCATAACTTTGATGTGACCCTCAGATTGTGAGAATCAACTATTGGAATCAACAACTACTAAAAAAAAATTGGGAAGATTGGGATAATCTAAAAATAAATCATGAGAAAAGTATAATCTGCTTGCTTGTTTTTTAAAATCAATTTAAATAGAAGCTGTCTATTTTCCCCCTACAAACTGATGATCTTTCTAAAGAACACTTCTTAGGATTTAGTTATATTCTTACCACATTCATGTTCACAGTTGCTAGGGCATTGATCACCTGTAGATATATAACAATAAACTTAAGTGTTCCAGATCTTAAAGATGTGTATCTGCTCTAGGCTACAAACTGCCACCTAACACAGAAATTGTTTCTAAACCGAAGCAAGTATCTTAAAATGCCAAGTATATCCTGTTAAAGTGTTGATGATAGTTTTCCTGATCATCTATTCATCTATCACTTGTGAAGCCTCTACTCTCCCCAGGAATTGTATCATCCATATACCATTCTCACAACAACTTTATCACATTTGTTTTAACACATACTACAGATGTAAAGTATGAGAGGTGAAACTAAAGTTGCTTAAGGTTTCCATTTAGTAAGAGCCACACCAAAATAGAAGCCCTGTTTCCAAATTCTAATGTCTTTCCTTTATGCTTTTTACATACTTCAAATGCAAGTTACTTAAAAAACTTTGTCCCTCTCAGCAGACGAAATAAAAGACACAGTTATTCACCCAGTTATCAACCAGAAATCTGAGGCAGTTTAGATACCTGCTTTTCTCTGTACTCTTAAATCCCTATTAATGGGTTTTTTTTTTTTTTTGAGTGCAAGAAAGAGACAAAGGGAAAGAGAGAGAGAGAATTTTAAGCATGTTCCATGCCCAGAGTGGAGCCCCAAACAGGAATCAATCTCACAACTGTAAGATCATGACCTGATCCTAAATCAAGAGTCAGAGGCTTAACTGATACAGGTGCCCCTCAAATTCTATTTATGAACAAAGTCCTGATATTTTACCTTCTAGAACATGAGTGGCTTCCTTCCTTTTCTGACCTCCTATTTTGGGCTAGAAGAGTTTTTATGTCTTCTTTATTTCTATTTTAATTGCAGTTATGTTAAAATAGTATTTATAGAAAGTACCACTTCTTTTGTAAAATCAGTTTATCTCTGTTGCTTTGAGTATAAAGTGAAAACACATCACTTATGTGGTAGTCAAATTCTACCATTTCTAGTACTCACACATCACTTGTCTTGACCCCCAAATCTACATGATCCAGTTTCACTAACCACTTGGTTCAAAATGTAGTTTCTCTTGACTTGAAGGTCTTGTTCATGCAATTCCATCTACCCAGAGTGTAATTTCTCCATGTTTTCTATTTGTACATATCTACTTACATTTCAACTCAGGTTCTATCATGTGTGAAACTTTCCTTGCCTCATCCTTGGCTTCAGGGGGAACTTATCACTCACTCTTTTGGGCCGTGTAAATGTTCTAACATTTTTATAAAATATTTATATTTTGGTATCTGTCCCCAATAATTTATTATACATTTCTTGAAAAATTGATTTTTTTCTGACTGTCTCACCTAATCTTCCGCTATGGAAACAATTAGATGTTCTTGAATGAGTGAAAGAAGATATCTTCACTCCAGGTTAATCTTTTATTCATTATTTTTTCTATGGGAAGATTTGTCAGTGTTATTTCTATTTCTTTGGAAAATGTATACATACAATAATTGCAAAATTATTTTTATGTTGTCTTAGGGAATGTCAAGATAAATGTGTCTTGAATCCCTCTTCAAGAATTTTACGCTATAGTTGAGATTTGGATATGTTTATAACAAAATACAACAAAACAAAGCTGATATAAAGCTGATATACCTAGGGGATAAATACAATTATTATCATTAGTAAAAATAATCAATGTAGATAATACTGTACAAGACACATGGAAGTGAAAGTAGATTTGTTGGACTTGTTACTATGTAAACGATCTTGAAAAAACAGATTAGCCAGTTGGAGATGTACAGGGAATAATATTGATGTAGGGATAAAGAAAATAAAATCAGAATCAGGCAGGAAAAACATATTGTCAGTAAGGAATAGAAAAAGATATAGTAAGACTGCATAGGTGTCCAGTGAAGTGGAAGATAAGTTCTTTTTTAAAATGTTTATTTATATATTTTGAGAGGGGAGGGGCGGGGAGGGGGTCCCAAACAGTTTCTACACTTTCAGCACAGAGCCCGATCCAGGGTTCAATCCCATGAACCATTAGATCATGACCTGAGCTGTAATCAAGAATCAGATGCTTAATTGAGTGAACCACCCCAGCACTGAAGTTTAAAAAGTTCCTAGGGTTAATTTTGGAAAAGCTTGCAATGTAGACTGGAAAATTGGACTTAATTTTGAACATGTTTAGAAACCATCAATAGTATTAGATCAAAACAGTGAAAAGCTTGTGCTTTTGTTTTGGATTTATACTATTTCATAACACTGAGTGGAGAAAATGGAGAGAAGAGAAACAATTTGAGTGATCCGTTAACTATTTCAGTAGACTAGGCAAGGATTATTAGGACTTAAGTGACATAGTGAGAATAGTAATAAACAAGCAGAATAATTATAGAAAATTATTGAAATTGAGTTGATATTTTGAATATACATTGAATATGAAACATGATAAAAGTAAAGATGCAGTGATTTTCAGCCTGTCCAACAATTAGTTATTGATCATCTATAAACAAGACACACTGTCAGCTCAGAAATAGATAATGTACACATCAATGCCAGACAAATAAAAGAATGATGAGTCGAAATGAATGATAAACTGTAATTTTAATATTTTGAGTTGTAGCTTCAGATGGATGCTCATGTCAAGTATAAAATTAAAAAGTGAGGTCACAGTTAATCAATTTGAATCCAGTACTTTTAACAGCACAACTCCATTTCCTTAAACTTAATACAAATTATAAAAGACATTGTATTTGAAATTTTGCCAAAGAAAGTAACAGTTAGGTTTTATACATCCTTGATAGTAGATTTTAAGGTAATATATATCAAAATATGAATGAAAATAATTATGAGAAACATGAAACCTTTTGGCTAAGAATTCCAAGATAACTATTTAATAAATATTGGCCTAGAAGAAATGATAAGAAGTTGAAATACCATGGTATAAAAGTTTAAGAACTTTCCACAATGCTTCTTCAATAAGTGTTGCAAATTTTAAGCCTGTATATTGTTTCTCTGATAAACCCTATAACCACTATACTTTGCCCAGAGTTATCTTGCCAAGTGATCTCCTTTCTCTACACAACTTACTTTACTGTTTCAGTCACCCATTTTGTGACCAAACTAAGTGTCTCTAACATGTAGCATCTCTTCTAAATATTAGAATGTCAAACTTACCCTTTTTCAAATAGTGATAAAGTTTTCGAAGTATTTGTTTTCTGATGGTTTTACTCCATGACCCCCTATAATGGAGTGTTGATAAGGAAATAAGGCACCAGAAGACATACTCTGTTTGGGTTGCTTGAGTCTGCACATGAAATACACACATGAACTAACACATAAGGAGGTGAAATTCCACGTGGGACTTGATATTTTGACATATTAATTGAGATTTTGGGGGATAATTCATACAGGTAATACTATAGCTTACCATCCATTTACTCAAATATTATTTCAATGCAAAAGTAAACACTGGGTAGAATTAAAACACTATACTTTAATTTTGAGTTTTAAAATATAAAGCTTCATTCCCTTATAGACATAATCATGTGCAACTCAAAGCTTTTTTGATTTGTAAGAGCTAAGTTCTGAGCATCATGAGGGGATGCCATGATATTAAAAACTTGATCTTGATCTTGCAATATGAAGGGCAAATTTATGATGGATTAAGAATACCTGATACAGGTCACACCAAGAAGGGGCATTTTGACTTAATTTATAATAATAAGTCTTATGTTTTATATGGAGAAAGGAAGGAAAAGCTAAAAATGGCAAATTTTAATTAAGAGGTTTGAACTAATGTTGAAAGTTGGGAGGAGGATGCTCCTATTCTTGCTTATAAAATTTTAAAGTTAATTCAGATGAGTGAATATCAAAGAATAAAACAGCAACAAAACAACTCCAAGAAACTTTGTTCTTGAAAAACGTGTCTTCAAAGTACTTTGCTGTTTTAGATCAAATAATAATTTGCAAGCCCAGAGGAAACTGACTGATGGGAATGCTAACACATCTCCCTCTGGTCTAAAGGCCAATCAGAATTATTCCCGCTTCTGTTGGAGCCAATGAAAATTCTCAGTTGCTGTGTTCTCTAAAGTATATAAGACCTGTTGCAGCACTGAGAGAGGCAGTCCCTTGACCAACAAATTTAATAAATTCTGTTTTGCTTTAATTAATTTCATTATCTTTCTTTAAAACATTTTATTTTCAAGTAATCTCTATACCCAACATGGGGCTCAAACTCACAACCCTGAGATTTAGCGTGGCATGTTCCACTGACTGAGCCAGCCAGGTGTCCCTAATTTCATTATCTTAATATGTTTTTTTTTCTTGACGTTATCTTGACTCTCTCAGGCAAACTCAGTCACACATTTCTCCAGATTGACTATAGCCAATCTACATATTTTAAATGCTTCTGTTAGAGTTACTACATAGAAACCACAGTATCATTGTAATATTATGATAATATATCTTTGAGCCTCTATTCAACCTAAAAGTAATATTAGCATGCATATATTTAGAATCCTTTATCTAGTGCATTTTTGGACATTTATAATAATTATTTGTTGAAACACGCAGGTCCTTATACGGATGCATTGCAAGAAAAGAAAAAAGACCTGATAACTTTGGGGTAGTATCTTCTATGTGGAGGAAATATGAAAGAAGTAAAATGAAAGAAGAAGAAAAAGTTTTGTCAGTTAAGTGGAGGAATGAGACAAGTATAGTGTCATCAAAGGTGAAGCAAGGTGTCAAAGACCACATGTGGCCAGTCATGACAGCAGTCTAAAGATAAATCAAATTAAATGAACACCATCTGATTTGAAACTATTGGTGGTAATTTTGAGGGAGTGTTTCTTGCAGAGTCATTTGAGAAAAATGGAGACACAACTGATGGATGAGTAGAGTTAGTCTAGGACTAATATGTGTGTGTGTGTGTGTGTGTGTGTGTGTGTGTGTGTGTGTTAGAGAAGAAAGGGAGATTTTAAAAAGTGTAAATGAACTATTATTTAAAAATACTGACTTTTTTTATAAATGGGAAAACTAGTAAAGAATCTAAGAGCACCCAGTTTAATTTAGGAAAACAATTTGTTTAGCAAGAAGCAGAAGCAGAAAATAGGGCAGGAAGAAACAATCTTTTTTGTGGCAGATGTGACCATGTGAGTAACTTCTGGCTAATGAAGGAAAAAGATCAGAAGTAGGACTTCAAGGATGTCTCCTTGAAAAGATAGGCCCATAATCATCTCCTCCCTCTTTCCTGTTGATAAATTGAGGTTCTGTCACAAAAGACAAAAGCGAACATTATAATAGGTTAGACAACAAACAGTATCTGCAAAATCTACACCTTTGCTGGTCACATTTCCACATGTATCCCTTCTCTGATAAACAGAACTGACTTACAATATCAATTGAATGAAGGGGATAATTCCCCCAAACCTCCCTCAGAACAAACTTGGCACAAATGAGTCAATGTAATCCTCCCCATCAGGTATGGATGTGGGATATGGTACAGCCTAAGATCAACTAATAGACTAATAGTTTGGTTAGCTACCCTCATATACCCAATACATTAAATCAGAAAAGGAAAATGATCATTAGAATTAAAAGGAAACAAAAACTTTTTTTGGAAGCAAAGAATTGCAAAATCACAGTGGTCAGCGCTTTTAGCAGTAATAAGAACCCGCCAGCAGGAATGTGGCCGCAGAATGAGGTGCTCAGCTTGTCTAGCAGTCTCTGGTTAAGCTTTCTGAGAAGGACTGACTCTCTGTTGTCTTGTCTTCTGTTGCTGGCTTTGTTGCTGGCTTTGTCTTCGTGGAAGCTATTCCTTGACCACCATTCTCTGCAGTGACATCTAAGGCAGACTTTGGGAATTATTTGCTTCCTGGACATACAGCTTTGGGCAGCATGGGAACTGCTTTGTGGGTTGTACAAACCGCACACAAGTTTCTTTGACAGTTTAGTTACCTCACTGCCTCAAAAGCAAGAGTGTCTTTTTATTACCTTCAATCCATTCCATGGGGAAGTTACCACACCCAAAGACCTGACCCTTGACTACTCTTGTTTCTAAATGCTGTCTCTGTGCCCTGCTCCCTTCCCCTCTCCTCACATGAATGACAGCTCTCATAAAGCCTTGGAGGGAACACGGCGCATTCCATCTGATTTAGTCGGAGTGCTAGATCCCATGGTCGTTCTGCAAACATTTGACAGAAAGCAAGCACACGCCCAAGATCAAAATAAAACTGTGCCTCCGGCCTTGACTTCTACTTAAGTGCAGCTCTGCAGCCACTTTTCATTACTGCTCCAGCACTTTGCAGTAGAGCTGCAAGCCATAGAATGCTCCAAATCGTGTAACTTCTGGGCAACTTAGGCTGCAGTTCTTAGGATTTTTCTAGCCATGTACTTTTCCATCTCTTCTTAAGAGAGAACTCTTCTAGGTTTTATTGAAATATCCCTTTCTTTGGTCTATCTTTCACAAAGCCTCAGGAAACCGCCTGAACACGCCAATATTATTACTTCTCCTTCTGTTTCCCTGACCGCCTCAGCACCCTGCCTGCCTTCCAGTTTACGGCGGGAAACGATCTGACGATCATGCCACCCTGTAGTGTGCGTCAGACATTTTCTCCCCGTAGTGTCTGAACTCTTGCCCCCCACCTCCTGCCTACCTCCACCAAGCCGAAGCATTAGTTTTTGTTTTGTTCTTACATTCATTCACTGGAAATATATCTTTTTTGGGGGGGGGGGGTTGCAACTTTAGTGTACGTACACATTATCTGTGAAGTCTGTTAAAATTCAAGTTCTGAATCAGAAGTTCTGGTGTGGGACCTGAGACTGTAATTTCTAACAAAATCCAGCTGATAGCAGCAGTGCTATTATAGGACCACACTTTTGATTAGCAAGATTAGTGTGCCACACTGCTTATATCTAATTACTTTATCAGTATTCTCAATTTAAGATAGCTAAATGTACTCTGGCCAGGTCAAGTAAAAGAGAATGCAAAGCCGAAGCATTCTCCCAGGATGATCTTGAGGGCTGTTTCAACAGATAATCATCTGGAGCTTCAAGAACAAATCCCACACTGCAATAGCACTTGCTCAGAGAAGGAGTTGCTGTCTTTGCAGAAAGATCAGAGACAATATTACATTTGGCACCATGAATACTGCCTCCAGACCTTGTGCTTCTTCAAAAATCAAGAAATTGCTACCCGAGGTCCTGGCTCCTAAACACCACCTCTGCCATAATCCGTAACAGTAAAATGGATTTTCCGCGCCCTGTGCCTTAGTGCATAACTAATAATGAATCCCAGTTTCATGAGAGTGCATGTGATTAGCAAAACTGAAGTACGTCATTCTCCTAGACGAAACAGCCACAGCCCTGATTGCAAAAACAAACAAACAAACAAACAAACAAACAAACAAACAGGATGAAATATAGTTTTTACCCTTCTACTTTCCTCCCACTCGGACATCGGCATGGAAGCGTGTTAGACACATAGTTCATAATAGTTATGCATCACAGGCACGTTTTTCAAGGGACAGATAATGAATAGTTGCTTAAGTGGTTAATAAAAGAAAAAAGAGAAAAAGTAAAGTGGATTAATATGCAGATAATCCATTAATTATTATAAAAAGATAGGCAGTTTACAAGTCAAACCGAGAAATCCATATTTACAAATCAAAAAAAGGGGAAATAATTATTTTAATCAAAGAAGTTATTTAAGGCAAAAGTAGTAAATAGATTTCTTATCTAAATGCAACAGGTTAAAGGATTTTTCCCCTATGACAACATATTGCCAGTTAAGGTTTTAAAACTAAAACATTACTAGTTCAGTCTCTAGAGATGCAGTTTTTATAAGATTGGGTTAAATAAATGATCCAGATTCAAATCTTGAGAACTCTGAAAATATTAAAGATTTATTTTACATACCAGATACTAAAACCCCAAAATTTGCAGCATGTCTTCGCCCAGAGATGAGGAGCTATGAAAAGCCACTAGTTGTTTTGTGACAGTTATTCACGAGCATATGCCATGAGGTTTGGTGCCCAAAAAGATTGTACACATAGAACAGAGATGTATCCTAAAATTCACCATTTTGAAGTGTTTTCTTCTAATTTTTTTCCTCTGCTTTTGGTTTACGTTTGTACACATATACATTGCTTCATTTGATAAAGGGGATGTCACTGAACCTGACAGTAAAGCCCAACTGGTAATTGTTCTGGTTTGCTACTAATTAACATATTTATCAAATAACACAGTTGATGAAACTTTGGAAATCAGTTTTGAGATTTAAACATTTTATAAATTCTCTTTATGTCATAGTCATATTTTATTTTTATAGAACCAGCTGCATACTGTTTACTACCTAAGCTAAATACTTCAACTGTTAGGTTTCTAGATGCTTTACTGATTGAAATGAATATATTAGTCGTTGAATTTGCATATATGCTGATTGCCCTGAATATTGTGAAAGTGTATATGTTAAGTACAAAAAAAATTGTCTAAGTAGTTACTTCTAGTAAGGAGATTTAAAGCCCATGACATAAAATTAACCTAGACATGAAGAATTGGTGAGATTCCTTATTACTGTTCTCTTACTATGTTATTAATAGGAAAGATTATTCTATAGAGCATTGAGTGGCATTATTGGTCACTTTAAAATAGAACTGTTGTTTTGATTTTATGGTGTTTTTATTTTATGATGAGTGCCTGATTGTTTCAAAAAAGAAAAGAAAAAAAAACCTCATTAGCAATACATCTTGTTTTGTGATAGTGATATAATGGAGTATAAGGTCTATTATTTTACATCTTTTTTAGTTAATGTTTATTTTTGAGAGAGAGAGACAGCACGTGATCAGAGGAGGGGCAGAGAGAGGGAGACACAATCAGAAGCAGGCTCCAGGCTCTGAGATGTCAGCACAGAGCCCAAAGCGGGCTGGAACTCACGAATTGTGAGATCATGACTGAAGTTAAATGCTCACCCATGTGAGTAACCCAAGCACCCCAATTTTATATATTTTATATAATACAATTTTATGTATTCATTAATGCAATTTCTATGAACATATAACATGCAGGAATTGAAATAATATTAATGTAGTTTGTGCTATATGCCAAGTGACCAAAAATATGTTTTGCTTTAATTCTTTCAGCAGCTACCATAATTTATTTCACAGATAAGGAGACTCTCAGAGATGTTTATTTAAAGTCCCTGAAGATTACATACCAACTACGTAGTAGATCTTGAACTATAATCTGGAACCATCCAAATTAAAATCCTCTGCTTTCTAGTGTGTTGTTTATGCCATACATTAAAAGAGAGTCTTAGAGTCAAATCTCTATCATTTACTAAGTATATGTTACTGAACAAATCACTATGTGTCTATCTCTGAAATTGAGATAATATTTACCATTGACACCTCACTTAATTTCTTAAGGGGCATGACATAGAGCAAGTTGATACTTTTTGGAAATCATAAAGCACGCTGTTACTTTAAGGTATCTTGATTATGTTAACTAGTCAATTAATTTATGTCATAATATAAAAACATGTTTTTAGTGAGGAAACATCTACTAAGAAGGAGTAGGGTAACTTACCATGTGCTATGCTCCAGTGTCGTTGCATAATTTAAGGACAGGGAAGCAGTGATTCACTTGCAGAAAGATGTCCCCACGTTTACCAAGTTCCTGGGCATTGTTGCCTTCTCATACTCTGGTTCCTTAATTTGAAAGATCCTTTCTCCCTTATGCCTGGAAAACTCCAATAATTCTTTCTGTTTGTGTCCCCTTATTCCCTGAAAAGACTTTCTGATCAATTCTCATTCTGTATTCCATCCCTGTTGCTGAAATGCTTTGTGCATATACCACCATGGCATTTATAAAACTTTCACATGATTGTTATTCTCTCTCTCTGTAAATCTTGCCAGTTGGAGCATCTCTGATATATTGTAAATGCCAAAAGATATTACCTGAATTAGTGGAAGTATTACTATCTCTACTATAATATGGCTATAATTAGGTGGTCTTTGCTATTGTTTAACTTTGTGATACATTTTTGTTATGGCAAAAAACACATAACATGAAGTCTATACTCTTAACAAAATTTTTTAGTGTTCAGTACAGTACTGTTAAATATAAGCACACTGTTGATGGCATATCTCTAGAACTTTTTTATTAGCATAACGTTGAGTTTTTATTACTTAAAATTTTTTTGTGAAGTAAATAATTCGAGAGTGAAAAAATGGAGCGTAATATTGGATACATCATATTTTAAAAACTATTTTCATTGCAAAAATATTTACTGCAATGTGCAATATTACAACTGAATATCACAAATCAATATTATATATACATTCATATATATGTGTATACATATATACATACATACTTGTATATGGATTTTCAATTTAATTTTCATAGGCAAGATACATTATATGATTTTTAAGAATCATAGAAATATATTTTGGGAGTAATAAAATAGAAATATATTACAAAGATATATTTAAAAACATTTACTCATTATATAATGAATAAATTATTTTTGTTTTACAAAGTAATTTTATTTATATTTATATTTAAAATTACAAAATACTTTTATTTTACAAAGTAGTTAAAAAGTGATAGCACAAATTTGGCACTTAAAATTCTCTTTAAATTTTATATTAATCGAATTTAAAATGTGAGTCAGTGGGAGTGGGAAATGATAAAATCCAGAGTTAAACATTCAACTTTTGTCAATAATGACTAAGGCATGATTAATAAATTGTACTACATTTAGAGTTAAATTATTAAATCAGACAACCTAATCAGAAAACCAAGCTGCACAAGCTATAGTGCAGTTTAAAAGTCAGCAATTGTAACTTCAAAGTGTTTAGCTGTATCAGTGGAATTGGTGGTTGAATCATCAAATATGCAGTGCAATTAGTTGAGTATGAAAATCCCACAGTGTTACAATATGAAAATGAATCAGCAAAGCTTCCTAGTGATTGCTAAACACCTGACTACTTCCTCAGTAACTATAGTTCTTGAATAATTCCCTAAATAAATATGGAAATGAAGTTTAATGAAATGAAATAGTGAACATGAGGTAGTCTTTGATAAGTTTGGGAAATTTTGATATAACTTGAAAGTAACTGACTAATTTTCTTTTTGTTTACATATGTCCACAGATCTATAGGAACTACTAGTATTTACTGCACATTATTTGTGTTCTCATAAACTTTTTTTTTGGTCATTACATATTTCTCACTAGAAATTTGCTCAAAAGGTGAAAGTTCCTTCATTCAGAAGAATTAACCCAAAAAAGACAGTATTTGCATTCCTCAACTTAAGAGTGTGATTAACTATATGAGGTATAATTTACAACACTCCCCCCAAAAAAGATACACAGTTTTTAATATCTTTGTAAATGAAAGATTTACCATTTGACTTGTTTTGGAGATTCAAAAAAGAATTCTTTTCCTAGGAATTGGAAATCTGGGGCGCCGGAGTGGCTCAGTCAGTTAAGCGTCTGGCTTCCGCCTTCCGCGCAGGTCATGATCTCACGTTCCTGGGTTCGAGCCGCACATCGGGCTCTGTGCTGACAGCTAGCTCAGAGCCTGGAGCCTGCTTCTGGTTCTGTGTCTCCCTCTCTCTCTGACCCACCCTGCTGTGTCTCTCTGTCTATCAAAAATTTTTAAAAAAAACCATTAAAAAAAAGAAATTGGAAATCTTAGGTATAGAAATTTTTTATTAGTGTGTGAGTTGAGAAAAATACTGCATTTAGACAGGAAATGTGGAGGAGATGTATTTGGGAATATATGGAAATTCAAAAGCTATATAGTATGAATGATGTTTTCTTTTACTTCAAAATTTATGTTTGCAAGCTTAAATTCAGCACTTGAAAAAAAAACTTCCCAATATACTTAATCTTCAGCGAGATGATTTAGCTATCTGGTGTCATTGTTCTTTCAAGTGACACTTCATGTCCTGGAAAAAAAATATATAAATTATCTTAATTTTTCCTAAGTTCTAGATAAGCATTCATTGTTTGTTTGTTTTTTAAGAATTTAACATATTGAAATAATTAAGCACTTAATGTTATTGCCACAAATTGTAATTCAAAAGTACATATAAAGAGTGGAAATTTGGAATGAGAATTTTCAGGTCTTCGGGGGCAAGAAATTCAAATGTTTATAGGATCCAGGCAGGTCATAAAAGAGAGTGGAATTGGAAGACGCAGCAGGAACTGAAGAACCCTCTGAAAAATTATAATTATATCATCCCCAGAGAGGCAAATGAGCCTCTTTGATGAGTGTCGCTATTCAGTCTAACAGGAGCAGCAGTTCCATTACTGCCAATTAAAACATTTTTTAATGTTTATTTATTTTTGAGAGATGGAGAGAGACAGATCATGAGTGGGGGAGGGTCAGAGAGAGAGACACACACAGAATTTGAAGCAGGTTCCGGGCTCTTAGCTGTCAGCACAGACCCTGATGTGGGTCTCAACCCCATGAACTCTGAGATCATGACCTGATCTGAAGTTGGACGCTTAACGACTGAGCCACCCAACCATCCCCCATTGCTGCCATTTTTAAAGAAACACCAGAAAATCTTATTTTCTATTTTGAATTAAGTAAATATTGCCCACTTTTTTTTCTTTTAAAGAAATAAGTATACAGTCCAAGTGCATCTGTTATTTATAAGTTTACAAACTTTGCTATAAATGGAATTTTATTACAGATGTCATCTTCTCTCAACACAGTATAGGGATTAGGTGTTATTTCATGAGGCAATTTTCTTATTCATAGTCAACTTTGTTATAAGTTTTTTCTTACCAAGGAATAAGAGTCCTAAAGTAGAGAGGTCAAAACATGATTCAGTTCATCCTGTCCTTTAAATGGGACAGCTGAGAACTTGAAAATGCAAATCATTCACACAAAGTCATGCAATGGTTTAATAACAGATCCAGAAAAGAAAGCAACTAAAACACAGTAAGCACCTATCATTTGAGAAATCTCATGGTGGATGCCCTCATATTTGTTATAATTATTAATCTTCCAACAATTCTTTTGATGTAGAGACTCTTAGCCACATTTTACAAATGAATAAATAGTTTCAGGTCAACTGCCAATTACTACACGGTCACTAAGTAGTGGACTAATGATCTGAACCACATTTCCTAATTCCCAGGCTAACTCTCCATATTATAGTATCAATTGTATTTTTAAAAAAATACCCTGAGGCACCTGGGTAGATAACCATCCACCCAGTTGGATGTCTGACTGGTTAAGCGTCCGACTCTTGATTTTAGTTGGTTAAGTAGCTGACTCTTGATCAGTTGGTTAAGTGGCTCAGGGCATGATCTCATGGTTTATGAGTTCAAGCCCCACATCTGGCTCTCCTCTGATGGTACAGGGCTTGCTTGGAATTCTCTGTCTCCCTCTCTCTCTACCTGTCTCTCACTCTCTCTCTTTCTCTGTCTTTCAAAATAAAGAATAAACATTTTAAAAATTGTAAATATCCTAAGGATTCATTCCTTTCCTATGAGGAATTTAAAAAATCTCTTCAAAAAAGATTAAAATTAGGGATCATCATACTGTTTCTCCTTCACTACTAATTTTGATTATTGTTTATAGTAGACACAGCTGATTTGATGTAAATTGTGGAGGCCTCTGTGTATTTCAATCATTATAGACCAAGACAAAAGGCTATAGAGCAAATGGTTGGTTAAATCTGAAGACATACTACTGCTATTTCCTGCTGGGCACAAAGGAGCAAGCAAGATAGCCATTTAAACCTAGTTTCTCCCAAATACACCTCAGCAGGTATTGCTGCCAAATGTCCTTCTAGTCACATCAGCACATCGTAGCTGCAATGCACACCAGAGAGCCTCAGCCGACAGCAGACATCCAGGGGGATCACTCCTCGCGGGCTGGAGCCAGCCATGTTCCACGCATTCAGGAACTCTCACTGATATGACAGAAGACCCCCAGAGTGAACTGTTTTTTAACATAATACTTAAGGTTTCAATCCTCGGGCTAAATACACTTTACAAACCTCTGGGATTAATATGTATTGTTAGTAATGGTGTCTATCATCCAAATTAAGCAGATACCAGGTGGAACCAAAATAAACATACTAGAACCAGCATTAAAAATGTATTTATCAAACTCAGATTTATGACACACTTAGAAGAAGAGGTAAGAATAGAATTAATATGCCAGTGGTGTCCACTGTGCTAAAATTAACTCTAGCCATTTCAATAAATAAATTTATGAAAAAGTTATCTAAATTTGGCTACCCTTCTTGATCACACCTTATTTTTATTCTCTTCCTCAGACATGACAATTTGTGATGTTTTATTTATTTCAATACATGCAAATAGTTTATCTTTTCATATTAGAATCCAAATGAGATGAAGGCAGAGGCCTTGTCTGATTTGCTGTTCATAAACCTTGGAAACAAAGTTTAATAAAAAATAATTTAATAATGATGGGAAATAAAACATAGAAGTTGCAAGAAGATAAAGGGATGATAAGTAATCATTTATCTCTCAGAAGAGAGTTTAGATAGTAATGAATATATCAAAACCAATAAAAAATTAAAATTATCCACTAGGAGAAATAAAATATTTGGAGTTTTCCAACATTGGATTGCAAGTAACTTGTTCTGCAAGTGTTCCCCAAGATAAGAAAACATTTCTAATAAATTTTAACTTGATAAATGAGTGACGTCTTGCAATACGATTAACATGGTACCAAATATCACATGACCAAAACTGAGCCAATAGTTCTTGAAATTTGCTTTCATAATACAAGTGTTTGGTATTACAAACATGTTTCCAGAATGAATTATGCTCATAAACCAAGGTTTTATTATACCTGAAGGAAAAAAACAAACACAGGAACAATTCAGGAGAGTCAAAAGCCAAAGGAAAAGCAGGAACTTGTTATGAAATTAATTTATTTAAACCCTAAATTGTTAGGGGTGTTGAGAAAGAACTCAGGAAGATACTTCTGGTAGACTCCATTGAGCAAGAGTAACGGGGAAGTCAAGACAAGCTAGAGTAATCATAAATAGTCATACTAGACAACAGGTTAAATGCCAGGCATGTATCTCTCATACATTATGAATCTTAAAAAGTAGCTCGCATACAAGTAAGATAAATCATATTTGATTTTGTCTAAGTGAGGGGAAATTTAAGAATTTCTCTTTAAAACCAGCAAATATATGTTTGCATGTTCTGGGTTTTAACCTTTCTCTTTGTAAGTCTTAAATGGTTATATACACAACCAACTATTTTATTTTAACACCTACCTCCTTGAAATTCTAAGATGAATTCTAATTAGATCATGGTTCAAGTGTAAGACCCATTATACATCACTGCAAAAATTCTTTACCTAGTGTCATATATTCTTCTCCAGTGTTCTCTAGCTTAGTTTCCCCACCTTTGTTCTCAGATAATCTTATAAAAATTAAGTAAAATTAAAAACAATTTGTATTGTCAGACTCCCATCCTAGTCTTGTTTTTTTCTATTCTTTCACAGTGTTCTAAATATAGTTTTAGATCCAAAATATTCACATTTCTCAGCAGTGTTTCTGTGCCTGAACACATTTGTCTTCATCATCTCCCTCTCAAAGCTTCTCTATCTAATCAATGTCTATTCATCCTTTTGTAGAAGTAAAACCTTCTTTACCTAAGAGCCCTTTGGCTTGAGGCAGGAAACTAGCTAGAAGCTCTTGTTATTCTCGGTTCTTAAGAATTCTGGCACAAAGTCCTTTAAGTAAATTCATATTTATTTTCTCCTTTGTAAATCCATGCTTAAAAGAAAAAATGGAAGCAATAAAATATTCTACATCTTATTGATTCATTCATTATGCACAGATTTTTATGTATAGAAAATGAACATCTAATAGATAATTGTTGGCTATGGTGGCATGAAAATGCACCTCTCAGACCTCCAACTGCAGGAACTGTAACTGCAGCCATGGCATTCTGAAATTCATTGCCAAGTTTGCACCAGGGCAATGGTTCTCATGGGCTGCTTCTAGCCAATGCCTTCATACAGCAATGAAACTAAATGAGACTCATTCCTAGGAGATGATTAATTCCTCAGAAGGACAACAGTTCTCAAGGAGTCCCCATTATCCTTGCCCAAGTTTTAGAACTGCAACACAGTCTAGGATTCTCCCACTTAACCATCTTTCCCTCTCTCCTTCAAAAGGTCAGATCTGCATCATGCACTTGACTCATCTCCCAGCTGTCCTGGTGTTCTCCATTTTGCCTCACAAGCCTTTCTTTTCATAAATCTCTTGAATGTATAATCCCACCTGGCATCCACTCTTTAGGGGCTTGGACTATAACACTGGGCTTACCCCCTTTGTATTGTCAACAATAATGGCTGTATTAGACAGAAAGCAAATGAATGTAGAAATTATGTATAATTTTTCTCAAGTGAAAAATGCTTTTCAGATTTCTTCTAAAACATGATAGATGCATGGATGTGTTTCTGTTCTCTACTGAAATTCTTCTATGATGGTGGCAAATTGAATTAAAGACAGAGTCATATACAAGCACAGGGTGAATAATGAGGTAAAAACAGATGAAATATGTCAGCTAAACTTGGGAAATTAGAAGACAGGTGGGGGAATGGTACATTAATTAACAGAGTGAAGAAAGCATCACATGTGAAGCCAACAAAAAACAGCCTCTTTATTTTATATTTGAATATGTGACAGGGAGTTGTTAATAGTACCAACTTCTTTAAGTTATTTTAGGGAGGAATTGAGCTAATGCATGTCAGTCACTTAGAAGTTAAAGGATTTAGCTCACAGTAAGTATTCAATAAATATTAAGTGCTGTTAAACTATTATCATTCTATTGAATTCAAAAAATATTTAGTTTCTGTGCTAGAGTAACTGCCACCTAAATAAAATACATAAAGTTTCATCAAATGATGAGAGAGGCACAAGGGAAGTAGGGGTGTATAAATTCTTAGAAGACAGGGAACCCCATAAGGCAATGATTTAAAACTTGGTTTCTTCTGCAAGTTTTATGTATATCTATATTTCATTTATGTAACAAGTATAGAATCATTAAAAAATGGACTATAAGCAGAATATTTAATTTTCCTTACAAATGAGATATTTTCAGTAATTGGAAAAAAAAGGAAAAGAAAACCCTGTAAGTTACTACTTTTTTCAAAGATCCTTGTGAGCAGTGAGGAAGGTAACATCTGCAACTCCATGTGAGAGAGGTTGCTGCCCATAAAAGCGTGTTGGGAGAAGGTAAAGTTTTTTGTTAACACAACGTTCCATTTTCAGGTCCAGGAAATCTTTTCTCTTCTCTCCATAGCTTTACTCCAACCTTCTTCCAAAACTGTTATTCCTATGATCCTAAAATTACCTTTATTTCACCATTGCCTCTGCTGATTGTATTGCCAATGATTCGTTAGAGAAGCCTTTCACCTGCTAGAGTCGGAGGACAAGAAAAGGGGAACAGTGCTTCATAATTGCTCGACAAAGGCGAGGAGAGGTCGTGAGCTGTGTCGGGAGGCCTGGGGACAGGTGGGGTGAGGGCGGCAGGCTAAGGGCGCGGCTGCAGCAGCAATGCTCATTATCAGGACCACACTCCAGTTCTCATGCAGGTAGAAGTGAGCTGGCAAGTGTGAAATGAAAAGACGCTTTCTAAAATTTATGATTTTTTTACTTTACTTGATAACTAGCCACTTCTAAAACCATTTAAAGTAATAAAAATTAAAACTCATCATTTTTCTGAATTGTAAGAAAAAAAAACTGGAAGTGTTATTAGGAACATAGGATCTGTACCCAATTATTTGATAGCAATGAACATATCTGCCTTTTCAAGGTAAAAATGTTTATTCCCCAATTGTAAAAACCAAATGGTTACATCTATATAAGCCCTACCAACACCCAAAGCTGCTTTTTTTTTTTATTATTCCCAAATCCCTCATCTGATCTAACCTCTTCTTTGTGTATAACCTATGCGGACTTGTGGATTGGTGGTTCAGCCAGAAGTCTTTGCAGAGCTTCTAAAGCGCTCTCTTCCTCTCCTTTCACCTGTGATGAGGCACAGAGTCCTACTGTTCCTGCTTTCATTGGTCTCAGTTCATTCTCTTCTCCACAGTTTGGCTCCTCATGAGCCCTAGAATGCATCAATAAAATAGCTGTGCAGGCGTTTCCTTGTGAGGCCGGAGGTCATGGTAAGAGATCTGAGAGCTAATGAGCTGTGAAGATTTTGAAAAACTACCTGTCTCTCTGGGAGACTAGTGACACATCTGTGACATCCGGTACAGATGTTGGCGCATATCTGATGTTCAATATGTTTAAGTGAACAAATTAACAAGGTTAAAATTGGTCTCCCTTGATTTTGCTTCCATTTTCTACTATCTAATCTGTGTTGTTGCTCAAATAGTTTCTAAAACACAAGTCTGATTATGTCTCTTCCCTGCTTAACAGCGTTCATAACCTCCCTCACCATCTACTGCCCTGTTTCTCAAACAATGTTAAGTCTTAAAATATCTTGCAAGGCCTGGTAAAAATTCAGAATCCTGGGTTTTAACCAGACCTGCTAAATCAGATGTTTTGGGGTGTGAGATCCAGGATATGCACTTAAACAAGGTTATGTTTGCATGCTGGATTTTGAGAACCATTGACTCCTGGGAAAAATTGAGCTTGTTAACATGTTATGTGAGAAATGTCATTGTCTGGGCCTTAAATTTCTCACCTCCTATATTGCTGAGCTGCCTTATTGACTTTATACCAATAGTACTGTACAGTTTTTATTTTCTCCAAGCAAATGATACTCTCTTCTTCTTTTAAATTTATTTTTCTTCTATCCAGACTACCTATTCCCTCTTATACTCTCAAAAACTCTAATTTTATACTTTATAATCCATCTTAGGTATAATCTTTTTCAGAGAGCTCACCTACAGTCCCATAAAGCCTGACAGAATTGATCAGTCCCTCTTATGACACCCTGGTACGCTATGATCGCTGCCTGTGTCTCTCACAGGGTATTATAACTTGTTTATATATCCTTCTCTAGACTTTGAATGTCTTAGGTCTATTGTCTATGTTGTATTCTTTAACATGAATCCCTACTAGAACCATGGTGAGTTAGTGCAATTTCCGTAGATATTTTGTGGATGATTACATGCAAACAATGTATGTCTGGTTATTCATGCAGTGTTTTTCTTTCTTTTTGTCAAAATTATCTGACACACAAATCTGTTCATGGAGAACTCTTCTAAAATGCTTCTCAAGCGACATCTCATTAGAAACGTAGAATAAAAAGAAGTTACTGAGTTTCATGCACTAATTCACTGATGCTAACAAATTAAAGATAAATTAGAAATAAAAAATTAACATAGAGAAGCAAATCAAGCTATGCTAGTCACGTATTTTGTATTTGTTAAGAGGAAAGCTGCTTAAACTGGTTCTAACTAAGATTTAATTTTTAATATGTTCCTTATTAAAAAAACAGTTTAAGGTTAATAAGGGAAAGTAATGTGTTTGTTTATTCATTTATCCTCTTAAACTCTTCTACAAAGTACTTCCAACTTCTCTTTACAGAGAAAATAAGCCAAATGTCTTAGCAGTTTAAGTACCAGATTAGCACCTGCATCAAGAATTTAGGAGGCACTAATTGACCTGAAAACGGCCCAACATGAGCAGCAGGCATGGTGCTACGTTTGCTTCAAAATCTAAATCTTGTTGCCAACGTTTACCTAATGTAAATATAAGAAAAGCAAATTGAACAGTACCATTGCTTGTGTACTGAAGCCATCTCTAACTGAGCCAAATTCTCCCTTGGAGCACACCGTTCCTTGGAACCTACATAGGCATCCAGTGAGATGGATTAACACTTTGAAGTCACCAGGGTATCATCAAGACTTTTTTGTTGATGATACTGTGTCTTTGGCATGGGGGAAAATCTGGCTCATCTTGTTAGTGGCAGAAAAAATGCAATTTCAGTGAGCTGCCAGGATAATTAGAGCAGGTGAACAGTAGACAGAAATAATGCCCTGAAGAGATGAAAGAAAATGCTTAGATTCTTTTTCACTTTGTTTCAGTTCTACTAAATGCTATTGGTATCTGTTTGCTCCTGTATCTCTGTCAATCCTGGGTAGAAAATTAGGTATTTAGGGAGACATTAACTCTTCCAAGCCACTTGGAGACTATTTAGTGTACTTCTGAGCAGTGCTAATTGACAGAGTTGTAAATGAAAACATCACAAAAATGTGATATTTATCTATACTGATTTAAGAATGTTAGAAAATCACAGGAGAATGACTCATTGTCATCCTTTTTAAAAAGAAATACAATTCCAGAGTTCTGTGAGTATTTAATTATATGAGAACAATGAGTCAGTGGCTTGTTATATTTGGGAATTTACACTAACTATATGCTACAGGTTTTGTAGGCTGGAGTGTACTTTCCAAAATCTTAATAGCTCCTAAATCCATAAGAATAAAATGTAAAGGTATTTGGTTGGTTTTTCAAGAGAAGTTTACTACAGTCCATTTGATCATTTTTTTTTTCAAATACTCCTGTGTAAAATGACCCACATGCTTCACAAAGTTTACCAAATCCTCCCTGAATACAGTCTATGGATTTATGTTTGTGTATATTTTTGTGTCTATTGCTTTAACTAGAAAGTTCATTTCCTATTTCCTAATTAAGATTGAGCTTCATACTGTCCTGTTTAGTTCATGGTGACCAGGCCAAAAAGTCACTTGAACAATGAAGCATAGGAAAAAATTTCAGGTCAGTGACACTCTTCTGTATAATATAGTAATAGTATACAAATAATGCTATGCATTCATCAAAACCCATAAAACCTTACAGCAAAAAGAGTAAACCTTAATAAAGGAAAATTAAAAGAAAAACGCATTAAGGGGCTGGAGGATTCTCTTGCAGAATGTGACAAAAAGGTATATTTATTATAATCATATAAAATAGCTACTCTGAAAGAGTCAAGGTAAGGTGCTGATCTAAGTAATTTTGGGAATGAATGGAATGTGTAAGATTAGAGTTTCAGTGAACTTTATACAAGCACCAATTTCAGTTGATAAAGTTGCTTCCATTGGCAGTATGGGTTAACAATTCTGGAATTACTATCCATGTTTACTAAAATTGAACAGTTAAATAAATGGGTGGCAGATGGTAGAAGCTAGATTTCTTACTGATAGAGTGGAACGTTATAGATAATCAAGGGGAAAAGGCTAATGCGATAATGGACAAGGGTTGGATATATTTATAGTTTGAACTCATATTTAGCTCAATGTATGGATAATTAAATACTCAAATATATATACACATTGATGAGTATACACTAATACATTCAGTCAGCTAAAAAGGCCTAGAAGCAATGATACCCCCGTTATAATGAACACATCTAGGGACACGATTTTGTTTTCTAGTATCATTCTCCAATAAAAGGAACTAAGACTTTTTGGTAAAATGGTGGATTGTAGGGTATGGGCTGGAAGATATAATAAGGGAATGGAATATTTTGAATTTCCAGAAAGTAAAGAAGCACTTAAAACAATACAAAACACATAAAGATGGTGATATGTGAAAGAGTTGTTGGAGCCATCTGATAGAACCTCCGATAGCCAGAATTGAAAGAATTTGTTCACAGAATAAGTACAAGTGTGTTGAGTTATAACCCAAAGTGTAAAATAAATGATTTTAGTTGAGGATATAATATGATCCCATACTGCTATAAGTCAATGATATAAAAAAAAAATAAATGGTGGGGGAAAAGAAATCTATGCAAGAAAAATATTTTTAAAATAGAGATTCCTTAATATCAATGAGGGGAGACATAACTTCCCATTCCTTAACTTTGGACTGCACATAGTGCCTTCCTTCATTAGGCTGCAAATGCAAAGTGGTGAAATAAAGAAGAATTTTAGAGTGGAGAACCCTGGAAAGCACCATATCAACAAGGGGCCCAAGGTCAATATCAGCAGTTCTGATATTAACAGAATATACTCTATGGATGATATAATGAAAATAATAATTTAATTGATATTGTCCTCTCAAAAGCCCTTAACCACAGCCTAAAAACGACTTAAACATTAGACAAATTCCAAAAGACAGATATCCTATAAAATATCTGATCAGTACTCTTTAAAGCAGTCAGAGTTTTAAAATAAGAAAACATAAGCTTTCACACTGTCACAGCCAAAAGGAACCTAAAGAAATGATAATTGAATGCATGTGGTATCCAGGGTGAGATTCTGGGACGGTAAAAGTCACATTAGAGAAAAATTAAGGAAATACGAATGAAGGCTTGTCTTACTCAGCCAGAGTACTAGAGCAAAATAACATACACTAGGTGGCTTATAAAACAACAGAAATTTATTTCTCACAATCTGGAATCTACACAGGCCAAGATCAAGGTGCCAGCATGTTCAGTGTCAGGAGAGAACCCCCTTCTGGTTCATAAACAGCCACCTTTTCTCTGTGGCGTCCCATGGTAGAAAAGACAAGCGGGCTCTCTGGGAATCCCTTTTCAAAGGGCACTGATCCCAATCATAAGAACCCCACTTTATGACTTACTTTCTAAAGGCCCTGCCTCCTAATACCATCGTATTGGAGTTAGGGCTCACAAACGAATTTTGGAGGAATGCAAACATGTGGTCTGTAACAAATATGTACTTTATATAATAAAATATATTAACATTGTTTCAATAACTATAACAAACACAGCATACTAAGGTAAGATGCTAATAATACAGGACACTGGGTGTGAGATGTTTGGGAATTCAGTGCATTATGTACATTTTTCTGTGAATATAAAACTTTTTTTTTATTTTTGAGAGAGAGAGAGAGACAGCGCGAGCAGGGTAGGGTTGGAGAGAGAGGGAGATATAGAATCCAAAGCAGGCTCCAGGCTCTGATCTAGCTGACCGCACAGAGCCCACATAGGGCTCGAACCCACAAACGTTGAGATCATGACCTGAGCTTAACCATCTGAGCCACCCAGGTGCACCCAGGGGTGCACAGGGGTCTCAATCAGTTAAGCATTGGACTTCAGCTCAGGTCATGATCTCACAGTGGTTTTGAGCCACATGTCACGCTCCGTGCAGACTGCTCAGAGCCTGGAGTCTGTCTCACATTCTTTCTGCCCCTCGCCCGTTTATACTCTATTTCTGTCTCAAAAAAAAAAAAAAGGCCTTTAAAGACAAAATGTTTTTAGAAAAATAAGTTGGCCAAAAGCAATTAGAGAGAAGGAATGCTGCAGAAGCTATTTGGTTGAATCAATTTGGTCAATAGAACAACTTAGAGTAAATATCTTACTTGAATATGTATCAGTGACACACCATTATATTTGTCAATAAGTATTATCGTTTCTCCTGTACAACCATATTATTTTCTAAATAGTTATTATCTTTTTGATTTATTCATTCTTTTATTTAAAAATGACTGAAAAATAATACCATTCAAAGTTAAAATTAATTTTTAAAATTCTAAATCCAGTTAAATACTTTATGTAAAATGAAAATTTCCATTTACTATACACAAGTTTCACTAACAAATTCTATTCTGTTTTCCCTGTTTTGAATGGTATACACAAAATCTTTAGTCACACCATGTGATAGAATTAAAGTAACTTAAATTCTGTTGTTTGGATTTCATGAAAGCTACACTTTCATAAGGCCTTTCAAATCTGATATTTCAACTCGGGCATGTGCAGTACAACAGAGGCTGGAGATACTGAGGCTGAGAAGAACTCAAATCATCCTGGTCCCTTATCACTTGCTGTTAAAATGAGTCTGTAGATGAGTCAGTACCTCTCAGGGGACACATTTATAACTGGAATTTCTCCAATTTAAGCTCCATGTAGAAATCAATGTCTATTAAAGAAGAAGGAATAAAAATACAGTTATTTTATTTATATGCATAATTTTAAATACATGATTAAAATCAATGTCTCCACATATTTCTTTTAGCACTTTGGACAACAAATGTTGTTTGTTTGTTTTCCCACTGGCAGGAATGTTTTATAATTTAAGTTATTTAGCATTGCTAGTGCATCATGGTTATAGAAAACAGACCATTTTTTAATAGAAAAAAAAGACCACTGTTTAATCAGTTTTATTATTTCCTATTTAACTAAAGTACCTATAGTTTTAAAAATTTCTGCACAGATAGTACATGCTTTTCTTGTGAGAACCAGGGGTTATTCATTCCCAACACCTGCCTCTTTATATACCACAGATATGAACATTTTATTTTTTGTTCTATTTTTAAGTTACTAATTTATATTCTGTCAGTTAATCTGGCTCTGCCCTGTGATGGTAAATATTACTTTAAAAATACTAAATTAAAAAAAAACTAAGTAGTTTTAACAAAAGATAATGCAATCATACCACAGCATCGTTGTTGGACATCTTGTTACCAACAGCACAGGAGTGACTAAAACTGAATTGGAAATTAAAATTAAATCACTATAAATACATTCTTGATTAAGCAGTTTAAAAGATTCACTTTTCCCAAATAAAAGGTTGTAAAGTTATCTACATTTTCCATAAGATTTATTAATTATCAGAAACATTTAACTTAGTATATTAGCTTTAATTATTATTTTTAAGCACATTTTCATTTTGCTTAACTCATATTCTATCAATTTGTATTTTGTTCAACTACTTTCAGTCAAATGCAATTTTATTTTTTAAATTTTTACAAAATATTAATACTTTATATAGTGAGACTTACAGCTCTTAAGTGCATGTTCATTCTTTCAATCCTTAATAAGTCTGCAATGAATTTGTTATATAAGAGAGATTCTTATTTTAATTTCCTACTTTTTGGTATCTTTCCCCATGTTTTTACAACTTGAAAGATGAAAGTCTATAAATGAGCAGATCCATTGCTTTGTATTAAAATTACACTTTTAGTATATTTAACAATGTGTTTTACTTCAGGTAAGAGAAATAATATTTATTTTTACAATTTCTAGAAAATGATTTACACTACTAAGCAAGTTAAAAGTGTTAAACATCTACATTAAAAAAGAAGACTATCTCAAATAAGTGAACTAACTTTACACCTCTAGAGACCAAAAAAAAAAAAAAAAGAAAGAAAGAAAGAAAGAAAGAAAGAAAGAAAGAAAGAAAGAAAAAGAAAAAAAATCTAAAATTAATAGAAGAAAGGATATATTAAAGATTAGAGAAGAAATAATCAAAATAGAAAATGGATAAGCAATAGAAAAAAATCAATGAAAACAAGAGTTACTTTTTTGAAAGGTTAAGCAACTTAAAAGACTGTTAGTCAGACTAAGTGAAATAATAGAGAAAATTCAAATGAAATCATAAATGAAAGAGGAGACATTATAACTGATAAACAAATAAAAATATAATTAAACTCTAGTAAGGACAAATCTCTACTAACAAATTGGATAGTCTAGAAGAAATGGCGATATTTCTAGAATGATATCTAACTAGATGTAATCATAAGTAGAAAAGCTGAAAGAACAATGAGTAAGGAATTGAATCAGTAATCAAAAACCTACCAACAACAACTACTAACGATACTAGATAGCTTTATCAGAGAATTTTACCAAATATTTAATGAACCTGTAACTAATAATGTTTCTCAAACTCTTCAAAAAACTGATAGATTCCATAGGAATTTGAGGATAGTTCTAGCTTTGAGAAGAATGTTGGTGCAATATTGATGGGGATTGCATTGAATGTGTAGATTGCTTTGGGTAGTAATGACATTTTCACAATGTTTATTCTTCCGATCCATGAACAGGGAATGTTTTCCTGTTTCTTGGTGTCTTCTTCAATTTCTTTCATAAGTTTTCTATAGTTTTCATCATATAGGTCTTTTATATCCTTGATTAGGTTTACTCCTAGGTATTTTATGGTTTTTTGTGCAATCGTGAATGGGATCAATTTCTTGATTTCTCTTTCCACTGCTTCATTTTTGGTGTATAAGAATGCAACTGATTTCTGTATATTGATTTTGTACCCTGCAACTTTACTGAATTCATGGATCGGTTCTAGAAGGCTTCTGGTGGAGTCTGCCGAGTTTTCCAGGTAGAGTATCATGTCATCTGTGAAAGTGAAAGTTTGACTTCTTCATTGCCAATTCTGATGTCTTTTATTTCCTTTTGTTGTCTGATTGCTGATGCAAGGACTTCCAGCACTATGTTAAACAACAGTGGTGAGAGTGGACGCCCCTGTCGTGTTCCTGATCTCAGAGGGAAAGCTCTCAGTTTTTCTCGATTGAGGATGATATTAGCTGTGGGCTTTTCATAAACTGCTTTTTAGACCCCGAATAGCCAAAGTAATATTGAAGAAGAAAACCAAAACGGAGGCATCACAATTCCAGACTTTAGCCTCTACTACAAAGCTGTCATCATCAAGACAGTATGATATTGGCACAAAAACAGACACATAGACCAATGGAATACAATAGAGAACCCAGAACTGGGCCCACAAATGGACGGCCAATTAATTTTTGACAAAGTAGGAAAGAGTATCCAATGGAAAAAAGACTGCCTCTTTAGCAGGTGATGCTGGGAGAACTGGACAGCAACATGCAGAAGAATGAAACTAGACCACTTTCTTACACCATACACAAAAATTAACTCAAAATGGCTGAAGGGCCTGAATGTGAGACAGGAAACCATCAAAACCCTCGAGGAGAAAGTAGGAAACAACCTCCTTGACCTCCATCGCAGCAATTTCCTACTCAACACATCCCCAAAGGCAAGGGAAATGAAA
>NC_043703.1:23364723-23490410 GCF_006229205.1 Suricata suricatta
GTGGAGAGATGGGCACCCTCCTCCACTGTTGGTGGGAATGTAAACTGGTGCAGCCGCTCGGAAAACAGTGTGGAGGTTCCTAAAAAAACTATCCATAGAACTCCCTTATGACCCAGCAATAGCACTGCTAGGGATTTACCCAAGGGATACAAAGGTGCTGATGCATAGGGCATATGTACCCCAATGTTCATAGCAGCACTGTCAACAATAGCCAAAACATGGAAAGAGCCTAAATATCCATCACCTGATGAGTGGATCAAGAAGATGTGGTATATATACACAATGGAGTATTACATGGCAATGAGAAAGAATGAAATCTGTCCATTTGTAGGAAAGTGGATGGACCTTGAGGGTGTCATGCTAAGCGAAATAAGTCAGGCAGAGAAGGACAGATACCATATGTTTGCACTCATAGGTCTAGCAGGAAAACAGGAGAAACCTAATGGAGGACCAGAGGGTGGGGAAGAGGGAAAGAGAGTTGGGGAAAGAGAGGAACGCTTAACTTGAGAGACTATTGAATACTGAAAATGAACTGAGGGTTGAAGGGGGAGGGGAGAAAAGAGGTGGTGGTGATGGAGGAGGGCACTTGTGGGGAAGAACACTGGGTGTTGTATGGAAACTATTTGACAATAAACTATTTAAAAAAAGAAAAAAAAAACTGAATAGAATGTACATTCCCAAATGCTTTCTATGAGGCCAATATTACACTGTTACCAAAGATGGACAGACACACAAGAAAACTAGGCCAGTTACCCTGATGAGTATTGATGCAAAAATTCTCAACAAAATACTAGCAAACCAGTACATTTAACAACACATTGAAATAATCTTATACCTTGATTAAGCAAGATTTATCCTTAAAATGTAAAAATGGCTTAACAGCCCCAAATCAGGTAATGTGATATATTACATTAACCAAATGAAGGACAAAGATCACATGATCATCCCAGTAGATACATTAAAAGCATTTGACAAAATTCAATATCCTTTCATGATAAAAACTTTCAACAGTCTGTGTAAAGGAGGAATCTCCCTCAACACAATAAAGACCATATAAGAAAGCCCACAATTAATATTATACTCAGTGTTAATAAACTGAAAGCTTTTCTCTTTAAGATTAGGAACAAAACAAGAATGCCCATTCTCACACTCCTATTTTACACAATCTCAAAATCCTAGCTAGAGCAATAATGGAAAGTATAAAAAATAAAAGTCCTGTAAATAAAAAAGGAAGAAGTATATTTTTTCTCTGTTTGAAAATGACATCATCGTATATGTGGAAACCTTAGAGACTGTAATATGCTTGTGCACGCACACACACACACACACACACACACACACACACACACACCAAAATTGTTAGAGTGATAAATGAATCCAATAAAGTTGCGAAATACAAAATCAACATAAAAAGTTAGGAGGGTGCCTGGGTGGCTCAGTCCGTTAGACATCTGACTTCAGCTCAGTTGTCAGTCTCACGGTTTATGAGTTCAAGCCCCATGTTGGGCTCTGTACTGACAACTCAGTGCCTGGAGACTGCTTCAGATTCTGTATCTCCCTCTCTCTCTCTGCCCCTGCCCAGCTCTCTCTCTCTCTCTCTCTCTCTCTCTCTCTCTCTCTCTCTCTTTCTCTCTCTCTCTCTCTCTCTCACACACACACACACAAACACACACTCACTCTTTCAAAAATTATAGATGAACATTTTCAAGATTTAAAAAAGTCACATCTCTATACATTAAGAATGAACTATGTGAAAAGGAAATTAAGAGAACGATCCCATTTGCAATGGTATTACAAATAATAAAATACTTAGAAAAAAATATAAGTCAAGGAGGTGAAAAACAGGTATGCTGCAGCCTATATTGCAGTGATGAGAGAAACTGGAAAAGACAGAAATAAGTAGAAAGACACCATGTAGTCATAGATTGGAAGGTTGTGTTGTTAGTGTCTACAATACTCAAAATCTATCTACTGTATAGATTCAGTACTTTCCCCATCAGAATCCCAGTGGTATTTTACACAGAAATTTAAAAACAAATTTAAATTCATATAGAATTACAAACAGACCTAAAGAGCCAAAGCAATTATGGTAAGGAAGAACAGAGTTGGAAGCCTCACACTTCCTGATTTAAAAATATATTTCAAAACTTTATGCCAGTGTGGTACTGGCATAAAGACAGACATATAGACCAGAAATCCCAAAAAATAAACTCACACATATAGTCAACTGATCTGCAACAAGGGCAACAAGGGTGCTAAGAATACACAATGAACAAAGGACAGTCTCTTTAACAAATGGTGTTGGGGAAACTTGATAAACTACATACAAAAGAATGAAATTGGACAATTATACCATACACAAAAATAAACTTAAAATGGATTATAAATACTTAAATGAAAGACCTAATACTATAAAACTCCTAGATAAAAACATAGTGAAAAAGCTTGTTGACATTAGTCTTAACGATGATTTTTTTTGGTACAACATCAAAAGCGAGCGCACACACACACACACACACACACACACACACACACACACACAAGAAAAGCAAGTGTAACTACATCAAACTAAAATTAGCTTCTGCAAAGAAAAATGAAGCAATCAACAGAGTAAAAAAGGCAACCTACAGAATGGGCGAAAGTATTTACCAACTGCATATCTGATGAGGGGGTTTTACATAACATATGTTAGGAACACTTACAACTTAATTGCAAAAATACTAACAACTTAATTAAAAATGAGGACTAAGGACTAATTAAATTAGTCCTAATTAAAAATTAGGACTAAATAGGCACTCTCCAATGAAGATATACATATGGCCAATAGGTATATGAAAAAATGTTCAGCATCACATATTAGGGAGATGAACATCAAAACCAGTGAGATATAACCATAATGTTAGGTTGACTGACATTATATATAACTTATGTGTGTGTGTGTGTGTGTGTGTGTGTGTGTGTGTGTGTGTATACAAGTTTTAGTGAGAATGTGGAGAAATTAGAACATTGTTGGTGAGAATGTAAATGGTACAGGCATTGTGGAAAACAGTATGGAACTTCCTCAACAAGTGAAAAATAGAACCAGTATACTATTCAGGAATCCCACATCTGAGTGTATATTCTAAATAATTGAAATCAGAGATCTATGCTCTCCCATGTGCATTACATCATTACTCACTACAGTCAAGAAATGGAAGCAATCCCAAAATTTATTGATGGATAAATAAAGAAAATGTGGTACATACATACAAGAGAATATTATTCAACCTTAAAAACAAGAAGGGAATCCTGCCCTATGGGGAAACTTGGATGCACCTGGAGGACATTATTCTAAGTGAAATAAGCCAGAAACAGGACAAATATTACATGATTCTACTTATATGAGGTATCCAAACTATTCAAACTCGTATTAGCAGAGAATAGAATGGTGGCTAACAGGTTCTGGAGGGGAATGGTAGTTTGATATTCAATAGTTATAAAGTTTCATTCACTCAGTGATAAATAATGTCTAGATATCTGCTATATAACATTGTACCAATAGTTAAAGCTGTATTGTACATAAAAATATCTAACAATCTCAAGTTGTCTTCTTAACATACAGAAACATGTGCGTGGGAAGAAACTTTTGGAGGTGATGAATATATTTATTACCTTGATTTCAATAATGGCTTCATAGGTGAATACATATGTTCAAATCTATCAAACAGTATACATTAAATATGTACGTTTTTTATATAGCAATTATAATTCAATTAAGCTATTTAAAATGACCCAAAACTGAGCACATTTCATTTAAACTTTATAATGTAAAAATCAAAACAAAACCTCCTAAAAGTTTTTAGAAGAAAGCCCCCCAGTTTATCTACAAAAGGTAAGCTTAGATTGACAAATGACTTCAACATCATCAGTGACAAGTGCAGGACCATTTCAAAGTAAAATCTTCAAATGTCAAATGAGTTAACTTCAAATCTATGCTTTATATCCAGTAGAAGTCTCGCTTAATTGAAAGGGAAATAATTCTGAGAAATACAATGTGTCAGAATGTTTAATTGTATCCTCCCTGAAAATTCCTAAATTGGATAATCATATAATTTATTATACAAACAATGGCATTTACTAGAATTAATTTTTAATGAAAAAATAATTGTTAATTAATCATGTAATATTTAAAACTGTACTGTTCAAAGGGTAAACTAGGTCTGACCCATACAAACTCAGACAAAAGATCAGCCTACTCTCTTAAAATATATACTCCTTCAAGAAGAGAAGAGTCAAATAAAGGCCTGTATGGGTGAAAATGATGTGTAAATAGCTTAGTAAAATATTGTATTCTTCAAGGGTCTAAATACCTAAATATTATGTTGTATCTCAGATCTGACAATAGTAATGCAGCAGTAATAATGTTAGAGAGATGGGAAAACAAGAAGGAGGTAAAAGTGTTTTTAAGTCATTTTTTCTGCAAGAATATGTGTCTAATTCTACAAATTTAAGCAGCTGATAGAGCTATAAAAGCATAAGTTTCAGAAAAGAGAACTACAAAAAAAATATGTGTAGAATTCAAAGCAACAGGATAGTAAACCCAACCAATGACAGTCAAATAAGGGAATAAGAGACCAAAATAATAACACAGAAGCATATGTAAGAGCAAACATGTTATATCACAGTCGCTAAAATAAATTAACATAAGATATACTATAAAATAAAGAAATGAATCACACACACTCAGATTTATTAAATTGTCCACAAGAAACAGTAAAGCAAATATCTATACAAAAAATGGTGGAAAACAAAACAAAACAAAACAAAAGTTATGCAGGGAAGCATAAACCAAAGGAACTGGGGAGAGAGCAATGTAAAATCAAACTACATAGAAAAATTCAGTGAAAAATAAAAGCTAACGGATGCTATGTACAATTTGAAGAAGGGTCAACTATCATGAATACACACATGCGCACATGAATATACACATGCGCACACGCGGACCACTAATGTGTTAGAATGTATAAGGCAACAGTTGCCCATGTCAAAATAAATAATGTTAGAAGTAAGTAATATTTGAAACATATAAAAATGGAATAAACAGTAGGTGAAACGTTTAACAAATCAGAAAATAACAGACAAAAAGACTCAAAACTATTGAACATTTTAATAGCTGAATTAATAAAAGTGGAAATATACTCAAGAACTTTACAGCCAAGAGAGGAAAACATTTTTTAAATACACTTAGGAGAGTCTCAATAAAAATTAGTATCTACCTAGCCACAAAGAAAAATTTAATATTTCAGATGAATTAATACCCATTCATTTTTAAATTCCCATACATGAACTGATACAATTCAGTCAATAAGAAAAGGATGGTTAGTTGAATTGATGGGTAGAGATAGATTTATACAAACTCATGGTTTTAATATCATTTTGTGACCTTTAATTTAAAAACTACATATGAAAGCTGTACCAAATATAATCAGCCATTGTTCTAACATATGATTTTAATAACTTAATACTTCTCTACTTTATTACTGTGCTTTTTAAAACGAATACCTTATTATTGGAAATTAGGTAGTTTGCCACTTTATGTATTAGAAATCTGGTTCTGTACAAAGCTCTCTAGACATTTCCGATTCTTTTTCTTGATGATGATGTACTTAAAGGATTTACTTGGGTATTTAGGTATGAACTGTTTTTACATTCATAAGACTTCTATAACAAAAATAGATCATACCAATTCATAATTCTTTCATTATTGCTTTTTATAAATGTCAACAATAATCTTTTTATTGCCAAATACAAAAGATACTTTCCATTCTGACTTTGAGTTCTTAGAACATTTCAAACGTGTGACTTTGGAAACATAATCTTCTCTTTTCAATGATGTTATGTGATCCTGTTTTCTCAAACAATAATGACAGTTGTTTTTTTGTCTACTGACCTGAATGTTCCCCACCTTCTACCTGACCTTAAAATACTAACGTGCCTCTCTGCTCTCTTCATTACTCTTTGCCATTATCATGTATTTTATATAATTATACGCTTCTAACTTTTGAATGTACTCCTGCTGCCAGACCTATCCCGTAAATTCTAAACTCACATCTTGAATTTACTTGAATTACCTACTTTGATACTTCTGAGCTATTTCAAATTTAATATCTCTAAAATGAAGTTCTCATTTTTACTTTAAATTTTTCTCACTATTTTTTTCTCTTAGTGAAGAGCAATAAAATCCACCCAAAGACCAAAGTCAGGAATAACAGTCATACTTTATTCCACCATCTCACCTTCACATCCAATTCAATGTCATACTCTGTCCTTTATGACTCTGCACCATATTCTGATTTATTTTACTTCTCTCGTCTCTGCTGATACCACTCTTGGCCAAGCCACAATCAATTCTTGGACAATTGCCATAGCTTCTCAACTGCTTTCTCCAGTGACTTTCTAATACATTCTTTTGCTGGAGAGTAATTTTCGAAAAATGCAATTTACATCATGTCGGTCACCTTCTTAAAATCTTGTAATAGCTTTCCATTAGATTTTGAATACAATCCAAATTCCTTAACATGGCCCAGTGACCCAGCTCCAGCTTCTTCCCCAAACCTCATCTCTGACAGCTCACCCTTTCTTACTCTGCTGCAGCCACAGCACTGTCAGTTCCTAGAACCCGCCAATCCTCCTATAGCACCAAGGTCTTGCCCTGCCTATGCATTCCCTTTACCTGAAATAGCCTTCTGGATTTAGGCCCATTTGCTTCTTACCTTTTAGAGTTAATCGTAATAACCCCAGTGATATCATAGATTCCTGCTACTCTCTGGATTTCCAGGTAGTACTTGCTTTCTTATATGTAATACAATTTACCACTATTCTATTGAATTTTATATTTGTTTGTTTCCTTTCAGTTTGCCTTAATTCACACAAATTTTTGTTTTTTCTTTTACTACAGCATAGGGTCATATGACTAGAGATTGGATCCACGTTGTTTCTAATTGTGAACTGTCTTAGCGGAAGCCAGGTCCCGGCGCGCTCGTCCCCCCCCCCCTGACCCCCCCGCTTTAGGCTGTACCTTGTCGCTGGTCCTTGATCCTGAGGGAGGGAGAGAAAGAGAGAAAACAGGGCAGGAGGGAGACGCAGAGAGTGAAGACACAACACACGGTTTTCGATCAAGCCTCTCGCTCCGTCGTTTATTCTTCTTCTCCTTATTTCTCCCCAGAAAACCCTCTTATTTTATATATGGTTTTGGGGCGGGGAACTGCCCCTGGTCGGTTGCCAGGTAACAGAGTCAAATGAATATCAGAGAAAAGGAAAAACCGAAACTGCAAACTCCGGACACAGCTTCAAAGAGAAGCGCGCAGACTTGAGTCTGCAACGCTGCCGGAGGGGGAGCTAGCGCTGCACACCGAAATAAGGTTTTGATCTTTTGTGCACCTTGGCCAAATCTACCTCTGGCGCAGCAAGACAGTAGCCAAATTATTTTGACCAGGAAATGGCAATCTCCAGCCTCCAGATGCAAATCTTGTTTACTGGTTCACTCCCTGGAGAATGATAATCCTTGCCTGAGGCAGCCAGAAAACTTGGCTGCTCCTGACAGTGAACAAGTATTTGCTATTTACTATGTTGTATGGCAGAAAATATACACTTGAATTATTAAATACCATAATTATATGAGAGGATGTTTGTGGATATTAACCAACAATGAATACTTGAAAAAATATGTCTCAGAAATCCCACTGTAAAGATTCTTGTAAGTATGAGGGCGTAAAAATATCTGTTTTAGGGCCGCCTGGGTGGCTCAGTTGGTTAAGGGTCTGACTCTTGATTTGGGCTCAGGTCATGATCTCACAGTTTGTCAGATAGAGCCCTGAAGTGTGTTGGGGTCTGCACTGACAGCTCAGAGCCTGATTGAGATCCTCTCTCTCTCTCTCTCTCTCTCTCTCTCTCTCTCTGCCCCTCCCTCACTCCCTCTCTTTCTCTCTCTCTTGCAAAATAAATAAATGTTTATGAATATGTTTTATGTCGTTTTTATTCCAGTTTTGCTTTAACATTTTCTATACATTTCCTTTATTTTATTTTAGCTTTACTGAGATTTAACTGACAAAGCTTTAAGGTATTTTAAGTGTACATCATGATGATTTGATATATGTATACATGTGAAACTATTTTTCGCTTCTAGTTAACTAACACACCCATGACCACACATATTGTCTTTTTTCAGTGAGAAAATTTAAGTTTTACTTTCTTAGCAAATTTCAATTATATAATATGGTGTTGTTAACTATACCCGCTTTATTATATACTAGATCCTCAGATCGTATTTGTGTTCTAGATTAAAGTTATAACTCCTACCCTATTTCCCCACGTCCTTTGGCAACTACTTTTCTAGTCTTTGTTCCCATGAGTTTGACATTATTTAGATACCACATGTTAAGTGATGTTATGCCACATTTGTTTTGTGTCTGGCTTGTTTTACTTAGCATAATCCAAGTTGTTGTACATGGCAGGAAGCCCTGCTTTCTCATGGCTGAATGATACTCCATTGTGTTCACATGTACCAACTCTTCTTTATCCATTCACGTGCTGACAGATACTTGAGTTTTTCCATATTTTGGCTATTGTGAATAATGCTGCAATGAACAGGAGACTGTAGATATCTTTTAGATATCCTGTTTTTATTTCCCTAGTGTATATACCCAGAAGTGGAATTGCTGATCATATAGTAGTTCTATTTTTAATTTTTGAGGCCCCTCAATACTGTTTTATATAGTGACTGCACCAATTAACATTTTTACTTGCAGTACATATAGTTCCCTTTTCTCCACATCCTTACCAACACTTGCTATTTCTAATCATCTAGATAATAACCATTCCAATGGGAATGAGGTGATACCTCATTGTGATTTTGATTTGTATTTTTCTGATGACAATGATGTTGAGCACTTTTTTATGTACCAGTTGGCCATTTGTATTTCTTCTTTGGAAAAAATGTCTGCTCATTTCTTTTGTACATTTTTAAATCAGATTTTTGTTTTATTTATTATTGAATTGTGTAGATAAAGATAGATATAAACTCCTTATCAGATATATGATCCTCAGAAACTGCTAGAGATATTTTCTGGCTTCCTCACAATTAGGTAAGAAAATCACGATGTTTCCTACACTTAAACTGTGAGAGGAAGAGGTATTAATCACCTCTGAATGTGGTTGTTAAGAGCATTCTCTGCACAATTGTTGGCCACATCTGTGAACCCGGAACTGAGGAAGAAGGCTGACAGGCCTGTGAAATCACCAGTCTAAAAGATCTGCAATCCCTAAATGTTGGCATGAAATAGACAGCCCCCCACTCCCTACATTCTACCTACTTTGAACAGATAAGTAAGAATGCAATAAACCAATTACTTATTACCAAGCTTTGGGGATCATTTATTTTGGAAGACAACCTTCTCTCGCTAGTAGCTCACATGTAGCATTTTCTCTTAGGGTTTCTGTGTACTATTATATTGTGTTCAAGCTGATTGAAATGTACAAATTATTTCTACCTATTTCAAAATGTTTCCCCATATGATTTATTTTGATTTATGTTTAAAAATGTTTTTTTTCCTAATATCAGATAGTCATTTTCTTCATTTCCCCTAGTTTTATCTTTATGTCTTTAAACAGTTTAATATTAAGTTGCAAATTATTTGAAATAAAATCACAACTTTTAAAAAATAATTAAACCATTTTTCTTCAGACCAATTTTTAATAATTTTTTCAATATACATAGCTTTAAATATTACTCTTATGGAAAACAAAATTGTTTAATATCTTTGCCTTTTATTCCAATCCATTGATCTGGGTGTAACGCTTTAATCAATATTAATTTTATTTAACATACTTCCTTTATATACTTTCTTTTTAGTCATTTTTTTTAAAGTGAGATGTCTAATTCTTCTTTTTATACAAAGTTTAACTATGTTATTACTATTTTCAAAATTAAATGGGAAGGTCCAGAAATTTTATTTAACTTCTTAGGTGATCTAAAAACAAAATAAAAGATCTTAATTTGTATCATTCTTTTTTTTCCCAAATATTATATTACTTAAAAAATCGTATAATTACCTTAGTATGAATCTTGCTTATTGCTTACTAAATGAGTTTTTTAGTGATTTATATTCTTATTTCTACTGCATATTTTTTTAGTTTTAGTTTCACTTAAAAATTAATAATTTAATAACTTCTAATATAATGTCTTCATAGCCAGTGTAATTATACTTTGTTTTCCCAGATCTTCAATTTATTTCCTTAGAGTTTGCATGCAAACAACTGTATCAACTGCAAATTGTATTTCTTTTTCCAGAAGCACTTTATCTTCTATTCCTACATTTCTGGCAATATCTGTGCCCTGTCTGGCTGGTGATTGTCTTAGTTTGGAAATAGTAGTTTACAGAAATTTTCTTCCAAAGCTCCATAAATGGTACTTCATTGTTTCCTTTGCTTATTTTAGAATTGATTTCTGAGGCCAAACTATTTTGAGCATATGTAGACTTTTTTTTCTACCTAGTACTACAGATTTTTTCCTTATCATTAAAATTCAAACTTTGCACCAAAGTATGTTTAGGAATGTTGGTAACTTACTTTTTTTGTAATGCTTGATGAGCCTTTACATATGTGCTTATTCAAAGTTCTTTAGCTTAAGAAGTTTGACATTCTTTTTGTTATATCTTTGATCATTTTTTATATTCCCATATCTCCCACTTCAAATTCTGAAATTCCTTTCATGTTTATACTGATGTCTACTTTTCATCACTTTTTCTTTCCTTTTTCATTTTATTTCTTTATATATGTGTATAAATTCTAGATATTTTCATCCTCTCCTTTACTGATTCTAATTTTGAAACATCTAAATCATTGGCTTCTTTCTGATTTTTAAAATTTATTTAAGATTCACGTTAGTTAAATATAGTTTTGACTTCAGGAGTAGAACTCAGTGATTCATCTCTTACATATGCCACCCAGTGCTCATCCTGAAAAGTGGCCTCCTTAATGTCTATCACCCATTTAACTCACCCTCCTGGTTCTTTTCTGATTTTAATTCAGCATTGATATTTTTCATTTCTAAGTATTCTATCCTGAATTCAGATACTATATAATTTATGACTGCCCAATTTTTATGAAATATTTTAACCTTAAATTTTAATACAAATATATTACTAATTGGTACAGCTGTTTTTGTTTTTAAAAAGTTGTCTGATTCCTGACCATTTCTTTTTAAATACTAGCACTTGTGCATGTATCTGTTGCTTTTCCTGTCTTTATTCACTCTCAAAAGGAATTTTATTTTTGTTATGTGCCAAGATTTGATTTGATCTAAATCACTAATGTTGAGGTTCTACATTCAAAACTTTTAGGTCATATAGATGCTATTAAACCTTGATGTATATTTCCATTTCTATTTCAGAATTCCAGAAACCTTTAGGAAACTGGGTGAACAACAGAGCTATAATCAGTGTCAACAAGAAATGGGCCCTGAATCTTGAGGAGCTGAATCCCATTTACTGTATATCATATTTAGATTTCTGCTGCCCCATTGGGTTACATGATATGATGCTGCCTCCACCAAGTTTTCAGGAACTAAATAAATAACGGGATGGATTCTTGTCCTTTCAAGTTCAAAATCCAATTGTAGATAAGATATGATTTTCAAAATATAATTGATGACAATTTAATTCCATCAACCTGTCATATTACCAATAGACTTGATAATGTAAAGAGATCCAAAATATATATTAAAAAATAACTCAAGAAGTGGTCAGGGCATTTGTGAAGTAGCTTTGCTTCCTATGCCCAATGACAGGCTTACCACCAAACTACTCCTTGTCCCCCTGGAAAGCTGAGAGAGAATTCAGTCAGTATCACTGTGGCTTAGTCAAGTGGCTGAACTTTCCAGAAATACTGAAGAAGGAACAGAATTACTTTGAAGAGAGGAATTGATTATTCTACAGAAGTCATAAAGTTGTAATGAGGGGACTGTGTAACAAAAAGTGGCTTAGACTTAAGACAGCAATATATTTTACCCACAAACTGGAGCGCTTTAGAATACAACAGTACTATTTGTAATTAAGCCATTTCAACAGGCATATACTATCCCGAGGAAATCAAGATATATGACTACTCAACCTAAATCTACAAGTAGAGAGCTAGTAAGAATACAGATTATTCAGTAGGGACAAATTGCTAAATCTACAAGTAAAATACAATGAAATATCCAGTCACCATAGTTTATAGAAGACTGAGAATTTAATCTAGTCTTTTGCAAGTCAAAGACTGGTCCTTCCCACTAGTCATTTGCAGCTGGCTTTTTTAGAAATACAAAATTTCAGGTCCCATCCCAGACCTACTAAATAAGAATTTGCTTTGTACCAATCCCAGGTGATTTATGTTGTTGGGAGCTGCCGAGTTTTGGCCACCTCAGGCAAGGACATATCGCTCTCCAAGGAGCAACCAAAAAAACAAGATTTACATCTGGAGGCTAGGAGAGTGCATTTCCTGGTCCGGGATTCAGAGACAGTCCTACTGAGCCAGACGAAAAAAGCCAAAATGAACAAAATATCAAACCGCATTCTGGATTATGCAGCGCTAAGTTTCCCCTCCCCAGCATTGCAGAGGCAAGTCTGGGCGCTTCTTTTTGATGCTGTGTCCGGAGTTTCAGTTTTGTTTTCCCCTTTCTCTAATATTCATTTGACTCTGTTACCTGGCAACCGACCTGGGTCAGTTCCCCGCCCCAAATCCTATATAAGAGTATTATTTTCTGAATAAAGGCGAAGGGGCTTGATCAGAAACTGTGTGTTGTGTCCTTACTCTCTGTGCTCCCCCTTCCTGCCCTTTCTCTCCCTCCCTCAGGATCACAAACCCGCAAGGATTCACCATCCCGTGGGCCGGAGCGGCCGGGGCGGAACACGACATTATGTATACATTGATGTTTCAGAAGTACATGTCTACATACTAGTCTCTCATTTCCCAAGGCCTCAACATAAACCTTTGTTCCTTACATTCAACCAAAAGAAGAGAACAAGAAAAGTGTAAGTCTCAACTGACCAAAATTTTCAAAAAAATTTTTGTTTACCTGATTAAGATAAGTCTAGTTTAGATACAGTGTTAAAACACTAGTAAGATTCAGTCACAGAAAAATAAATTGGCTTAATAATCTCAGGAACTTTTATGTTATGGTCATCATGTTAGGTTATCTTATGGTCTCATCATTTAGCTGAGAATGAACTAGGACAGTATTGTCACTTTTTCCATGATACAACTAGTTATCTTGTACCTAGTCCTTTATATGGTATGGGTAGTAAGGTCAAATGTAATTTAGGAAAATTCTATATCCTTGCTGCCTTTACTTCCTCTTTGGATTTGCAACTGGATGAGTGAAGGTGTATTGGAATGGATGTCTTCTACCTAACTCCCAAAAAAGTCTGTTTTTAATTATTGGCAGTGGTGGGTCCATTGATTCATCCTTTAATTTTTTGTAGCTAAGCTATATACTGGTATCAGGAGATATCAGAAGAAATTCCTCAAAAGTTTCACTGCATGGATGTCCCTGCTTCTTTTAGCAGTGCCATGCCACTTTCCTCCCCAGTTTTATTTATTTTTTTTATATTTAGCTCAGACTTGAAAAGAAGGACTAATCATTTCTCCTCATAACCCAGAAGTCCTCATAAATACAGCTTGGGAAGATATTCCAAATCAAACTGAAATACTATTGAGTTTCCAAGACTTCCTTCATCAACACAAAGGAAATCAGCCAGGCAGGAGCACACTGAGGACAGATGTGAATTCTATAAGGGGAAAGGGTACAGATATATAATAGACATGGCAAAGATACTTGAGCCATATTTTTGTTGAGCTATCTATTATCTGGCCAACTGAGATGCTAGAGAGTTTTTGTGATGATATTTCCCCAGCATTTATTTATAGAGACCTTGGTGAACTGCCATACTGAATCTTAGTGAAACTGTACTTGAATATAGTTGGCCACATAAAGGCAATTTAGGGGAAAGTGTCACAGATTTCTTCTAAGTATCAAGGAATATATTTCTTATTAGAGATATTTATAGTAATATTGTGATCCATTTTGTTACATCAGAAGGTAAGGTGTCTTCCAAATATAAAAGACCTCCTTAAAATGAACCACATTACATTAAAAAGGCCTGTCTGATGCTGTCAAGAAATCTAATATTACTGAAACAGAATGCTTACAGGAATTATGAGCTTGGATATTAAGTGCTAAGAATACTCCAGTTTAATGAGTAAAAGAAATTATCTTGTCACTAAGAGGATAAATTCAAGCCAATAACCACAATGTACTATAGGTCTAAGTGAAAATAATTATTTTCTTTGAGAAAAATTAAAATAGATCCTTTTAAATTGTAACCTACATTAGATTTTTTTTTTCTAAATCACACATAGGTTTTTAAAACCATACCAAAGTAGCAGGCAATTTACTTTCTATAAAGTTATAACACACACGGCTGCATTAGCCATCATTTCTGACAACACACTCATTCAGCAAACTGAGTTGAATATTCTTTTTTCCTGTCTAGCCTAAAGAAAATAGTTGCTCTTTGGGATTTTTAAAAAACAAATTAAATAAATTAATCAGAGGATGCCTGAGTTTGAGTTATTCAGAGATAATAATCAGAGGAATGGAAAGTGTATGTATGAGTTACTAGATTCTGTTTATAAGGTTATAGTTGTTTTCTGTCAGGAGCCATCATGGGAGATATAGTACCAGGAAGATATTTTAAAAATCTAGCTATAAATGTAACTGTTGAAGGACATGAAACTAAAGTTATAAATTGGTGGTACTTTAGTAACTTAATGCTTAGATTTAGCAAAGGCTATCTTGTGTGAGCCTTTTCTCCCAGATATGCACCAAAGTGAAGAAGCGTCTCAAGGAACGTACCAGGGCATTGTAGAAAAAACAAAACTACCTATATTAATAGGATTTCCTATGTTTATATTAGCAGGTAATACAAAATACATAGTTTGCTATATTACAAAATGGACTGATATTATTAGTGTCTGCCTTCTGAAATTTCAAAAGACAGCAGATATTTCAGAACAGGGGTTGACCCATATATGTGAGAATATTTTGATATAGGCTCCTGGATTTCCAGCTACCCCACTATTCAATGATTTAGTGCAATGCAATCTACAGAACATTCCTTTCAGTTGGGGAATTTGGTTAATGGGCACATGAAGGGACGTAAAATGAAAGCAGTGTATTTGCTGGGGCACCTGAGTGGCTCAGTCAGTTGAGTGACTGACTTCAGCTCAGGTCATGATCTCGTGGTTTGTGGGTTCAAGTCCCTTATTGGGCTCTGTGCTGACAGCTCAGAGCCTAGAGCCTGCTTTGGATTCTGCATATCCCTCTCACTCTGCACCTCTCTCTCTCAAAAATAAATAAACATCAAGAAAAAAAGTAGTGTATTTGTTTCATGTTTCAGTCTTAAGAGAGAGACCAAAGCCATGGAAAAAGACAGATTGCCTGTATTGGACATATAAATTAGATATAAGAGGACATATGAGACTACCTTACATATACATTAATTTGGAAAATAAATAAAAATAACCCGAATTGGGTAAAAGTATTTGGATAAAATAGAGGCTTCAGTTAAAAAGAATGAGGATAGAACTTAGAAATGTCCTAAAATTCACTGACCTACATCTCCTGGTAGAAATGGCTAAAGATAGAATTTATTTTAAATATATTTTTGAAAAAGTTATTAAAGTGTTTTTTCATTTCTGCATAAGAGACAGCATGACATATTGGTGAACATCATGTGATTCAGAAACAGCCCAGTAAAGCTGGAGCTCCATTTTGCCTCTAAATGGTCATGTAGCCTCAGGCAATTTACTTACTCCCTTGTGCCTCATTTCCTCAACTATAAAATAAAGATAATTATGCTATCTAGCTCACAGAGTTGTGGGAAGCAAGCAAATTATTTAATCTAAAATGCTTAGAACAATGTGTGGCACCTAGGAACCATGCAAATAATAATTGGAAATATTAACTATTATGTTCATTGTATGCAATTAGTTTTAACTTAATTATTTTAATATTTAAAGCTAATACTCAGGTATGCTAATTGATATTATAAATGAAGAAGAGAGAAAATACTGGTAATGTTTGTAGGACTTATTTTTATCTCTTTTAGAGCACCTTATAAAAAAGGTGACTTTTGAACAGACATATGAAAGGAATAACATTGCAAGCCTACACATACTGAAGAATATTCCAAAGAGAAGATTCAGTAGAAACAATGAGGTGAAAATGTGCTTGGTAAACTTGAGGACAGAACAAATCTGGAAAATAATGGTAGAATAAAGGATTTGGGAGGTGAGCTAGATCATGTCCCGCCATTTAGTTCAGAAAAGGGAGATGAAATTTTATTCTAACTATGAAGGTAGCCATTGGGGTTACAGCAACATAATATTTTAAGAAGGCATCCTGAGCTACTATGTGGAATACAAGTTGAAATGGGAAATAATATCAATAGGAAGATGTGTCAGGCTGTGTGGAAGTAATCCAGACAAACAATAAACCATGAGGATGGAAGAGGGAAATTGTTAGAGGTGGTCCCTATTGGCAAAGAAAGGTTGACCAGTTAACTCATTATTCAAAATAATTATATTTAAAACTTTTTTTTAATGTTTTATTTGTTTTTGAGAGAGAGGGAGAGAGAGAGAGCGAGCGAGCAGGGAAGGGTCAGAGAGAGAGGGAGACACAGAATCTGAAGACAGGCTCCAGGCTTTGAGCTAGCTGTCAGCACAGAGCCTGATGCGGGGCTTGAACCCACGAACTGTGAGATCATGACCTGAGCCGAAGCCGGACGCTCAACCGTCCGAGCCACACAGGCACCCCCAAAACCATTATATTTTAAAATAGGAGAATATCTTTAGCTTTTGTGTGTATGTCCCCAGGACATTATGAGCCTCCTTATGGCTGGGATATAGCATTTGAGGATGCTCTGCAGGAAAAGAGAATTGTGAATAGCTACGCCTATGACTTGGAGTTCATTTTACATAAAATTTCAAACTAGACATTTGAGCAGGTTATGACTATGGCTTATCTCCTATACATAAAAATAGTACTGTAGAACAATAGTGGAAACACTGGTGAAATGCAAATAAATTATGGATCCTAGTTAAGAGAAATACAACTATATTAACTTTAGTTTTGACAATGAATGCATAATAATAACCTCCATTCTCCCAGAAGTCTCCATCCTTCTCTCTGGCACCTGTGAATATATGATGCTATATGGCATAAGGGGAATGAAGTAGCAGGTGGCATTGGGGTTTGCAAATAAAATGATTTTAAATTAGAGGGCGTGGCCTGGATTAACCTGGTGGACCCAGGTGGACCCAATGTAATCTCAGAATCCTTAAACGTGGAAAGGGAAGGCAGAGGAGCCAGTATGGGAATAATGCAACATAAGAAAGACACTGCTGGCTACTGCAGCTCTTTGAAAGTGGGTAGCCACAAACCAAGGAATACAGGGTAATACCAAAAGCTGTAGGAGACCAGAAAATGGATCTCTCCTAGAGACGCCAGAAAGGATAGAAACATTGCTGGCCCCTTGAGATCTATTTTAGGCTTCTGACCTCCAGAACTGTAAGTTGATAAATTTGTGTTGGTTTATGGCACTTATTTTGTGATAATTTGTTACTAAAGTTATAAGAAACTAATTCAGTTACATTGGGCGCTCATATTTGAGAAGTTGGATGAACAAAATACAGAAATTCTCTGTAATATATTTGTGACTTTTCTCCAAACTCAGTATTATTGCACAATATAATGTTTGAAAACATTAGTACTCCTCTTGCTCCCCTTTTGCTCCCCCTGGCCCCCACTTGCCCCCCTCTATCTTCTCCTCACCCCTACCAGTTCTTAGATATGTTTTACTTTTGACTTTATATCTTCTATTACATCCCTCTATCTCATGGCTATGCCAAAGCAGTATATCAATAAGCTTTTTATATGCTTAGTTTCATATTCTCATCTTAAATGCCTTCCCAAACTGTTTGCATGCTGTCTTGCACACATATCTATAACTATAACTATAACTATCTCCCTAAATTCCAATTTATACATTGATTCTTTCAAAATTATAGTTTTTAGAATATAAAATAGTATTTATTTATTTAATAGTTTATTATCAAATTGGTTTCCATACAACACCCAGTGCTCTTCCCCACAAGTGCCCTCCTCCATTACTACCACCTCTTTACCCCCTCCCCTTTAAAACCTATTGAACTATATAATATTTTCTTACATGTCCTAAGTATCACAACTATTCTAAAAACTATCACATAATTCACATTTCTTTATCCTTATTTTACACCTCATATTACTGGAGACCTTCTACTAGCTTTCACTAATTATGCATAACTATATTCTCTTTTTCACTGACACTGTTGTACTTTCAATAGATGTAACAGTTCAGGATATTCTACTACCAATAGCAATACATGCTTTTCCGCATCTCATTCTAGCTTTTCATAACTTTTTTCCCCTTCACATACCCAAGCTCAAGGCACACTGAGCTCCTTTCTTCTCCTCAAACAGGCCATTCCTTTGATACTGGATTTACTTTGGCATAAATATTTTTTTACATCTTCCTAGCCTATTTCACCAACCCTGCAATGTGTTGTTAGTAAAGTAATAATGGTTGTTATGATGGTGACAAAGAATCAACCTTTTCATGTTTCCCACAGTTTTTTATTCTGTGACCTTACACAAAATATCAGATGATTTATCCACAATTAAATATGTTGGCAGGTAGGTGACAGTGCAGGTCACGTTGCATTATGATTGTTTTTGTATACTCTCCATTCATTTCTGTTTCCTCTAAGTAGAGACCATGTCTTATCATTGCTTATACACTGGCCACAATCTTAATTATCAGCTGTGGAGGAGGGATCACAAAAGTGAGAAAAAGTGGCCCAAAGGAGATACATTTGAAGCTTGTTACAGACTCAGATTCTCTTTGTTAATTTACACATGTTAGTTTCATCATTGACAAACTGTTTAGGATATAACACAGCAGCTAGACCTCATAACAATCCCTGATACCCTCCAAACCTTCAAGTTCTTTCAACCAAGGAAACATGAAGGTTTCACTTTTCCCTACTTTTGTTTTGGTTCTATTCAAGGCACAGGTGATATTTATCCTATCAGGACACATATGAATACCTTTAAGCTAATGGGAAGCTGATTCAACTTAATAGGATGCACACTTAACTAATAGGATAAACATCACCCTAACAATGCATATGTAACATATTTAACTTGGTTATACATTTTGATACTCTTTCTGTTATGAATCACAACTGCAGAGACAGTGGTATATAGAAACAATGTGAGTGAAATGAAAGCAACAGGAATTGAAAGGTGGTGGGAACTGATTGAATTGCTGTTGGCACTATAATAGAAGGGAAGCACTTGAGTACAAACACTGAGAATAAAGAAATCATTTGCAACTTCCAGCTTGAATGACTAAGAGAATATTCTAATTATTGCCAAAGAGTATTAGTCATTAATACATCCAAGTGTTATTTAGCTCTGTCTTTTGTTGTACTCAAAACTCTACTTTGTGGCAATATGGAAAAAAACAACAACAACCCTGTGAGATACTTAAAAATACTATAAGATTATTCATTTCATTGTTAAGTAGATGAGGTGTAATGAGGCAACAAATGTACTGAAAAGAACAATGCATGCAAAAAGGGCGTGGGATTTAATTTTGTTTTCCAATTAGAATCTGTATAATTTAGCGAAAGCATCTTTGCAGAGTCAATATTTATCATCATGTGAGAATTCACTTGTATATTAACATCAAAGTTATGAACTCATTAATACATATCACTTTATATAAACAATCTCTAAATTGCAATAATCATATAAGATTTGGCATTACTATTAAGAGATTTAAAATTTACTGTATCTTTTTTTCTTTGATATACAGACTGTTAAAAGTGGTTTATATACTGATTCCTTTTCTTTTTGACCCAACCAATTAAGAATCATTATTATATAAACTATAAATATAGAAACTTTAATTTTCAACAGAATTTACCTACCAAATCTATGGTTCTATAATAAAATTCTTGCCTCTATATCATGTAAAAAACAATGCATACGTAGAAGCCAAAAACATCAATTCTGGACTACTTTTTGTATACAAAGATTGTATTCACATTTAACAAGACATTACTTGATTATTCAGTTCACAGAACAGCTTAAAATATTACTTTGGAAATAGTAGTTTATTAAATTGAAGATTAAACAGGCAGTCTTCTTTTTGGAACCAAATCTAGCACATCTATTTCACTGAGAGACACACACAGAATATAAAATGTATTAGTCTTTGGGGTGGCTGGGTGGCTCGGTTAATTGAACATATGACTTTTGATTTTTTTGACTCCAGCCACGATCTCACAGTCATGAGATCATGAGATCAAGCCTCAAGTGGGGCTCCATGCTAACCTTGGAGCCTGCTTAAAATTCTCTCTCTGCCCCTTCTTGCATGCACTCATGCACATTCTCCCCGCCACCACCCCTGCTCCACCCCACCAAGGACTCTGCTCCCTGCTTGCTCAACTCTTCCCCTCCCCCTCCCCGCTGCTCATCTCTCTCTCTCCAAATTAAACAAACACACAAATAAAATATAATAAGGAATGAGCCTCAAATCTTTTTATCTTGAGATTGGGTTCATAGCTCATGCCCCAAAAAAATTAAGGGCAAAGTAGACATCATTCTGGGATTATTGCATTTTGTGTGCCAATTATTTTAAGCTGGATTCTTTAGTTAAACATGTTTGGAAAGGAGGAAGATGATTTTTTAATAACAAGGAAATTCAAAAATAGAAATGAGAACAAAAGTAAACCAATACTAATAGAGTATATTGAATCCAAGGAGTGTTTTGGCCACATTTGCATAAATTCAACTATCTAACTTCAATTGAGAGATTTGGATTGGAAGACCATTGAGTTTCTTTCCATCTTCATTCTTCCTGATTCTGTGCTTTTATGTCTTTTGTAAAATTATAACTTGCTTGTTCTTGCTCTGCCTATATCCTTTAATGGTTGGCATGAGATCACGTGGGGAAAGAGTAAAGAAAAGGCCTTGAGCACTTCTAAATTTTTTTTAAATGTTTATTTTTGAGAGAGAGAAGGCATGAGCTAGTAAGGACAGGGAGACCAGGAGACACAGAACCTAAAGCAGGCTCCAGGCTCTGAACTGTCAGCATAAAGCCAGACACAGGGCTCAAACCCACAAACTGTGAGAACATGACCTGAGTCAGCCATGACACTCAACCCACTGAGCCACCTGGGTACCCTAAGTACTTCTATTCTAAATAACAAATGGCACTTTTCAGTTGCTAACTTTCTTCAGATCCTTGTGCCATAAAAACAGTGGGTTTGGGTCAGGTTAGGCATTTCATCCTTGGTTATATAATTAATGTCTGTCTTTATGCAGAGTTAACTCTTGTATGAAACTGTGGTTGTCTCCTGACTGCTAAATTTCTTTTCTTCCTTTAGTTCCTAATATAACTGAAAGCAGTGCATGGCTAACCATATCTAGGAATAAAGGGTGATTTGTAAGTTTCAAAAGCAATGGGGCGCCTGGGTGGCTCAGTCGGTTAAGCGTCCAGCTTCAGCTCAGGTCAGATCTCACGTTCATGGGTTCAAGCCCTGCGTCAGGCTCTGTGCAGATAGCTAGCTCAGAGCCTGGAGCCTGCTTCCGGTTCTGTGTCTCCTCTCTCTGACCCTCCCCCTCTCATGCTCTGTCTCTCTCTGTATCAAAAACATATAAAACATTAAAAAAACAAACAAACAAAAGCAATACCACTTTTCAAGCCAGTTGTGTTCAACAGATATCTATTTAGAGGTATCCTTCCTTATGTTCAGAGGATTCCATGCGATGTTTTAAGGCAGAGTTGATGAGTTCCATTAAAATTATTTTAGAGCAGAGGATAACCTCAAATATGTACAGTAGTCAGTTTAAAGTACTAGTCATCCTCTTGTTAGCCATATTGTCTTATTAACATATAAAGTTTTAATTCTTTTTAAATATATAAGATAACCCAAAAAAGAAATCAATGCCTTAGTTTCACAGTTTAACCACAAATATGCTTAGTGACCATATGTTAATAGGACCATAAGTTCAATACCTACGTTACACCTTAGACCATATAAAATTAGTAAATGGAATACTCCATCACTACACTGATTGTAAGGGAATTGAGTAATAGAATAGGAGATTTAAATTTCATTGTTTTCTTTACAGACACATAGTTAGCAAAAGCAAGTTAGATAATTTGCACTAATTGTTTTCAATACTTTTAAATACTTAGGCAAAAACGTTCATATTCACTCATAGTGTATTATATGTGTATCTTTAGGTCCTGTTCTTAATACTATGTTAACATTTCCAACTGAGGGCAATAAAATAAATCTATTCCTAGGATCCCTGCTTTGTAAGGGCACCATGAAAATGAAACAAAGTAAATGAGATACAAATATCTATGTGGCAAGATGTTCTACATGATTGCCATTTTAAAATTGAGATGCATTTTAATATGCAAAACAAAATGGTATCTATTATGAAAATGATTAACCATAATGCACAAAGTATATCCCTTCAGAGGTTTGCTTCATGGCAAAGGAAATGTGTTTAAAAATGAGGCATAATTTCTTAGTCAAGCCTAGGGATGTAGACAAAACAAAATAGAAAAAGAAAAAGGATAGATCATCTAGGACAAGCTCCAAAAAGGGAATAAAGTATGTCTTAATTGCTTGCATGCTAAAGTTCATTATGAGTCTTAAGTTAAAGTAGCAGTGCCAAGATAAACATTAAAAAGTATGTTGTTGTTTTATGTTAGGATAGTTTGTCTATTTAACACCAAATGAAACCTAAACTTTCCTCAGAGTCCCTCATGTTCTCTATCTTCTTCCTCTCCCCCTCCCCTTCCTTCCTGTCTCCTTCTCTCATGGTCTACCTACCATCCTACCATACCCACTTTTGCTTCTGGGGATTCTCAAATGTGATTCCTCTCCAAATGACCTCTATTCATCCAAGAAAATTCTTCCATAACTTAAAGTCCCTCTTAACAAAACAAAACAACACCAAACAAAACAAAAAACTATCTCTTCTCAGAAGCCTTCATTAATTTCCTTGTACTAGGTTAGGAGCTAAACTAGGAATTATATGTGTCCCTAATCCTCCTGAACTTTTGTGGTAGCACTCATAGACTTTACAGTTTCATGTTTAAAGTCTTTCCCTCCCAACCAAGTCATACATTATGAAGTTGGCTATAGCTCATGAATGGAACCAACGAGTCACTTAGACATTAGTGATATCTCTGGAGAAATAGTAGAGAAAGGTTATGGATGGAGGGTTTTATTGGAGAGAAAATGGAAAAGTCATTTTCTGGTTTCTTTCATACCCCATATGTCATTGAGTCAAAGTATGTCCAGAGAGAGTTAACGTCATTTTTCTAGGTTGGATATTCCTGCTCTTTTTGCAGCCTGAGGCTTCATTTGAGCCTTAAAGTGTTGGCAGAAGCCATTCACTTGTGGTAGGCTTCATAGGGGAGGATCTAGAAGACAGATATGCTCCCAAAGATCTTACGGAAACAATAGATGGGTAAGGTACAGGGAAAAAATAATACAATCTGGAACTTTTTTCTTACCTGCAATTTTATTTCTCATAGGAGTTCTCTAAAATATTAAATATACTGAATATGATTCTCATTTTTGACAAAATTTAACAAGTACAAATTAAATTATTTACAAAAGTCACTAGATACGAGCACCTGGGAAACTCAGTCAGTTAAGCGTCTGACATTGGTCCAGGTCATGATCTCATGGTTCATGAGTTCGAGCCCTGCATCAGGCTCTTTGCTGACAGCTCAAAGCCTGGATTCTGCTTCGAATTCTGTGTCTTTCTCTTCTCTGTCCCTCCCTTGCTCACGCTTGTGCTTGCTCTCGCTCTCTCAAAAAACAATAAACTTTTGTTAAGTAGGTAAAATTGGTGCTAAAACTCTATTCTCCTTATACTCTACTGTACCCATTTTTTCCTAGTCAAAACCTAGTGACAATTTTAGGCTATTATTGCATGAATTGTCTGAGTCAACCATTTATATTAATTTAAATAGTTGATTTAGTAAGAATATAAGTTTTCTTTTGAGAAATTTCCAAAGATGCTCCTTCCTTACAAGATTTTTTTAGGACTGTTCTTAGAATGTGTAGGAGACTGAATTGAGTATTTGTTGGAAAAGATGATAGCAGATTTTGTGTTTTCAAATATGCTATTTGGGAAACAAGGCTTCAGTCTGTGCTCTTTTATTGCAATTTTACAATCCCCAAAGCCCTTTTGTAATGTATCAGACTACAGTGTAGCTAACTATGTCAATGGAGTTCATAACATGATTAATGTCCCTTATTTTCATTCTGAAAGCTTTCTGTTTGCTGAAAGAAATGGGGGAAGGTTAAGATTACCAGAGGATTTTCTCCCCTAATGTTACAGCATTTGGGGTAGGGTGTGGAAGGAATCAGATGCTGCAAAGATGACTTCAAAGCTCCTCATTACATACTTTTTTTTTCTCACCAAAATGTAAGTAATATTCATAATTGGACATATACAGCTTTTGGTGGGATTAGACTATGTTGAAACTCAACAACATTCTCAGATTTTTCTGATAAGATTTGTTCCGAAGTATCAAGGTGTTCAGTGAAGATGCTTAGAAAGATGGCTACATATGTCAGTTTTGAATTATAAGTACTTTTCATCCTAAGTAAAATGTTAGTTATACTGTCTTAGGAGATTTTTGAGCTACTAATGACTTTAGCAGTGATTAATTTCACCCTTTCAGGCATATATATATATATATATATATATATATATATATATATATATATGAAAAATTAAGCTCTCATTGCTGAAGACATGCTTGTTATGAAGCTAGACTTCCAGATTGGCTCTCCAATGCCAGTTTCTTTTTTTTTAATTTTTTTTAGCACACTTTTTTCTTAGATTCAATGGGTCCATTGTATCTGTCAAAATCTTGCTTATGTAGATAGAAAAAATTGTATATAGAAAGTGCTTGATATACAAAGAAAAATATATGAGAAAGAGTGCACAAAATTTCCTACCCCTTCAGATGATATCTACTATATATTTTAGTTAAGAAGTCAAAGATTTTTGAACTGTCTGTTAAAAACATTAATTAAAAACAAGACACAATCTTAAATATTTTGTTTTACTTATCTAATTGATATTCAGACAAATAAATGAATTTTAACTATTAAAGCAATTCCTCATTAAAATGCTCACCTCTAGTGGTTTGGAATGACTGCAGAATTTCTTATGTTGGGATGAGGTCTTCCCTGGAAAGAGTGGAGACCTCAGGATCCTCTTTGCCTCTCCACCAAATATCACTACTGGTTTTGTTCATATATCAGACAGCATAAAGGTTTATGTTAGTTCTATGAAATTATGATGACAAGGGTCAATTTATATTCAGTATATTTAGGTTTGTATTTTGTGATGAGGATAAATGATCTACATTTATGTATATATGAGAAATAAAATATGTATATTTACCCAATTTTTTTTTTCCTGAGGATCCTTTATAGGGTTTCATTTTCTCTATAGAAATGGAAAGCCATTCTACTCATTTATATATATGGATAATAAGGCTTACATTAGAATGGGAAAGTGAATCAGATGCAGAGAATTGTGCTCATTATGACCACAGTATGTATGTGTGCATGTGTATATATGTGTATTTATTTAGTTTCTTATTAAATTTGTTTCAAGTTTTCATTTAAAATTCCAGTTAGCTAACATATAGTATAATATTAGTTTTAGGAGTAGGGCTTAGTGATTCATCACTCACATACAATGCCCAGTGCTCATCACAAGTGCTCTCCTTAATACCCATCACCCATTTAACCCATTCCCCACTCCCACCCCTCTAGTAGCCATCAGTTTGTTTTCTGTGGTAAAATTCAGGGTTTTTGGTTTTTTTTTTTTTTGGTTTGCCTCTTTTTTTAATCCATGTTCCTTCATTTTGTTTCTTAAATTACACATAAGTGAAATCATAAGGTATTTGTCTTTTTCTTATTTTGCTTAGTATAATACTCCGTAGCTCCATCCACATCTTTGCAAGCGGCAAGTTTACTTATTTTTGATCTCCGAATAATATTCCACTGTGCATATATACCATATCTTCTTTATCCATTCATCAGTTGATAAACATTTGGGCTCTTCCCATAATTTGGCTATTGTTGATAATGCTGCTATGAACAATTAGGTGCTTGTTTCCCTTTGAAATAGCATTTTTGTATTCTTTGGGTAAATACTTAGTAGTGCAATTGCTGGATTTAGGGTAGGCCTATTGTTTTACCTTTCTGAGGAAACTCCCCACTGTTTATACAGAGTGGCTCCACAGAAGATGTGGAGAAAGGGGAACTCCCTTACACTGTTTGCATTTATACCAACAGTGTAAGGGAGTTCCCCTTTCTCCACATCCTCACCAATACCTGTTGCTTCCTGTGTTGTTAACTTTAGCCATTCTGACAGGTATGAAGTGCTGCCTCATTGTAGTTTTGATTTGTATTTCCCTGATGAGTGATGTTGAACATCATTTGTCTGTTGGTCATCTGAATGTCTTCTTTGGATAATGTCTATTCATATCTTCTGCCCATTTTATTAACTGGATTATTTTTTGCATGTTGAGTTTGATTTTTTTTTAATATATTTTGGATATTACTGCTTTCTTGGGTATATCATTTGCAAATATATTCTCCTATTCTGAAGATTGGCTTTTAATTTTGTTTCCTCTGTGGTAAAGAAAATTTTATGTTGGTGAAGCCCTAATGGTTTATTTTTGCTTTTGTTTCTCTTGCCTCAAGAAACATGTCTAGTAAGACATTGGAACAGCTGTTTTCAAAGAGGTTCCTGCCTCTTCTTTCCTCACAATTTTAACGATATCCAGTCTCACATTTAGGCCTTTCATCCATTTTTTTGTGTATGATGGGAGAATGTGGTCCAGTTTTCCCATCACCATTTGTTGAAGATACTGTCTTTTTCTCATTGAATAATCTTTCCTGCTTTGTCAAAAATTAAACATATAGTTGTGGATCTATTTCTAGGTTTTCTATTCTGTTCCATTTATCCATGTGTCTGTTTTTTTGCCAGTGCCACACTATCTTTATCACTACAATTTGGCAATATAGCTTAAAATCCAGAATTGTGATGCCTACAGGTTTCTTTCTCAAGATTGTTTTGGCTATTCAAGTTCTTTAGTGGGGTTTCGTATAAATTTTAGGATTATTTGTTGTAGCTCAATGAAGACTGCTGGTGATATTTTGATAGGAATTGTATTAACTTTGTAGACTGCTTTGGGTAGTATAGGCATTTAACCCTGTTCTTCTAATTCATGAGCATGGAATGTTTTTCCTTTTTTTGTGTATGTCTTTTCAACTTCTTTCAATTAGTTTTTATAGTTTCCAGAGTACAGATCTTTTAACTCTTAGTTAGGTTTAATCTTAGGTATCTTTTGGTTTTGGTACAAATTGTAAATGAGATCAATTACTTGACTCTCCCTCTCTACTACTTTATTATTGGTATAAAGAAATGCAACAGGTTTCTGTACTTTCTACTTTATATCCTACAATTTTATTGAATTCGTGTATCTGTTCTAGCAATTTTTGGTGGAGTCTTTTAAGTTTTCTATAGAGTATCATGTAATCTGTAAATAGTGAAAGTTTGACTTCCTCCTTGCCAATTTGGATGCATTTCACTTCTTTTTGCTCTCTGATCACTGAAGCTAGGACTTCCAGTACTATGTTAAATAACAGTGATGAGAGGGAACATCCCTGTCTTGTTCCTGACTGTCAACAAAAAGCTCTTTGTTTTTCCCTATTGAGATGATATTAGCTGTGGGTTTTTCATATATGGCCTTTATTATGTTGAGGTATATTCTCTCTAACCCTACTTTATTGAGAGTTTTTTTTTTTATCATCAATGAATGCTGTACTTAGATGCCTTTTCTTCAGCAATTGAAAGGATCATATGGTTCTTATTCTTTCTTTATTAATTTAGTATGTCATGTTGATTTATTTGCAAATGATTAACCATCCTTGCAGCCCAGGAATAATTTCCACTTGATTATAGTGAATGATTCTCTTAATGTACTATTGGATTGGATTTGCTAGAATTTTATTGAGAATTTTTGCATCCGTATTCATCTGGGACTTTCACCTTTGGTTCTCTTTTAGTGAAGTATTTTTCTGATGTTGGTATTGGGGTGATGCTGGCCTCCTAGAATAAATTCAGAAGTTTTCCTTCCATTTCTATGTTTTGGGATAGTTTGACAGAAATTAGTATTAACTCTTCTTTAAATGTTCGGTATAGCCCCTGGTCCCACTTTTGCTTATGTAGAGATTTCTGATTATGGATTCAATTTCTTTGCTGGTTATCATTCTGTTAAAGCTTTTTATTTCTTCCTGTTTGTTTTGGTAGTTTGTATGTTTCTAGAAATATATCCATTTCTTCCAGTTTGTTGGCATATAATTTTTCATATTTTCTTATGGTGTTGGTTCTTATTTCTCCTTTCTTATTTGTGATTTTTATTTGTTACTGTCTATTCTCTTTTCTTTTTGATAAGTCTGGTCAGGAGTTTAGCAATTTTATTCTTTTTTTTTTTTTTTTTCAAAGAACCAGCTTCTGTTTTCATTGACTTGTTCTCTTTTTTTAATATCTATATCATTTAGCTCTATATTATTTCCCTTCTGCTTCCTTGGGCTTCATTTGTTCTTTTTCTTAGCTACTCTAGGTGTAAGGTTAGGTTGTTTACTTGAGATCTTTCTTCTTGAGGTAGACCTGTAGTACTATATACTTCCCTTTTAGGACTACTTTTAGCAGCATGTGGTCTAACTGCCATGTGTGTTTAGTCTTTACAGATTTTTTCATGTAGTTGACAATGCTATGAAACTTGAAATCATCAGAAAATATGAATGATATGATTACAGTCTTTTTGTGTTTGTTGAGGATGATTTGTGACCTAGTATGTGATCTATTCTGGAGAATGTTTCATGTGTACCTGAAAAGAATTTGTATTCTGCTGTTTTGGTATGAAATGTTCTGAAAATATGTTAAGTCCATCTGGTCCAGTGTGTCATTCAGAGCCACTGTTTCCTTGATTTTCTGTTTAGATGATCTGTCCAATGCTGTAAGTGGAGTGTTAGAGTCCTCTATTATTATATTATCAATGAGCTCCTTTATGTATGTTTCTTATTAATTGTTTTATATATTTATATGTTCCCATATTGGCTTAATTATTTACAATTGTACTGATTGTGGAACCTGCTAAAGATTCTCTCCCTCTACTCCTCTCTCCTGCTTGTACATGTGCTCACTCATGCGTGCTCGCTCTCTCTCTCTCTCTCTCGCTCTCTCTCTCTCTCTCTCTCCAACAAAAAAGATGAAAAGGAAAAAAGGTACTTTAAATCTAGTTTATCTGATATAAGTATTGCTACTTGAGTTTTCTTTTAATGTCCATTTGCGTGAGAAATGTGCCTCCATCCCCACTTTCAGTCTTCAGGTGTCCTCTTATAAATGGGTCTTTTTTTTTTTTTTATCTGTTCTGACACCTAATGTTTTTTTTAATTCAAGTTTTATTTAAACTCTACTTAGTTAATGAAATGGTGAAATTGGTGTAGATTGAATGATCCATCACTTACATATAACAACCAGTGCTTATCCCAAGTGCCCTCCTTAATACCCATTATTCATTTAGCTCATCTCCTATCCACCTCCCTCCATCAACCCTCAGTTTTTTCTCTATAGTTAAGAATCTCTTCCGGTTTGCTTCCCTCTCTTTTCCCCCTTTTCCCCTTTGTTCATCTGTATTGTTTCTTAAATTACACAAATGAGTGAAAGCAAATGGTATTTGTCTTTCTCTGTGGTCTTTTACTTAGTACATACACTTTAGCTTCATTCACTTTGTTGCAATTAGCATGAATTCGTTCTTTTTGATTGCTGAGTAAAACTATTATACACACGCACATACATACAGATGTATATACATACATACCACATTTTCTTTATCCATTCTTAAGTTAATGGACATTTGGGCTCTTTCCATAACTTGGCTATTGTTGATAACGATGCTCTAACCATAGGGTTGCATGTGCCCCTTTGAAATCAGTGTCTTTGTGTAAATACCTAGTAATGCAATGCTGAATCATAGGGCAGATCTATTTTTAACTTTTTGAGGAACCTCCCAGAAATGGACCCAAAGATAATATGGTCAGCTAATTTTTGACAAAGCAGAAAAGAATATCCAATGGAAAATAGAGAGTCTCTTCAACAAATTTTTGAAAACTGGACGGCAACATGCAGAAGAATGAAGCTGGACCACTTTCTCACATCATACACAAAATAAATTCAAAATGGATGAAAGACTTAAATGTGACACAGGGATCCATCAAAATCTTATACAATAACACAGCAGAAACTTCTTTGACATCAGCCATAGCAACATAGAATGCCTCCAGAGGCAAGGGAAGCAAAAACAAAAGTGACATTTGGGACTTCATAAGGTAAGAAATTTCTGCGCAGTGAAGAAAACAATCAACAAAACTGAAAGACAACCTAATGAATGGCAGAAGATACTTATAAATGTGTTATATGAGTAAGACTTAGTATCCAAAATACATAAAGAATTTATCAAACTCAATACCTAGGTCTTTTGATTGGAGTGTGTAGTCCATTTACATTAGAGTAATTATTCATAGGTATGTATTTAATGCCATTCTATTACTTTTTTATTCATTGTTTCTGGAGGTTTTTCTACTTCTTTCTTGTCTTATTGATATAGATCTTTCCTTTGTACTTAAAAAGCCCCTTTTAATATTTATTTCAGGGCTGGTTAGTGGTCACAAACTCCTTTAATTTTTAATTTTGTAGGTAATTTCCTCTCTTCTAATTTTCCAAATGATAGCGTTGCTAGATAGGGAGTTCTTAGCTGCAAAAATTTCCCCATTCAGCATGTTGACTATATCCTGTACTCCCTTCTGCCTTGCCAAGTTTCTGTTGAGAGATCTGCAGCTGGCCATATGGGTCTTCCCTTGTAAATTAAGGACTTCTTTTGCCTTGCTGCTTTTAGGATTATTCTTTATCACTGTTTTGCACATTTAATCAAAATATATCTTGGTGTTGTCCTGTTTTTGTTGACTTTGACGGGCGTTATCTGTGCCTCCTGGATCTGGATGTCTGTTTCCTTCCCCAGATTAGGTAAGTTTTCAGCTGTTATTTCCTCAAATAAATTTTCTGCCCCCTTCTCTCTCTCTTCTTCTGGGACTCATATGATACAATTGTTACTACATTTGATGAAGTCCCTGAGTTCACTAAGTCCATTTTCAGGTTCTATAATTTTTTCTCTTTTGTTCAGCTTCTTTATTTTCCATCATTTATTTTCTATATCATTTATTCATTCCTTTACTTCATCCATCGTTGCGTTCATTATATTCAGTCTGTTTTGAATCCCAAATATTGTATTTTTGATTTCTGATTTTTTTTTTATCTCTCTAGTAAGGGCCTCCCTGAAGTCCTCCATTCTTTTTTTCAAACCCAATGAGTGTCCTAAGATTATTGTTTAAAATTCTCCAGCAGGCAAATTGCTTATATATTTTTCCAGTAGATTTCTGGCTATGGCCATTTATTGTTTCATTTAGGATGAATTCCTCTGTCTTGGTATTTTGTCTATGTCTATTGTCTTCTGTGTGTTCAAAAGCCTGGTATGCTTCCTGCTCCTGAAAGTAATGGCTTTATGAAGAGGTCACACAGTGACCAGGGCCTGGCACTCAGGGTATGTTTCTTGTGTATGCTGCATGCACTATGCTGCTATGTTTTGCCTGCTCTGTCCTTCAGGTCAGTCATCTGCAGAGGCTCTCCCTGCCTGCAAGTGGACAGTGTTTGATCCTTGGCCAGAGTGTCGTGAGTGTGCTGTGGTCTGCTTGTTAAATGATACCTGATGCTACTTCCAGTAGAACTGAAGACTTGGAGAACTCTGGTTAGGAGACTTGGTATGGGCAGGGGTTTATGCTGGTCTTTTGGGGAAGGGACCTACTGTGCTAGGACTGAGGTACACTTGACTGAGAAGGGCACTACCTGCAGAACACAGAAGCGTGAGACTTGGTGTAAGTGGGTTAAACAGTCAGTGCTTTGTATGCAGGCAGATCTGCTCCTATTGTGAGGGTTGAGGGAGGGAAATGGACCCCACAGTCTTTTTGTCCCTGTAGAGGCATCTCTATGAATGCCACCTCTCACTGATGCACTCCCAGAAGAGGAAACACTTTCCTCATGTATACGTTAGGCATTTATCTGACTGCACTGGCTGCCCCTGAGTTGTTTGCCCACCTTATCTCTAGGAATAGGGTGACATCCTCAGGGTTCTCTCCTGGTTAAACCCAGGGGATGGGTTAAATGGATGATGGGTGTTAAAGAAGACATTTGTTGTGATGTGTATTGGGTGTTATATGTAAGTGAGAAATCACTAAATTCTACTCCTTTCATATTACATTACATGTTAACTAACTGGAATTTAAATTAAAAAAAAAAACCTTGAAACAAAAAGCAAATGTCGATTATCAAAAAAACAAAAACCAAAACCAAAAACCCCTCCAGTCTTCAAGCCATGCTGATTTGCTTGTTACAAAGACTCATGAAAATCAGCCCCTCTCATTTTCCTGGCCAGTGGTTTTGGGGAGGTGTTCTCCTTGTGCATTCTCCTGTGTTCTCTTCTCTTGTGCCCTCTCTACAACCACATCTCCCTCCCCTCCACCGTACCTGCTATCCATTTCTCCCCCAAACCACGTCTTTGCACTCCCTACCTTCCTCAGTATGGCCTCTTCTCTCCCTCTAGTTATTCAATTTGTTCTGTCAGTTCTCAGGTCAATTTCTTGGGTTTTCAGAATGATTAGAAAGTTACCTAACTGTTTGAGGGATGAGACAACCCTAGGATCCTTTTATAAGTCACCATCTTAGCTTCTCCTATTTATGACCACGGTATTTACTTTGGAAAGTACACAAGTACACAATGTAAGTTTTAAGTTAAATACTTGTCTTGTCCTTTGTTATCACATTAAAATACAGTGTGGGAGTGTTATGGGTGAGAGAGTGTACATTGCATGAATGGAGCTCCCGGTTCCTGGATTCCCCACAAGAAGATTTACATGGAGATCTGTACTAGAATAAATAGGGCCAGAAGAAAAATAGCAAGAAATTTATTAAAGCAACAGTACACTCTCAAAGTGGGGGAATGGGTAAGTTCTGCAAGGTCGAACCAGTCCCTAGATTGCTTTGGGTGTTAGATAGTATTAGGTCTCTGTGCTGTGAAGAGCGGTAATGTGCAGGTCTCTAATGGAGCCTGGTTCCAGTCATTTGGGAACGTCCTCTCACAGGTTGAGAAGGAGAGTTTTTGACCCTACAAGATTTGTACCAGAACCTTCCATGGGGGATGGGGCTATAATGCAATGCAAATGCATTATAGTGAGTCTGGGGTTTATCCTGGGGCAGAGGTGGAGGAGAAGAGCACATGTTCTATACATATAGCTTGATCTGTCAGGCTCTTGGTCTAGGAAGCTATAAGGTCAGGATGTTGAGCCCTCTGGTCCCTTAATGGGCAGCTCATTTTCCACTATCCTTGCCTCCAGCTCATTTCTATCAGTCTCCTTCAAGGACTTGGTAATCTGCCTCAGGTGTTTATTCCACTGCTCTTGCTTGACTTCTACTTAAACAGGAGGAAGCAAGGAAGGAAGATAAATATGATTAATTTATTTGAAGTAAATACTGGTAGTAGTAATATTCTTTGAATCAGCATGGAAGTGATATTCTTTATATACAAACCTTATTAAGTTGGAGCCCCCTTTTTAATAAAGTTTATAAAAAATACCAGGAAGGGAAGCCCTCCGGTCTAGTGTTCATTTTGGGACAAAATAGGTGTTATATGTAAGTGATGAATCACTGGGTTCTACTCCTGACACCGATACTACATTGTATGCTAACTAACTTGAATTTAACTACATAAATTTTACAAATAAAATCTAAAAAATGTTTTGTGTAGAATGTGGAAAAAGCATTGCCGACTTGAAAATAAACGAGAAAAGACAGAAATGTAGTAAGTGCTGATCTTGGTTATATTGGGCTAATTTTCTAAACTTTTTTTGAGTGTCATGAAATATTTATAAAATGTATCCTTTTATACCTGGTTTATTTTACTTAGCATAATGTCTTCAAGGTTGACCTATCTTGTAACATATATCAGAATTTCATATAAGGCTGAATAATATTCCATTGTTTTGTTTACCATTTTGTTTATCCATTTATTTCTCAATGGATGTTTAGGTTGTTCCTATGAAAATGGATGTACAACTTTGTTCATAGTTCCTGCTTTCAATTCTTTTGGGCATATACATGGAAGTAGAAGTAATAGAGGATGTGAAAACTCTTAACATTTTTAGTAACTGTCATAACTTTTACATTTTGAAGTAAGTCTTTATTTTAACTTTTTGTAGAGTTGACCTACAGCATTATGATTTGACAACTCTATACATTATGAAATGTTTACCATGTTGTGTAGTTACATCTTTCACGAAGTTATTACAATATTATTGACCATATTCCTTCTGCTATATATTCCATTCTATGGTGATTTTATCCATTATTTTCATAAACCTTTACTATATGATTCTATGCTTAAATTTTAACTACATATTAATATGTTAAAAGGAGGGACACCTGGGTGGCTCTGGAGCCTGTTTTATATTCTCTGTCTCCACCTCTCTCTGACAATCCCCCGCTCACAATCTGTGTGTGTGTGTGTGTGTGTGTGTGTGTGTGTGTGTCTGTCTGTCTGTCTCAAAAATAAACATTAAAAAACCTTTAAAATTTTTTTTTAAAGGACAGAAATGTGAAAGTTTTCATGGCTAATATGTACATGTACCAGGCCAAACCAGGCAAACTATTATCTGTATCTGTTAACTTAATAATAAGTGAAAATGATTTAATACTTAGCTCTTACAATATAGATATTGGTTAGATTTTGGTGGTGGCCTGGCATAGGGCAGGACCAACCCTTCACTCAAACCTGGTTTGAATTTTGAGGTAACTGATGCTCTCCGTGCATTAAGACTGTATGGAAAGGTTTATTACTCATGTGAAGGGCTTTCCTGGGGAGGGCAGGACTGGGACCCAAGCCAGTCTGGAATGAGCTGATCATGGAAGTAGGGTCAAATTTAGGGGTGACTGTTGTGGTTAGTTGGTGGAGTTGGACAAAATTCCAGGTCTCCGGCCAGGGCATCAATGGTGTGTATTTCCACCTGTGCCAGGGGACATGTGGGGCTGGAGGGCAAGAAACAAAGGGAAAAATTAAAAGCTGTCAGTAGTCAAACACCAAAAATGGAGTCAGATTCTTTATGAAACAGAATGTGTATTAGAATTTAGAGCCGCTATTTTTCTAGTTCTAATATTTATTAGCTATATGATGCTAAAAAGCAAATTAACCTACCTAATTGCTATATTGAACAAGGTTTTAAGAAGATATTTTAAGGTAAAAATACTGGAACTTTTGGTGCTCTTTGGAGTCTAGTTGATCCCACGCAGTCTGTGCCCAGAATCAGTCTGTTTAAGCATTCCATTTGCTGTCTCATGGTATTGTCCTGTTCAAACACATTATACAGTTTGGGTCCAGCACACTGTGTTTACACAGTCTAGCTCTTCCTGTGTGATTGTGAGTAGCACCTGAGCCCCTCTGTTCCTAAGTTTTTATACCTATAAAATGAAGTAGTAAGACCTTAGCTTTTAGCTCACAGAGTTATTGTGAGGATTAAATGAGTTAATTATGTAAAACACTTAAAACAGTGTCTGCAATATAATCTTGCATATTGTAAGCACCTTACAAATGTCACTTATTTGTAGAGAAGTGAAAGAAAGTGTCCCTTTTATGATGTTATCTTAGCAAATAAGTAAATGTTTGTACTTAGTTTCTCAAAAAAGTATCTTCAATTCAGTTTATCATATTTCCTTAAAACTCTTATGTAATTAAGTAAATTTAACTTAAAATAAAAATTAAGAACTTCATATGGTACCTTCAGAATACCTTTTCTTTTTAGAAATAAATAAATCATCAAAAAGATCCTATCTTCATAAATATCACCTATTTTTCCACCCTCTGTTGTTTTGAAGTTGACAGCAGGTTCTTTAAACTTAGCAAATCCCTGTCAAAGTAATAATTACAGGCAAACAGCTTCAATAGTAATTTCAACACATGGGAGGCCTAGGACCACTTTTTAAATTTTGAATAACTGATACTTGCCTTATAGTTACCTACATTTGCATCATAACTGGATATATCACCCTAGTGTCCTTGAGGCAGAGATCTAGCTCTCATTTGAAAAGACACATAATACATTTTCTCATTGTTGCAGTCAGTACCTTTGGAGAGTTTCCTCTAAACTTTGACCACCCCCCCTTTGGGAGACCATTTGGCTGTGGATTAGTGACTCCCTTTCCTTCCACTGGTATTTATCTATCACTAAAAAGAACCCATCTTTGCTCGAGTTTGAGAGTTCAAAGGAAATATAAGGAAGCTCTGAGCACTCAAAGGGCATTTATTTTTCTTAATTTTTTAATGTTTGTTTAATTTTGGCAGACACAGAAAATAAGCAGGTGAGGGGCAGAGAAAGGAGATACAGAATCCTAAACAGGCTCTAGGCTCTGAGCTGTCATCAGCACAGAGCCTGTTGAGGAGTGTAAACTCCTGAACTGGGAGATTAAGCATCCAACTTTGACTCAAGTTATAATCTACTGAGCCATCCAGGTATTCATCAGAGGTCATTTATAAGTTTGGTTATTAGAATTATAGTTGGAGACCAAATACTTCATGAGCTCATAAAAATTCTTGCCTGACAGGTGGTGTCTGATACATCATGTCTCCGTTTAGTACTCTTCAAAATTTCTTAAGTCCTCATCACTCTTTATTTTTTTAATGTTTATTCATTTTTGAGAGACAGAGACAGGGTGTGAATGTGGGATCAGGCAGAGAGAGAGAGAGACACACACACACACACACACACACACACACACACACACACAGAATCCGAAGCAGGCTCCAGGCTCTTAGCTGTCAGCAGAGAGCCCAACGTGGGGCTCAAACTCACAAACTGCAAGATCATGTCTGGAGCCAAAGCCGGCCACTTAACCAACTAACTGAGCCACCCAGGCACCTCTTCTCATCACTCTGTAACAATTCCAATAAAACAAAGTTGTAATTTCAGGAAGGTCTTTTAACTCCCTTCACAGATTCCTCAACTACAAACTTTCAATGCAGGGAAGTCCATTAGAAAATTACTGAAGAGATTTCACATCTCCCGTCAACAAGCATAGACAGAATTTTGACTTAAAGTGAATTTGTTTATAGACTAGGTAGGGAAGTTCTCTTAATTTTATGGAAAAATAAGGTATTAATTGAGGAGTTAGAAAAACAAGGAAAATGCTGACTCTGGACAGTCATGAATTCATTCAACAATAGCTTATTCTATACTTAGCATCATCCCAGGCCAGCATTCCAAGGCAATACATCTGCTTGCATAATAAATTATCCTAAAAAGAGATGTAAGATTAGAAAGGGTCCAAAATCACTAGTATTATAATTATTAAATGTAATAAATAAATACATTTAAGAAACATGTACTTATATATTCCCACGTCAACTCTGAAACATTTTTATAATGAATAGACATGGAAATTTATGATATTCTCAAGGCTCCTAGAATTTGAAAGTGACTAAAGATTGGTGAGAAAAATCCCAAATATAATAATGCTTACATATTCAGTGACAAGAGCACAGCCTACCCTTAGTGACAAAAATTTATATTTATAACTCATGTTTGCCTGTAAAACTTCTAAATCCTTACAGGCAAAGGTTCCCAAAGTATCATCCTGGAGAGCATTCCAGAAATGCTGAGTCCCAAAGACTGTTGATAGAGTGAATCACCAATCCCTGCTACAGAGTTTGGGGTTTTTGTAAATTAACCTTCTGAAGAGACTATAATGATCATTTCGATTTGGAACTATGAATCTAAAAAAATACTATATCAAAGTAAAATGTATAAAGCATAGTGATATATGGTTCTCAAAGTGCCTTAACATATGCTCATTATTCACTCAAATCTAAGCCATTTCTAAAGACCAAAGGTGAGATGTTATGGCTACACACCGAAATCAGAGCCAATATCCTGTTATACAACTTTACTTTCTGCATCCAACACATGGGAAATGTGATAGGGCATATTTACTTGGCCATGACTCCCCATTCCCACCCATTAGAAGAGGAAAGAAGAAAGCTTTGAATAATGTCTAGAGCCTTCTTGGATAACTCTCAGAAACACACAGACAAGTGTGCACACAGAAGTGTGCATTTGTGTACGTGTATATGCCTATACAGAGAATCTGCATTTCAGAATGGGAAGAGCGATAATACAAAGATACTTATGAAAAATATATGAACTCTAGGAATAAAATAATATGAAATATATATGGCAAGACTAATTTTATATATTAGTGTCAATTTATAAATATCAAAATATCCTTTATAAGTTCTGCACTTATGATAGAGTTAATGTATATTGCAGTTGAGAGAAGAAAACTTCTCTAGCCAAGGGAAATAGGTAAGCCTTTAAATGGCACTTTAATGTCTATCTTAAAATAGGCAAAGTTTTGTCTGATGAAACTAGAATATTTTTAGAGATTCATAAGTTTGAGAGGCATAAAAAAGGAAATTCAAATCACTTTTGAGCTAGTAGAACAGTTTGGTTAAAGCAATGCTTATGTTGGGAAGTAGTCTGAAGGGAAAAAATGGAAAGGTGATATGAGTCCAGACTCAGAATAGAAATGGCTCCATAAATTATTAATAAAGAACAGTAATTTTTTTGTAACTTTAAAGGGGGATTAGAGAGGACAGTATCTGAAGGAAAGCAAATGTGAAACACTGTATTTAGCCATGGTGGTTAAAGATTTTGGGGAGATATTAGGAACAATGTTCATTATCATCTTCCAAACATGTTACTTTCATTTTTACCAGTTGTAATTATTAAGATTTTTTATTTATAAGCCCTTAAAAGCTCTGCAAGAGGTGACACTTACACTAGTAATAGGTCTTAGTGATCAGTGGTGCCACATAACAACAGCTAAGAGTAAGAGAATCTCCACCAAGTACCATAGCTAAGGGTAACAGGGCTGGGCAGAATATAACTGGGGGCATGATCATATTTTGATCTGGAAAGATTATAAATTAAAGTAGAAATGGTTATTGAGTGATTTTATACATGCACTATTCAGTTTCGTACTTGTAGTGACATTTAATCCTAAACAAAAAGTATAAATTAAGACTAAATATAGTTATTCTTAGAGATGAGAAAACCTACGTTATATGTATGAGTTAACTAATGCTTGATGTCTTAGTCTGTTCAGGCTACTAAAACAAAATACCATAGACCAATTTATAAACAACAGAAATTGATTTTCACATTTCTGGAGACTGGAAAGTGCAGTATCAAGGTGCCAGCAGATTCAGTACCTAATGAGGAAACTTCCTGTTTCATAGACAATGGAAACTCTTGGGCCTCTTTTATAATGTCACTAGTCCTATTCATGAGGGCTCCATCTCATGACCTAATCACTGTCCAAAGGTCCATTTCCTAATGCTATCACATTGGGAATCAATTTCAGTATATGAATTTTGAGGGATACAAATATTTGATTTATCACCTACATTTACAGACTTCCTAAGAGGCCAAATTGGGATATGAACAGAGGCAGTCTGACTACAAATCTAGTCTCAACTTTTAAACTATTATCCACAATTAAAAAAAATAGAGTTCCAGTTGGTTCTCCCGGATAGGTCATGGCTTTGGAAATCTTTATTGATCTTGGTGGTATTACGTAAGTTATAAACAGAGGTATCACTAAAACCCAGTAGGTTTCTTAGGATCAGTTGTAAAGATACACATTATCTCTGTCTTCAAACACAATGAATAAGCCACACTGTATTTCCTAATTATCTTTTTATGCTCCCATTCTCAAATTATATTATCCTCATATATCTTAACCTTTAGAGAACTATGTTAAAAATTGTTTATGGTAAAGTAAAAAATATTTCACTCATTTATTCATTTTTTAATATTAGAGAACTCAACATTTTTCTAATTTTGCAGTTTTCATATCCATGATTTCCCAAGAGAAACATTGACACCATTACAGCTCACATTTAAAAATGTTTGTATTACACAAATCTTATCTATACCATAGGGTATTTAAATGGTCGATTTAATCATATACATAATTGTAAAATCCTTTTATGAATTCTAATTTCTATTAAAGATATTTTAGAATAAATATTTGAATTAGTATAAATCTCCAGCAGCATAAAGTATTAAATAAGGCTATTTATACAAGGAAGGAAAGTAGGCTGACAGACACGTGGGAAGGAGATTACTCTGTATACAGTTTTAGGTAATTTTATCTTTGAACTATAAATACAGTATTCAAATAATATTTAAATCTTAGTTCCATGCATAATTTGGGGGTGTTTGTAAGAATCTGCATATACTTCTAGGAGTTTTATATTATATACACATCAGCTTTCCTGATTTGGGCAGTGATGGGGAGAATATCAATCTTCTGCATGGTAGTTGTGGTAGTGCTGTTTTTCAACATTTCTGGTTCTTCTGTTTATGGGCACACTTTCGGACAACAATTCCATATCTCTTTTAACTCATAATGGTCTGTGACTTTGGGAAATGAAATGTGAGAGGGCATAAGCTATATGGGAAGATATCATGAATAGCTGGTACATATTATCTACTTGTGGTTATTAGGACTGGCAATATTTTATGTGGTGGAATATCTATCACTTGCATTCCTGAAAAACAATACTGCAAAGAGAACTATTATTTACATGAGATTGACTGGTAGCAGGAAAATGAGGAGTAAGTGGTGGTGGGTAATGGATGGGTTTTCAAACTTGTGAAGTTGTTTGGGTAGCTTTTTGCAGCATTATTTAACCTGCCTTTTCAAGTACTTAAAGATAATTATAATATCTCTTCCTAATTTTTCCTCCCTAATAATTCCATTACTTTCAACATTACTCTGGTTGACATATTACCCAAAATGCTAATGCTTTCCAGTTTAGTGGTAATAAAATCTTTGAAACCTCACAGAGTTTTAAATTTTCTTCTTTGGATATCTAAAGATAATGTACAGGCCATGTTCAAGTTAGATGCATTTCATTTGTGAACATGCTTGTATGGAGGTCATGACACTGCCAAGAAAGATAATTTTTGCTGGAGTGAGTGTACCTAAACTTAACGATGCAGCATTATTTTAAAGACCTTAGGGATTAGTCATTTCATTAGTAAATGCATTAATCCTGAAATAAACAAACACATGAACTCTTTGAAACTTTGAATACTTCCATAATAATATTTTTATTTTATGTGGTGCAGTTTGAGTCATTACTATGAATATATAATACCTTAAATACTGAGATGATCATAAAGTGGCCAAGGGATGGCATCACAAATGAAACAGACTGGATGGCCAAATAGTAATGTTTATAAAAATAACATTTAAACAGATTTTTGACTTTTTAAAATTAAAATCTTTATAAATTGAAAATTGACCCCTACTCCTATGTCTAGGCTGTGCCACTTTAATGAACTCTTAGCGAGCTCTTGAGGTGCAACCTGAATTCCACTGAGGAATCTGAACAGAACTAGTTTTCACTCTAGTTTTGGACATGACATGAATAAAAAAATCAGAAAAGTTGAATTATTTCTTCTTTATCTAAACAAAGTATTCAATTAAAATTTTACCTAACTTTATTTGAAATCTATGAAGGTGATCAGATGATCTATATGAACCTCTGAAATATAATTCTATAAACAAAGGGTAATGTATCCAGAATATGTGTTTTGGAATCAATTGTCATGGAGCTCAGAGTGAAAACATTATACATTGGCCAAGATTCAAAGATTTTTATGGTTTCCTATTAAGTCAGATGGGTTACAGAAAATGAATATGTTTTCTGAGTATAGTACCGAGGCAAAAGATGGTGATTACTCATGATTTGGTTATAAAGCAAATCTCAAGTATTTCTAATATACTACCCTTCATCTACTTTGCATAGGAGAATGAACTGGACACAACAGAGCACTTATTCTCAATTGTGGTGACATTAGATTATCCTTTGTGTGAAGATGGTAAAATCAAACTATTCCCTAAAGTATAGAACTGTAACATGCTCCTCAATAAATATGGCTTAGTATCTGGCTTTTCTTCCCCTTCCCTCTCCCTGTCCCCATAGGGAACCCAAGGGGAACCAGTCTTACAGGAAATTATTCTTCCCTATCTTCTGATTCTAGATGTCAGCACATAGGTGATAACAACATGTTTCTACTCCCCATCACTAGGGCAGGATAGCAGAGCACCAGGAGACAAGAATGGGTACAGAATTTTAATTACAAACTTGTATTTGATAGAGATTGAGTATTTTAAAAAGTCATTATTCTTCTAGACCCAAATGTAAATTCAGATGATCTGCATTATTGTGCTGGCATAAGTCCACTGTTGAACATCTGCCCGAGTAACAGGGTAAAATCGCCTTTAACACATGGTGAATTTTTTTGATAATGGTTTTTATTTTTATATTCTTAAAACTATTAAGAAAAAATAGTTAAATACATTAAAATATGCATAAAGAACAGGGACCTTAATTTGGGGCATAATAATAATGAGGATAAGTGACCAATGAAATAATCATGAATTTACATGTGTACTTAATCAGTATACTTTTAAACTTCTAAATTGTTTAATTAGAGATTTAAATGATATTAGCTGTAATATTAGTTTTAATAAAGTTAAGTAGTTTTCGGTTTTGATCTTGGGGAATTTTTAGAGTTGTGGCAATTTTAAAAGGTGATCCAAGTGTATAATCAAAAGATTAGGACAATTTGTCTTGAATAGTTGCTCACAAATAAACTAGCAAATCACAAGGGGCTACCCTTGTTTGTAGGACATCTGTCCTGGGGCAATAAGTTACAGAAACCATAGCTAAACATGTGCCATCTGTGAAGGAATCTGCTCAGTAAAATCTGCAATGTCTTCATTTAATAAACATTCAGGAACTCTGGGAGTTTTTTCTTGCAGGTATGATATTTTAGAAGGATTGCTAAATTGCCAAATTTAAAATTCTTAGTGACCTCACTTGCTGTACCATGTATCATTACTTATAATATGAAAGAAAATGTAACCATTTATCTTGTGGAAAAGAGTCTGTTTATTCACAAACAGATGTTAGTACAAGGTTAGCATACATCGGGTGACATGTTTATTATTTTAATAAATAACAATAAGACATTCCAAGCACATCCTTTTTCTAGTGCAGTGCAACATAAGAAAAAAGCAACAACTAAAATGTGTATAAGATGAAAAATATTTATTTACCATAAATCCCCCCAAACACTGAATAACTTTCTAATTACTGATTTTTATTTTCAGTAATATAATTTGTATCTATTTAAAAATATTGGAGGCAAAGCATTAAATCTAAACTTGAGTTTTATATTATACATATAATCTCAATGCATATCTTAATAGGTTATGTATTAATTCATGTTGTCCATTTTAAACTACTTTTCAGATTGAATGAAAATGTAGGCATTTAATAGTATAACATCTTTGATCAAATAACTGAATGGGCTATTATCAAGTTAAACAAAGTGTATCCATGAAATACTTTTTAAAATTTTTGAGATTATTTTAAACCTACAGAATATTTGCAAAGTAATATTGATAGTTCACATATACACTGCACCATCTTCATGTAACACTAGTATTTACATAACCATGGTTTGTATATTAGGAGTTAACATGGATACAAATAAATCATAGTTTATTCAAGTTTATCCATTTCCCTCTGTTTTTCTGTTCCAGAATCCAATAAAGAATCTTATGTTGCATTTAGTGATTTCTCTGTCTCTTGTAATCTGTGATCAGTTTCTCATTCTTTCCTTTTCTTTCATGATTCTTCTTGGTACTTTTGATGTAAACTTGTTGGTTATTTTATAGAATGTCTCGCAATAAAGGTTTTTCTGATTTTTTTTCTACGTAGAGTAATTTTAAGCATTTTTGATAATAATTCTATGGAATTGATGTTGTCATTCTCATATATTGGACATTCAAGATGTCAATATGTTTTATTACTCATGATCTTAAGAATTTGATTAAGCTGATGTCTGCCAAGTTTCTCTACATATAGTTTCTATTTTTATTTAATAATAGATATGAGATAATGCTAATATCAAATTTTAATATCAAATTTCTAGTCAAATTTGCCCACTAGTTTATTTATTTTTATTTATTTATTTATTTATTTTATTTTTGCTCTTTTTTAAAATAGTTTATTTTCAAATTGGTTTCTGGTTTATTTATTTTTAAATAAAAGTTATACACATTTAAGATAAATAACATTGATTTGTTATACTTAGAGAAGTAATTATTAGTCGATCTAACATATCTTCTTACATCATTACATTTTTGTGTGTGTTAACAAAAATACCTGAGTTCTATTCTTAGAAAATTTCCAGGATTAAATGCAGTATTATCAATTATAGTCACCACCCTATACATGAGATCACTAGACTTAGTTATTTCCACTTGACTTTAGCATCCCTTGGTTGACTGTACCTGGAAAAATTATTAGTATGGTGTTTATCTAATGATGATTTGGCATTTCATTAATTTCTTTTATATACGTTAATTTAATTTTTCATTAAGAAAGCATGATTTTTCATAAATTTGATTATTTGTATACATATGTCCTCATGAATGCTAATCTTATGTTTTATAATCCAATACTATTACTTAAAAAATATTGGCTCAATTCATACCAGTTTGGGGCATGGGATATTCCTTCAGATTAGTTCTTGTTTTTTTGACTTGCCACCATCTTTATTTCACTTATTACTTGAAACCATTAAATATTTCAGATTCTTTTGTATTTTAATCTTTAATCTTCTAAAAAAGGCATAAAAGAACAGTTATTCAGTATTAGTCTCTGATTAAATAGAAATATGATGAAACAAAACAGAAGTTTCACCTTCATGATGTGTAAATGGTAACCATATATGGTTAAAATCCATGAAGTTAGTTATTGAAGGATTTAAGGAAAGCCAAGTACAGTATTAGAAGAATACTTATTCAGTAAAAGTAAAAGTAAAAGTAGAGAATAATATTAAGCTAAACTAGTAATGATATGGTGGTATATTCTCATGCTCAGGTCAAATGTGTGTTAACTTGGTTTTATAAATATGTGTGGATCACCTGTTGTATTTAAAGCATGGTACTGGATGTAATAGGAACTCTTTTTTTGTCAAAGAGTTTACAATCATGTCCAAGATGCCCATAATAATTGTATGTGTATGTATCCAATGGTCATTGGGTATCTATTATATAAAGTGTTAGGCTAACTGCTGAGGCCCCAAAGGCAAATAAGAAATGTGTAAACTCATAATTTTAACAACACATGGCATTGTGACAGAAATATAAATATGATCTTATGGGACACAGAAGAGAAGAATACTCAGGTGCATGTAATTAAAACAAATACTGATTTTAAAAGGCTGCATATAATTAGTACTGTAGAGAATTGCAAAGACATACAAGAGATCAGAGAAAGTAGAGTTCCTCTCCAATTGGGAGGGAACAGGAAAGGCAATTGAGGCAGATAAACATTATGAATAAGGTGTAAAACTTTCATAATGCAATGACTTCTAGCAGATATTGGGGACGTAATGGTAGGAAATATTAAGAAATTCAGAGATTTTGCAGACCGGTCTTTTCCATACTAGGCTAAAATATCAGACTGGAACTGTGGTGTAGAAGGCTTTTAAAATCAAGTTGTTGGCAGGGTGCCTGGGTGGCTTATTCAGTTGAGCGTCTGACTTTGGCTTAGGTCATGATCTCGCAGTTTTTGAGTTGGAGCCCTGCATTGGTCTCTGTGCTGACAGCTCAGAGCCTGGAGCCTCCTTCAGATACTGTGTCTCTCTCTCTCTGCCCTTCCAATGCTCATGCTCTATCTCTGTCTCTCAATGATAAAAACGTTAAAAAATTTTAAAAATCAAGTTGTTGCATTTTGACTTAGTTGGCAACAGGAAAGTATTGAATATGTTTTATCCCTGAGTAACTGAGTTGAAATTTGTTCTAAAGATAATCATACATTGGTGTGTGAGATAATTTGTTTAAAGTTTGGGGATTCTAGGAAGACATCAGAATGAGCAAGAGGTAAAGATCTTCCTGTTTCCATCTTTTTAAGAACCACTGAAGATTATCCACCAAATACTAAAAGCAAATGCAATGAATACAACCTCATCTACATCCTCAAGGAATTTCATGTAAGAGATAAAGTGAACACATGGCTATGATAGAAATATACTGAGAACCCTGTACAGTACCATGAAAACGGAGCACAGATGCCCAATCCAGATTGGAAGGGGGTTGAGAGCAGGTCATCGTGCTTTGAGGTTTGAACGATTCAAAGTAGCTTTGGAGCCGAATTTGACCATGTGGGGAGAGTGCCTTCTGTATAGAAGGAAAAAACAAGAAAAGTGAAATTATGATATATATGGGGAAGTTACAATTTGATGTCTATGGTTAGAGTTTAAGAACTAAAAAGTAAGAAATGAGTTTTATAGTTAACAAAGACATGAAGAATTTTAAGAAGTGTACACTTTCTCCTGTGGACAACTTAAAAAAATGTATAGGGGAACCCAGTGAGTTCACTCTACATTAGGTGGACAGGCAAGAGATAGGATCATTGATACCTTGATTACTTTCAACCACACTGAAATTATTTCTATTCTTGAGGCATAAAATTTTATTTGGAGAGCTTATTTTTGCTGAAGAAAAGACATTCTAAACTAATGTGCAATAATGTCAGTCTACTAGAAATAAGTAAGCATAAGGGTGAGAGTAAGGAGAGTGAAGTAACTGATTGATTCATTGGTACTTGAACACCTGAGTGGAAACTTGAAAAGAGAGGGGAGAAAAGTTGTTTCACATGGTCACCTAAACTAGTAATCAGGGAAACAGCAATTAAATGAGCAAAATCCTGGTCTTTTTTTTTTTTCTATCCAGTTAGTAAGCATGAAACAGTAATAAGCAATACCGGCCTTCACACAAGGAGTTGAACAATAATATATCCTTCTAGAAACAATCTATTACATGCAATCTGAAAAGCAGTGCCAACACTGGCTACTAGATCATTAATTAAAATTTGTCATAGTCTACCTTCAAATGACTCTTCTTCTAGAAACAGTAGAAATGTGAGCACATCATATACTGTTTATGTTGGTTGCAACCTATTTATATTATAGAAAAGTTAACCTAAAATAAACAGTTGGGTCTACTGATGTGTGACTTCAAATGCATACAAAGGAATATTGTGCAACTATTAAAATAGGCATTGGAATTGTAATCACATGGACAAACGCTCCCAATATTTACATCTCTGTCCTGTGTCACACTCTCATGAGGTCTTCCTCTGCAACACTAACATATGACATCTTTTACCCCACCTCCTGCAATACCCACCACTATCTTTTACCTTAGGATAGTTTTATTTTCTTAGCAATCTGTTCTAGTGTATTCATTTATTTATTGTTTATCATCTGTCTCTTACACACAGGAGTATGAGCTCCATGAGAGCAGGAGATGTGTTTTTTCAGTGCTGTATTCTTTTTTTTTCTTCCTAAAGGCATTTATTTATTTTTTATTTTATTTATTTATTTTTTTAAATAGTTTAATGTCAAATTGGTTTCCATACAGCAGTGCTGTATTCTTGGTGTCAAAAGCAATACCTGGACCATTGTAAGAGCCAAGTAAATATTTGCAGAATAATCAGTGCATAATTATATTAGATATATTTATGCAAAAATATGTATTGAACATTCAAACACATAAAAATGTCACTATTAATCATGTCAGTATTTTAAAGTTTTCACTATGTTTTTTGATCATATTTACAGATTTTCTATAATAAGAATGAATGCCTTTAGTTAGAGAAAAAGTTAGCAAAAGTTATGACTAAAAATGAAATATTCTTATGTCAGTGCAATGAGGAATGCACTGGAATCCATTATGAAGCTTTTCCAGTTAACTCGATTGGAGAATGTTAAAAGTATGAACTAGGAATGCCTGAGAGAACAAGCCTGAGAATATTGTTTTGTTGCGTTAAAATATCCAAGGTAATATACAAATTCAGTTGTTAGGGCACCAGTGATTTTCTTCAGTTGTTTGGAATTCCGACCCTTCTACCCGCCCACACTTTTCTGGATGCTTTCTTCTATCCTAGCACAGAGCGGAGGAACAGGCAGATGGTGACGACACTTGAGCGGTCCCCACACTCCCTGGGCATTGGAACTGCTGCTTTTTGCTTATCACTTCATCTATGAGCCTGAAAAATGTGGCCCTTTTCCCCATTATGGTTTGCACAATCCCAGACCTTTTATTTTTTTCCCACATTCTCTGAGACTGGTTTGGTCAGTGAATCTTAAAACTTTTTTGCCCAAGAAAAGACCTTACCTGATTCTAGTCTGCATCCAGAAATTTCACATTGTGTCCATTGCTAACAAAGGACCAGAACGCCTGTTCTTCCTTGTTTCACTGTGCATATTGCTTCCTCATGGAGCCATAGAGAGAGCAGGGTTTTGGATGTGTGTGTGTCCTGACCAAATTCTATGGTAGTAGCAGTCTATAAATGTACAGTCTCCTCTTGTATCAACCTAATTTAATAAGGAAGAAAACTTAGTTATTCAGAAATTGATCTTTCAGATATTATTTCAACCAAGTCTATATCAAAGTTTTAGGATACTAACTGTACTTATTATATCAGGGAACTTTTTGTGAGTTACTTTTAATGTATTGGTGTAGAAGAGGATAAAGAGGAAAACTGATGTAAAAAGGCATAGATACAAAGATGGGAGTTTATTTTAATAAGACCTTATTCAGTACATACACACTATGAGACAAGAATAATTTGGATAAAGGTTTGAGTCATAAGTTTGGGCACATTTGGAGAAAGATGAGATAACACAGAAAAATAATTAACAAAAACACAGTAATTATGTCATAATCTAGTTGAAAAATAACCCTAATTATATTCCTCTCCTCTCCTCTCTCCTAATATATTCCTCTCTACTTTTAGTATAGAAATTAATATTGTAATAAGGTAATTAATAAAATATACTTAATTGACTTAAAATTTTAACCACTAATTGATTATATGTAAATCACTACCAAAAGTTCTGCTTGTAAAGAAGTTCTCCTTAATTAGCATAAAGCTGGTTCAAGATTACTACAGCTAAAGAGCACTAAATTGTGTAGCATACTATCTATTCCATTGGATTCCTGATACAGAAATCTACAGAAAGACAAATTACGTTGCCCATATAATATAACCTTCAAATTCATAAGATTTTAACCTTATCTTTAGGTAAGATTGAAATTGCTTATGTGAAAGTTCTACCACCTGAAGGTATTGGTTACACTGGGAACACATCTCTATCTGAATGTCTTATTAGACTCCTATCTGACAGATCCTTGTCCACAGATGAAATGCTAGTGTGAAATATTAGTCAGGAACCGCATATCCATTATCTAAGATCTTCTGAAAGCAAAGGAGGAAGAGAGAACTGTCAGCACAGCCATCATTTTCAGAAAACAAAATACTTAAGGCATGAGGTAAATGTATTAGCAGGAATTCAGAAATTCCTGAGGTATACTAGGGTAGGGGGTATCTCCTCTTCCAATTGTTTCAATAGCTCTTCTGCAAACTAATATATTTCATTACTGGAAATATTTTACTTTCAAATGTAATTGATATGGCTCATGGTTTACTGCCAGCTACACTTTCATTGTGTCATAGCTGCTGATTATAATGACATTCTGCAAGGATACCACTGACACCAGTACTTTGTCTTCCATAACTGCACTCAAGGGCATATTTTTAACACAGAATGAATCAGGGAATCACACCCATAACTTTGGGAATGTGATGCTGAAAATTGATTCTACTGAGTTCTAACCAGATGTTTCTATAATCTAGAATAATTTATTGAAAGAAACCATTCACATTTATGAACTGATTATTTATATTGAATCCTAAATTAACACAGCTATATAAGATAAACTTAGGAAGACTAGTGATGTTTTCTTATTCAAAAAGGAGTTAAGACACTTAAAGCAGAAAAATATTAATGCAGAGATAAGCCATGATTTTCAGGAGCAATTAGAAAGAAATAGCATATGAGGTTAAATATACAAAAATACTTGGAGAGGAAGTCCTTTCAAGAAATATAACTATATTGTTACTTGAAACTAATATTACACTGTATGTTAACAGGAATTTAAATACATTTTTAAATGTAAAAAAAATAAAGATTATGGCATGAATAAACTTTGACTATGACTGAAATATAAAGGAGATAATAGGGGTTCACTTTTGCTGAAAGGGAATTAAAAAAATAGTGTGAATGAAGTCGTAAGAATACATAAGACTTGAATTTGCAGAGTATCTAAGGCATTCTTGATTTTTGTACAAATTGGGAGTTACAAATAGTAATTTAATATCATGAACAAATGGAGTGTAATATTTAGCTACAGGTTAAACTCGGACTGTATATTTTGGAAAAAACCTATTCATTACACACACACACACACACACACACACACACACACACACACACACACACAAAATATATACTTACTATGCACCTGCATGCTACCAAGTACTTGGTAAGGCACCCTACATTAGAGAACAAACCAGGGATGATACCTAATGTTATTTGTTGTTATTGAACTTCAATAGCTTTGACTGAAGTGAAGATATTACAGGCCATATAACTAAATTAAATGGGGAGACACCTCAGGACTTTGAGCAAAGGAGTTATATGTCATGGCTTTCATTTCAGTAGGTCTTTTGAATGTCTACTAAAGATTAGAAGGGTCAATGATAGAAGCAGGAAAAACTCTTTGAAGGTTCTTCCACTAATCCTTTTGTAAAATTTGGTAGTAGCAGTGGCAGTGCTGAAATGATCAGTTCCTGGTTACAGAGCGCTGGTCTTACTGAGACTAAATGTGCAGCATGTGCAAGAGAGCAGAGTTACAGATGGTACCAATTTCAGCATAAGCAACTTGAAGTATTGCCATTGCCTGAAACGAGACAGATTAAAAGTGGAGGAGGTTTGGCAAGAAAAGAAGATTCAGATTGGGCACACAGAATTTGGGATGTCCAGTCTCATGTGAGTAGAGAATAATGAGTATGCAGCTCCAGCTTAAGTCTGTGTTTGGGGAGGAAAACCTTGAATAATGATATACACTTAAATGTTGTCAGCACATGGGTTAATTTCAGCATTTTATTCCAGGAGATAAGATGAGGTTGCCAAGGAAAAAGGGATAGACAGAAAAGGTGAAAAGTCCAGTTCTACTGCAGGGAGGCTTCTATATCAAAATTGCCAGTTTATATACTCTTGGGTTAGAAACTAGAAAGAAACGTAGGTAAATGTGGAGAGAGAGGTGCAATCTGATTATAGAGAAAAATCCCTAATAGTGACAAACAATGTCACTGTTCCTTATGGAAACCCTTGTGCAAAAGTTACTTCACTAGAGTTCCAACTCTTAAATCCATTATTCATGAAGTAGGTTAATGAAAATAACTTAAAAGATATCAAGAGTAGTGTAAAATCATATTGAGAGCATAGTATAGGTTTGCAATGTTGTATTAGAATGCTGTCTTTAAGTTAAAAGTTGTAGAAAGTAAGGGCTCCTCAGAACTATGGTTGGAACTATATAAAATGAAACTTAATATTTTTATTACGACAAAATAATTACTATAATAATAGCATATGCTAAAATTCATTACATGGAAGAGTTATTTCTCATTTTATATTCAATTCACAGTAAAATAATAGGAATACTTAAACACTCTAATGAAATGTGAACATTAAATGAAACAATATAAAGTAAAACTCTACGCTGTGTCATATAGGTTTAAAATTTAAACAAAAATAATGTGAAACAGTCCAATATTCTTTTCTGAAGGGAGAGAGTGGGGAACAGCTGTACAGAACTTTACATTCTGTAGTTGACTCATGAAGTTAAGTATTTGTACTAAGTGAATATTTAGTATTGCAGCTGGCATAGTTACTGATTGAAGAACTCTGTTTATTTTTCCAAGTGTCTACTTGTCTAGAAATTTGTGTCAGTGCTTTATACTCTATTTATGTGACATCCAAGTGAAATGCCACCACTGTACAATGAGATAAGAGATTTTATTTTGTTTTTATTTTTTTTCATGTCTTTCATTTATTTTTGAGAGACAGAGAAAGGCAGTGCGAGCAGGGGAGGGTCAGAGAGAGAGGGAGACACAGAATCTGAAGCAGGCTCCAGGCTCTGAGCTAACTGCCAGCACAGAGCCTGACGCGGGGCTCGAACCCACGAACCATAAGATCATGACCTGAGCTAAAGCTGGGCTCTCAACCGACTGAGCCACCCAGGCCCCCAGAGATTTTATTTTAATCAAAATAAGTCCAGAATTTAAAACACTGGGCTCTGAAATATTCAAGTCCCTGTGAGCTTCCTTCTTATCTAGGGGAAAAGTTCTATTTAATTTTTTTAGTATTACATTGGATCTGCTGAAAAATTTAAATTTACTTTGTAACCCCAAATTGTTAGATAAATCTATGGTATCTAACTCTACTTCCCTAACTATTAATGTAGAAATAACTTGAATTTATTTCTCTGAAAAACATTGGATTTCTCTCCTCATAAGAATGCTGTCTTATCCTACCAGCAATTATAAAGATATATTTGCTATAAGTCACAAGAATTATTATTGTGATACATGTGGTGGAAAACCAGGTGCAGAATAAACATCAGCCATGGCTGTCAAGTAATATAAAATAGAAGCACAATTAGCTATTACAGAGTGCTTTTAGGGAAACTTTCCAAATAGAAACCCAGTGCCTGAATAACTTAATTAACTTCCTGTGGGATCAAATCCATCACTGTTAAGCACCTGTCACATATAAGCATTGCCCATAGTGAGGCTCAATAAATGTTTTGTATTAATGCTAAAATTATTTATGCCTCTATACTAGGATATCAAGGGAAATAAAACATATTTGCTATATTAAAAAGGAACTTTTGTAATTGAACTAGCAACTACTGTGATATTAAAAGAAAGCTAATATTGAAAGTGAACGATGGGGGGCAGATATTGAATGGTTTATTAGGGGTTAGACACATAAAGACATTTCTCTGCAATACTGTTGTCATCTCCATATATCACTCTATGAGGTGGAAAGTTCTGTCACATTACATAAATGCCTACACAATTACCTTATGACTGCGCTCAAAGCTAAGCCCGAGAAACCATAAAAAACAGTTGTTTCAGAGTTACTCATAAGATATATTCATTTATTCTCTATTCATTCAATCAATTTGATTTCCAAGGTGTTCTTAAATTACATATTCAGGTAGGTGTCACAGCCCTGTCTTTCAATATAAAATGTGTCGATTGAGTTCTCCAAAACTAAACACATACAGAGCATATAAAACTACAAGCCCAGGCTCTTTGATCTCAAGCTCGCACCCTTCAACTCCGCAGTCTAATGGAGATAAAAAATGAAATACTGGGGCGCCTGGGTGGCTCAGTCGGTTAAACCTCCGACTTCGGCTCAGGTCAGATCTCACATTTGTGGGTTCAAGCCCCGCGTCAGGTTCTGTGCTGACAGCTAGCTCAGAGCCTGGAGCCTGCTTCCGGTTCTGTGTCTCCTTCTCTCTCTGCCCCTCCCCCTCTTGTGCTCTGTCTCTCCCTGTATCAAACATAAATAAAAAAATATTTAAAAAAATGAAATACAGTCGTTTGTGGTTTAGGAGTATACTTAGGTGTGCTAGCAGCTGATTTCTTATATCACTGAGATGGAGCATAAGTAGGGTGTGCTTTGAGAATGGTAGAACCCACATTTAGGAATTAGGAGATAGTCACTATGCCATTGATTAACCATGGAACTGATTTTTCCAAACCGTATTTTACCATTTAAAAAAAATGTTTTAATGTTTGCTTATTTTTGAGAGAGAGAAAGAGACAGAACACCAGCAGGGGAGGGGCAGAGAGACAGGGAGACACAGAATGGGAAGCAGGCTCCAGGCTCTGAGCTGTCAGCACAGAGCCCAATATGGAGCTCAAACTCACTAACTATGAGATCATGACTCGGGCTGAAGTCGAACGCTTAACCAACTGAGCCACTCAGGAGCACTCAGTAACTTGGTCCAATGGGAGAACTGTTGGCAAAGTTGTGCTAATAACAGATAAGTGCCATTTCTTTAGCCTTGTGCAAAGTGGGTGTTCCATGTCCACTCACAGAAGTCTGGGATTCAGTTCAAATGTATATGTTCATTGGTTGTATAAGGAAAGCATCTCGATTTTTGTAGTTTTTAAAAATTATGCAATCCCAATCATTTTATATAATAAAAAAAGTACAAGCCACATTTTGACACATGCAAATATACCTATTTTATATCTGTTTAACTTAATAATTAGACTATATCTAGGAATCTTTATCTCAATATTAGTGAAAAGAGCAGAGTTTAAAAGTTTATTTTAAATATCCAGGGCCACCTTGATGCTCAATAGTAGAGTCAGAATTAAACCTTTATTTATGTGGCTCAGAAACCAATGCCTTAGTTAATTCAACAGGAGAAGTTAGAATTGGTCTTCTCCAAATCTGATATGAATCTCTGAGAAAGAGCATAAGCTCATCAGAATGTAGTTTAATTGGGGTTTAGGACATTATTCCTAATTAGAATTTTATATCACAGAATTTCCTGGTAAAATTTATTTTAATTGAGGTATAATTGACATTTAGTTTCAGGTGTGCAACAGGATGATTTGATATTTGTATACATTGTGAAATGATCTCAATAAGTGTAGTTAATATTCTTTACCTTACGTAGTTTTTTCTTCTAGTGATGAGAACTTTTAAGATTTATTCTCTTGGCAACTTTCAAATATACAATTAAATATTATTAACTATAGACACCATATTGTACAATACAATCCCATGACTTACTTGTTTTATAAGTGGAATTTGTACCTTTTGACTCCTTCACCCATTTTTCCCACCCTTGCCTCTGGCAATCACCAATCTGTTCTCTGTAGCTCTGAGCTTGTTGTTTGCTTTTGTTTTCTTTTTAGATTTCCCTAAGTGGGATCAGAAAGTATTTGTCTTTCTCTGACTTATTTAGCATATTGACCTCAGGGTCTATCCATGTTGTTACAAATGGAAGATTGTGGGCATTTCTTTCTTTTTCTTTTTTTTTTTTTATAGCTCAGTAAAATTGTATTGTGTGTTCACATTTTCTTTATTAATTCATCCATTGATGGACCCTTAAATTGTTTCTATATCTTAGGTATTGTAAATAATGCTGCAATCAATATAGAGGATACATATTTATTTTCAAATTAGTAATTTTGTTTCTTTCAGAAAAATAACTGAATATGGAATTTCTGGATCATATGGTAGTTCTATTTCTAAATTTTTTGAGGATACTTCATATTATTTTCCAAAGCCATTGCTCCAATTAACATTTTCTACCAACAGTATTCAAGGGTTTCCTTTTCTCTACATCCACACCAACACTTATCTCTTGTCTTTGTAATAACAGTCCTTCTAAAAAGTTTGAGGTATTATCTCAAGGTTTTACTTTGCATTTTTTCTGATTAGTAATGTTGAGAATATGTTCATGTACCTGTTGGCTATGGGTATGTTTTCTTTGGAAATATGTCTATTGAGCCTCTGCATTTTTTAAATGTGATTTTTTTCCACTTTATCTTTCTTTTTTTGGTTGTTGAGTTATATGAAGTTTCTTTAAATATATTTTGGAGTTCTTCTAGATATTTATAGATTTTAGATATTACCCCTCATCAAGTATATGATTTTAAAATATTTCCTCCTATTCAATAGGTTGCCTTTACATTTTTTTTAAAGATTTTATTTTTAAACAATCTCTACACCCAGTGTAGGGCTTGAACTTACAACCTCAGGATGAAGAATCACTTGCTTTACTGACCTAGCCAAACAGGCACCCTGCCTTTTTATCTCATTGATGATTTTCTTCACTGTGTGGAAGCTTTTTACTCTGAGGTATTTCCACTTGTTTATTTTTGCCTTTGTTGTTTATGCCTCTGGTGTCAAATTCAAAAAATCATCGCCAAGTCATTATGTCAAGGACACTACCACCTGTTTTCTTTCAGGAATTTTATGTTTCCAAGTCTTTATATTCAATTTTCTGTTCAAATCTTTAATTCATTTTTAGTTATATTTTGTGTATGGTGTAAGATGGTAAAGTTTCCTTCTTTTGTATGTGGCTGTCCAGTTTTCCCAACACTATTTGTTAAAGAGACTGTTTTTTTCTCCCATTTTATATTCTTGGCTTCTCTGTCATAAACTAATTGACCATATATGCATGAATTTATTTCTGGGCACTCTGTTTCATTGATCTGTATATCTGTTTTTATGGCAGTGCACTACTGTTTTGATTACTTTGGTTTTGTAGTATAGTATGAAATCTGGGCATGTAGTGCTTCCAGCTTTATTCATTCTTTCCCTCAAGATCACATTGGCTATTGGGGATTTTTTTCTGGTTCTATACAAACTTTAGGATTTTCTGTCTTTGCGAAAAATCCATTGGAATTTTGATAGGAATTGCATTGAATGTACAAATTGTTTTTGGTACTATGGACATTTTAAGAATATTCTTGTACTACAGGAGTATGGAATATTATTGTTCTATTTTTTTCACTAATGTCTTATAATTTTCACTATATAGGTCTTTAGCCATCTTGTGTAAATTTACTCCTAGGTATTTTTTTTTCTTTTTGATGCATTTGTAAATGGATTATCTTCTTATTTCTTTCCTATAGTTTGTTATTAGTCTATAGAAAGCCAGCAAAGTTTTGTATATTGATTTTCCTGTCCTTCAACTTTACTGAGTTCTTTTATTCTAACAGCTTTTTGCTGCAGTCTTTAGGGTTTTCTATGTATAGTATCATGTCATTCTCAAATAGTATTACATTTTCCTTTCCAATTGGGTTGCCTTTTATTTTCTTGTCCTACCTAAATGCTCTAGCTAAAGCTTCTAATACTGTGTTGAATAAAAGTAGTGAGAGTGGGCATCTTGCCTTTTTCCTAATCTTCGAGTAATCACTTTCAGCTTTTTACTGTAAAAAAAATTTTTAAGAAATATTTTCTTACATAAAAACAATTTCCATGAGTATTACAAATCACCTGACTGTAGAATCCCTGGACATTTAAATTTTAAATCTTTTAGAACATTCACATGTGAAAATGTACCATTGATCCAAAATAATATAAAAACTAAAGCACTCTAGAAATGAAAGTTTATTAAGAATCAGTTTTAACATATGTGTATGTATATACATACACACATATATGCAAAATTTTCTAGATTTTCCCCTCTGCTATTGTGGGTTCCTTACAATTCTGTTACAATGCATATTACTCAAAGAGAGGTACCATTGGCTAAATTACTTCAATAGCTGAAACCAGCAGGAAAATAGAGAATTAAATTATTCTGTTTGATTGATTAAAATTTTTCTACATTATCTTTGTTTAGTCTGACTCTCTCCCAGCTAAGGCAATATTTTTAAAGGATATTTAGTCTTTGGGGATTTCCTCACATATTATACTTTGAAAGAGAAGGATGAAATGAAGGCAAATATCAATGATACAATATTATATAAGCTTCTAATTTTAAGGGCAGTGTATCAAATACTCCACAGAGCTTCTGATAGGTCTCAGATATTTATTACTTAGATTCAAACAGAACATGAAGAGTTTGAGACTATGAAAAGGATATTGCTCTATTACTTGCTAGATGTAGTATGTTAAGTAACTGTGTTGAGATATGTAAATAATCAGAAATTAAATTTATTCATAAGGAAAATAGATATAGTAACATCTGCATTGTACTGTTCCTATATCTAAGTTATTTAAAACATGCTTAAGGGTCCAAAGTAAGCTTTCAGTAAATGTTAGCGTAGTGGGATAATGGTAGAAAGTAATCACACTATAGTCAAAACTTGTTTTTGAACTAACTGAATAATGGGCACAACTGTGAACTGGTGAGAAATGTTAGATTTATTTGAGGCTGAGTTAAAGAATGTGACTCGAACTTGAAGTCACTTCAACTTTCAGGTCATTATGGCCCATCTTGAGGAGAATGAGGTCTTACGCAGATCATCTGGATCTGCAAAGGAGACCAGATCAAATAGCAAATTAAACATGCTGGTAGCCTCTATGGTTGCCATATCATAAGTGGTACGATGGCGGTGGAGACTAACACATGTCCACTTCTGTTCCTTATTAGTGATGTAAATTGCCCTCTTTTATGCATGGAGTATCTAACAGTATGCAGCGGAAAAGATGACACCTCCTGCCAATACTTCAAGGATGTTCTTAATTTCTAGGCTAGCTGAAAAGAAGAACAAAGTAGCCTAGTGCAGTGGTTAAGATGTCTCTAGCGCCACACTGCCTGGATTCAACCACAATTCTGCCGCATATTATTAGGCAGCCATTGGTGAGTCCCAGGTTCAATTTACATAAGAAGCAAAGAAGTTCCGGGACACCAGGGTGGCTTAGTCCATTAAGCATCTGACTCTTGATTTTAGGTCATGTCATAATCTCGAGGTTTGTGAGTCTGAGTCCCACATGTGAGGAGCCTGCTTGGGGTTCTCTCTCCCTTCCTCCCTCCCTGTCATCCCCTCAAAATAGATAAATAAATTTAAAAGAAAGAAGCAAAGAAGTTCATATTTGGATAGCACTCAGAGCATAGCAAGGGAAACAGAGCTAATTCCATTTATTCCTTAGCTCAGTGAGTTATAATTTACATATAACTTTAGAATGAAAATATGACTAATATAGAATAAGTTACTTCACTTGTGGGGCAGTGGGAGGCTAAAAGGTGCTAATGGTTACATCCACAATCAGTATATGAGATAAAATAAGGGAAGAAAGTTAATGAGTGAAGACAAAAGTTTACTACCCATATTTAAACATAAGAATTCTATCTAGGCTATTCTACAAGATGGATCATTTTAATCAGAAGTTAACCTGTGTAGGGGCACCTGGGTGCCTCAGTCAGTTGAGTGTCTGACTTTGGCTCAAATTATGATCTTGAGGTTGACAAATTCAAGCCCCATGTCGGACTCTTCCCTGGGCTGACAGATCAGAGCCTGGACCCACATTCAGATTCTGTGTGTCCCCCTCTCTCTCTGCCCTTTCCTTGCTCATGCTGCCTCTCTCTGTCTCAAAAATAAATATTTTTTTAAAATAGAGCTGTGTGTGAATTTCTTTGGGCACCTTACTTAGAATATATTCTAAAAGAATATATTCTTTCAGTTTCTGAAGGATTTTCTGGTTTTGTTTCAGCAGATTATGGGACTTTCTCTAAGATTTTCAAAAATAAATCAAAGGCAAGATGAGCTAAAAGAATATATTCTAAGAGAAACAGATAAAAACAAATAATACTTTAACCTACAGGAGGATTGACAGTGTAATTTTTAGGAGAAGTGATGGTCTATAACTTGTATTTGTCCATGGCTCAAGCTCTAGTAGACCTACATCTGTGACCCAGGAAATAAGGAATCTCCAGTTAAATATTCTTTTCAGTAAAATCTCTTTAAGGTATCACTGCTCTGATTATCCTTGAAGAGATTATAACTCCAAAGGGATTATTCTTCCTGTGCTGGTTTCTATAGAACACAAAACAACTTTGGGACCTTAACAGCTTCCACACCACTATGATCCTGCCCATCACAAATGAAACCTGTCTTCACATGATGTAGCAATGTGCAGTGAAAAAAGCCTTACTGGGGAGATTCAGTGGGAAAATAATTTTACAAAAATTAATTCCTAATGTAACTATCAGAAACAAAGCATTAAATACACCAATCATCGGGGACACCTGGGTTACTCAGTTGGTTAACTGCCCACCTTCAGCTCAGGTCATAATCTTGTGGTTGATGAGTTTGAGCCCACATAAGGCTCTGTGCTGACAGCTCAGAGCCTGGAACCTGCTTCAGATTCTGTATCTCCCTCTCTCTCTCACTGCCCCTCCCCTGCTTTTTCTCTCTCTGTCTGTCTCTTACTCTCTCTCAAAAATAAACAAACATTAAAAAAATAGCAATTGTGGGTGTGACCAAACATGCTAATTTGTTTTTAACATTTTTTAAATGTTTTTTTACTTTATTTTTGAGAGACAGAATGAACAGGGGAAGGTCAGAGAGAGAGGGAGACACAGAATCCGAAGCAAGCTCCAGGCTCTGAGCTAGCTGTCAGCACAGAGCCCAAAATGGGGCAGGAACCCACGAACCATGAAATCATGACCTGAGCCGAAGCCCGACGCTCAACTGACAGCCACTCAGGTGCCCCCGTGTTTTTAACATTTCTAGTGTACTCAGTTGCCAAATACACAGACTGTTAACATATTGGTGGTGGTGGTGGTAGTGTGGACAATTTTGGAAAAGATGTCAAAGAAGTAAGTTAGATCTCCAACTGAAACAAGCACCCATATCAAAAATTAAGTTGGACCAATAATGCAGAAAGATGAATTATCTATATTTGTAGCAAACAAAAGTACAGGCTGTATAGACAATAGCCCCTGGGAGTACAGATCACAGCAAATTTCTAAGTAGGGGTGAAAAAAAATCTTTAAAGACGTACTCTCTTGTCTTTCAGAGAAGCCTCTGAATCTTCTCTGTTTTTAGGCTATGAGAAGAGGAAATTTGGAATTGCAGCACAGATAATATAAAATACTCCATAGGAATCCCTGTAGCTTGCTCTATTCAGTGTGGCACCCTCCATCATTTATATTGATCCAGTAATTGCACATTTCTCCTACATATGATATGTTTTAGTGCTTATTTATATACTAAGGTGCTTGTCAATTCTTTTAATACATGCTCAAAAAAGGAATATTTTAGAAACATTTATTTAAAAATAAAATTAGAAATATTTGATACATTGTATGCAGCATGACACAAGCACCTAATAACTAAATTTTCAATTTTGCTTTTTCAGTTTCTGAAGGATTTTCTGGTTTTGTTTCAGCAGATTATGGGACTTTCTCTAAGATTTTCAAAAATAAATCAAAGGCAAGATGAGCTGTACTCATTATTTATACATAATAGATGACATCTTTTCTTGATATGAAAAATTTCCATGGCCTAGAAATAATTTATCAACATTAGATTCAGATAAACTTCAGCATGCATGCCGCATTATCTGATTTCCTTGTCTCATCATATTTTCTAGTCCTTTAACATTATTTGACTATAAAAATGCTAATCTATTAAGTGTATGTATGAAGATCTTTCAGAGAAAAGTGCAATTACTAATTGACAAATCAACTATCATGAATCAACAATGACATGCAGTGTGTGGTATTAATAGACATACATACAAGAAGTTGTTTAATACAAGGCATTTAATGAGTTATAAAATTTTTGGTTTACAAATATGATCTAGTGAAAAATGTGGTAGTTTAATACAGTGTTAAAAAAATAAAAATATCTCACTGATTGGAAAGAATGCCATATTAATTCATTCATAAGAGAATTTTCATAAAAAATGTTTAAATCAGTTAAATTGGAGAAACAGCATTTTTGGTCCACATAACTAGGTCCACAGGAAGTCTGAGGTCCAGGCATGAACCAAGTTTTGTTTAAGCAGTTTACTGGTCATGCAGAGTTTGCTGGTCATTAGCCAAAGTTTACTAAGCTCATGCAAAAGTTCAAGTCCCTCAGGTATTACTTTTTCTGCTCTATTTTGTTTGATTCTGGTTGCCTATTTGTTGTGAGCCTGAATAATGGTGCTCTCCTATTTCTTTTCTCGTTGACCTTTATTTAAAACCTTACTCCTTTTCTGAATTTTGTGTGTGTGTGTGTGTGTGTGTGTGTGTGACCTTTTGCTATATTGATCCTCTTCTAGAATCTGGATCTGCTTTCTGGGTTCTTGATTATTTGAGAGTAGTTCTTTCATTTGATAATTTATTTTGAGTAATTATGATGATATACAATTTTAAAAAAGAAAGATATTCAATATGAGTGATTTTTTGTGCTTTTAGGCAATTGTATCAGTTAATGATAGTTTATGACACGCTTACTTTTGATGATGTGGATGATTAGGATTAACTGATCAAAACAGCCTTAGCTTTCCCCTCAGGTTAACTAAACTTTAGATGCATATCTTTCCTGCTCTAGACCCTAATCATCCTTAAAACACTTACTGACAAAAACTTACAGTTTAAACTCTTTCTCTAACACTTAAAATATATATAGATCTCACAGCTTCTTACCAGATCCAGGAATGGGATCTTTAGGCCCTGGGAGACATTCTTTGAATTGCCATCAAAGGAGATTGTGATTTCTATCTCCCAGTCTGTAGGAGGGTAGGAGTCTACAATCAATAAGTATCAATTAGCACCCAGATGGTCTAATCATACCATTAATATCCTGCAGTACATTTCCCTAGCTTGCCCCAAGACATAAACAAAAAAACAAAACAAAAAATCCTCTGGCCATTTGTTTTAATGAAGTATACATCAATCTTGTTCCTCTGTTACTTTGCCTATTTAAATTTGATGCATATTTTCTTTGGTAGTTCTGGAGCCATTATTTGGATTGGATTCGTCTCTGAATGCACCAGGGCCTCCAGGATTCATGGTGTATACTGGGGTCCAGTGGTGAAGCTCTTCCTTCACTCATGAACAATTAACCCAGGAACCACTGGTGAGTCTTCTGATCCAGTGATCTGGATTTCGAACTGTTGAATCATGGTAAGGAATTGACTTTAATTCTAATAGATTGTTGGTTATGAGATCTTATTTGGCTGAATTTTGGTTCTTTGTTATTTTGAATATTTTTTTTTTCCTTTGAGATCTCCATACATTGAGATTTAGTTTGAACTTTGGTTTCTGTTTTTGCCTTTGGTGCATTTCCTCCTATGGAAAATTCATACTCTTATGATTCTTCTTCTTTGAAGACTTCTGATGACTACATGCTCGGTGACTATAGTGCTATTTCTTTCCTTTTTTGAATGAATTACCTGACCATTGTTTAGAACTTCAGTGATCTTTATGGGAAACTTGAGATTGCATTAAACTAACTCTGCTAAATTTCTATCACTTTTGCTCTTCTTTTATCTCCCCTTTAGCTCCCTTAGCTCTTTTGATTTGCCTCCCTTCAAAATCCTTTTCTTTATCCCTCAATCTACCCCTGCCAGATACTTCCCATTCCAGTCCCTCAATTCTCTAGACTCACTTGAGCTCTAGGCTCCTGCTGCCTCTGACAGTTAGAGACTCCAAAAGCAACCACCTGAGACTAAAAAGGCTAATTGAAAACAGACTGGATTTTTTTTTTTTCACTTGAGACACCCAAATGTCTACTTGGTGCTTCTGTGTTCTCAAAATTCTGTCTACACTTTCTATGGGATTGTATATCAGGGTAAGTGATAGTCTGAAAAGTCTCCACCACACATATTGACAGGAATCTGTAGCTCTCCTATTGAGCAGGTCATCTCAAATTAACTGATCTACTAGAAACACACATCTTTTTAAAAAAATTTTTTGAATGTTTTATTTCATTTTTGAGAGGGAGAGAGACAGCACAAATGGGGAATGGTCAGAGAGAGAGGGAGATACAGAATCTGAAGACAGGCTCCAGGCTCATGAGCTAGCTGTCAGCACATAGACCGACTTGAAGCTCGAACCCACAGACCAGACTGTGAGATCATGACCTGAGGTGAAGCCGGACGCTCAACCAACTGAGCCACCCAGGCACCCCTCGAAACACAATTCTAATAAAAGCATAAAATAAGCCAAAGACAAGAGCTGAATCATTTAATAAGTTAGTTAGTTTTGGATATATCTATCAATTCCATGATTTTTTTTGTGTGTGTGTGCCTGACTCATAGCTAAAATTTTAGAATGAAAACTATATTTCTATTTGGGGAATGTACATGTCTATATATGTGTATGTGTATATAATACAATAGTTTCCTCCTTCTGATGGAATTATCAAATTATAGTATCTGTTAAAGGAGCTCTATTCTTATGGGATTGGAGATAAATAAGTGCTTATATAAATATACTTGAATATCTCAAACTAAAAAATACATGCAACTTATGATTCTTATAATACAAAAAATATAGTCTTAAAAATTAACCAGAATAATTTAAAACTCAAGTTCACATAAATTCGGTAAACCTTTGGCAGTGATAATTTAATATTGCTGGGTCTTGAGCTATCAGTATCAAGTGTGATCACATTTCTGGGGTGCTGGGGTGGTGCAGTGGTTGAGTGCCTGATTCTTACTTGGCTCAGGTCATACTCCCAGGGTTGTGGAATAGAGCCCTGCGTCAGGCTCCACACTGAGCATGGAGCGTGCATAAGTTTCTCCTTCCTTCCTTCCTTCCTTCCTTTCTTCCTTCCTTTCTTCCTTCCTTCCTTTCTCTCTCTCTTTCACTCTCTCTCCTCTCTCCCCTCTCTCCCTTCCTCCCTCCACTCACATGCCTACTGTCTCTAAAATTAAAAAAATTAAAAATAACATACATTTATGTTTACTCGGGTTTACTAGTCAAATGAGATTATACATATACTTCATATTTAAGTTCATAAAACTTGATTTTAGTCAAAGTTAGTAATTCTGAACAACTTTAATTCAATCAATCTCTATTTAAAAATAGTTTATAAAATCTTGGGGCATCTGGGTGGCTCAGCTGGTTGAGCATCCGACTTTGGCTCAGGTCATGAACTCATGGTTCATGGTTTCAAGTCCTGTGTCGGGTCCTGTGCTGACAGCTGACAGTGTGGAGCCTGCTTCGGATTCTGTGTCTCCCTCTCTGCCCATCCCCTGCTTGCTCTCTTTCTCTCTCTCTCTCTTAAAATAATAAACACTAAAAATTAAAGAAAATAGTTTACAGAATCTTAACATAGCATTGGATTTATGCTAAATTAATAGCCATCAAATATATAAATCACTTCTAAGTAAGATCTACTGAAACATTATTACACACAAATATAAATTTATATGCTTTTTATTTATTTTTGTGATGCAGAAAGTCTGTCAGATTGGGTCTGTTTATAAGTATATTGTTGCAATATTGAGAAATGTACCACAAGAAGGCATGCACTTTACCTATAAAAATTGTGAGATGGTATATTCATAAACTTTAATAGTCTGCTACAGAATGCAAATAAAACTTTTCACATTCATCTACTTGTTTTCTCTAAGAAGCATAAGCTGTATGTGGTTAAAATTATGAATACATATAAATGAAACTACTAAAATGGGGCAAAGGTAAGTAATTTCATATTCAGTTTAGGAACCATTGAAAGTAGCAAGGTAAGTAGGATATGGTTTTGTTAAGGGGCAAAACAGATAATTTTATCCTAAATCAAACTGACTGGCTGTTCCACAGAGAAAAGAAGAAAAAAATGTAGGACCAAACGTGATGGGCAGAAAAAGTCATAGGTTAGCAGAAATGGAATCTTATCTTGTATATTGAAAGCTAGTTAAGATTGGATGGGTTTAATTTTCAGTTGCCTTTAATACTACTAGCATATTAATGCAAAACTAAAATATTGTTTTCTATTAAAAATACAAAATTTTGTTGGATTATGGATTTGCTTCTAATAAGAGATTGTAAGTGATTTTTCTTTACATTCTGAATAATTTTCTGAGAATGTATGGATTGTAGTTTATCAGAATAGCTTACTATGTTTTACGTTGACCTTAACATGTATTTGACCATTTAAGTGAACAAGAGAGAAAGTTGTTTCAATTATGTTCCCACCTGTATTTGCTTTTAAAATCCTTTGACTCTTTGGTTATATAGGTAGGTAAGCACTGTTTCTTAGTGACCCATGATTCCTTTTAGCCAGTTGTTCAAATCTTTTGATGTTTTTTGATAATCTCTGATATTTACCTTCCCAAAATAGAATTCTAAATGAAATTTTCTTGATCCATACTGACTTTGCAATTCCTGAGGGTCCTTGATAAATTACCCAAGATTTGTTCTTTTATCTTGTGAAAGGAGAGTCTTTGAAGTAATTATATTTATTTGATACATTGGGTTGAATGAAAAACATTGCCAAACAAGAGATGCTTAACTTTCTATAGGTTATTTGTATGGGTAAAATATTAACATAGTATTTCAGAAACTTTAAGTCATTAGACATTTGTCAATGCATGTGCTCCTATGATAGGTTCTGGTTGTGCTCTGCTTGCATCAGACAGCAGCATAATATTATAGTCCTAATTTCTGAATTGTTCAGCAGGAAGCCTAGAACATTCCTATCCCTCAGATTCTGTGAGAGGTAGGATCCTAGCTTTAATAAATACCAATTAGCAAACACAGACAGCTTAATTACATTGACCAGTCTCCTCCATTATGTTCTCCAGTATTTTTCCACCAACCCACGCCCGTGTTTAAAAATCTTCCTGCCTTTGGTTTCCATAGAGTTGAGTTCAGTCCTTCTCCCCTATTTCAATGGCCTTGACTAAATTCTTTGCCTGTTTAATGTTGTTTGGTTCAATTAGTGTTTTACATAACCTTTGCACAAATATAGTATCATTCATATCGTTTTTCCTCTCTCGTTTCTAGATGCTTTACAAACATTATCTGATTTAATTTTTACAGCCACGTTCAAGGAATGTTTTAGTCTTTCATTTGGCAGCTGAGGAAACTGACATTTAGATTCATTAGGCAAATCATCCTCAGTCAGCAGAATTTGAAACTGGGAATGGCTGATTTCAATGGCTGTGTGCTTCATTCTGTACAGTTACTTCCCAGCTTTGTTTCTGGAGTCCCAGCTATTCAGGAGAATTACCTCAGAGACATTTCTGCAGAGCTATGTGCAGTGAGAAAAGCTGGGACTTCCACCAGATGATCCCTGCTTCTACTTCTCTCTCTATTTCCTTGTGATACAAATTACATTTATTTTAAGGAAATTATTTTGTGACCAAAATACTTTGAAAATAGTGGCATAATGCCAGACTTCCAAGATCCTCTTCACTGAATACATGTTGACATAGGATAGCAACTGTGGAAAATTAATTACACAAAATTTATTCAATTTACTTTGAGCTGAAAAGCTTAAGAAATTATCTAGCCCACTTCTTCCTTTTAAATATGGGAGAAATGAGTCACAGAAAAGAAAGTAATTTACTGAAGGTTAAGACTGGTTCAGCATAGAATTGGAACTATTAAACTCTCATCGTGCATTATGTCACAGCTTATTTAAAGAATATTTTTTAAAATTGCCTAATGAAACTTGTCATTATATTGACTGTCCTGATGTTTTGGAGGTCCTTGTTCACCCTACTTCATTCTTTTTATGTGTGAGCACCAAAGGTATTTAATTTCATTCAGAATCAAAACAATCAGTACTGAGCAGCTTTGCTTTTGTTTTGCTTTTTTTTTTAATGTCAAATGTATAAGTGATTGAATTTCTCTCTCTTATTCATCTTCTAGAACTATCACTAAGGAACCTAATGCTATAGTCTGAGTGTTTGTGTCCCACCCCAAGTAATTTGTTGAAGCCTTAATCACTAATGAGATAGTATTTGGAGAAAGAAGTTTTGGGGGAGTTAATTAAGGTGAGATTAGGTCATGAAGGTGATGAAGATGGGACTCTCATGCTCAAATTAATACTATTAAAAAAAAAGGAGAGAGAGGGGGAGGGAGAGGGACAGAGAGAGAGAGAGAGAAAAAAAAAGAGAAAGAGAGAGAGAGAGAGATGAGAACTCATTCTCCTTGTGCTCTCACCAAGACAAGGCCATGTGAGCACAGAGGGAGAAAGCCCTTGTCTACATGCCAGAAACAGCTCTGAGCAAGAACTAAATCAGCTCACCTTAATCCTTACACTCTTCAGTTTCTAAAATGAGAAATAGATTGTGTGGATAAGCAGCAGACATTTAGGATGCTTTGGCATAGCAACCTGAGCTAAGACCCTTAATGTATATCCATATAATGGGTGGAGGCGTTCAGTTTGTATCCTCTATAGCAGGCTATTTGCTGCTTGTTGTTATTATTTGGTATTATTTTTCAAATACTTTTATTTCTTTACTTTGTTTGCCTAATAAATATTTTGATAAGCTATCACAGTTCATCTGACCTGAATCTAGATGAACTATCTCCCATGAAGATTTGTATGTAATTGTATCCTTATATCATTTGTATACAAGTATTTCTCTAGTTTTTAATAGTCTTGCATATTACAGAGCTTGAATAGATATTAATTGAATGCATAAAGGTATATGAAATACTATGAATGCCAAAAGCTTTAAAAATATTTGACAAAGATCAGAAACAAGTCTCCTAATTCTCAAATTAGTGAAGGAAAAAAAAGGAAAACTTCATTTATTCAGTCCTTTTGGTGTTTTGCACTCTGTGTAGTATGCTTAGCATAACCAATCATATTTATAAACTTTCATTTAAAGATAAGAAAATTGAGACTCAGAGGGGCCATCTAAGATGAAGTTTATATTTCTAGCAAATTGAAGAGTGAGAATTTGGATTTGTAAATTCCATTTCCAATTACAATCATAGAAGGTATTATGTTTCAGAATAAAGTTACGGGAAAAGTGCTACAATTGCATAAGGCAATTGAGAAGACTTATGTGTAACAAATTACAGGGTAGCACTGAGGTTGCATATTGAAAGTGGGATAGAATTTGAACTGAAAGTAGAAGGGGAGAGAGACCTGAAAGTATAATTTGGGTATATTAACATCCTCTGAAAAATTTTATGGCCATAAAAATTGATCATAATTAAAGCAAATTAAGGAGTCTTTATATCAATCTCAAGCTAAGCACTTAATTTGGTTTTATGGATTTTCTTCATAATTATAGAGAGTAATGAATAGTCTGTATTATGTGAAATAATAATTCAGAAAAAGGAATCTGGAGTATGAATGCTTGGTTTGAAACCCAGACCCATCATTTATTCACTTGAACAAGTTACTTAGTCTCTATGTACCTCACTTTCCTTGTCCTGAAATGAAGCTGTTACTTCTGTATCACTTGATTGCTGTATTCAGTCATATAATCTTTGAAAATGCAATAAGGAAATGCCTTGCAAGTATATTCTATTTTTATGTTATCAATAACTTCAAAATTTTTCCTGATTCTTTGTAAACAATTATTTTCTATTTATAAAGGTATTTCCTTCTAAAAAGTCTCTGGATGGAAACTATGAGTAGTTTCCTTCACATTTTCCTAGCTTTGAAAATGTGGCATCTGATTGGCTTGAAATTAATTTCTCTGAGCCCCCCAGTCACGTAGACATGAGCTGTAGGCCCTGTTCAATTCTAAATGTTTTTTTTAAATTTATTTTTGATAGAGAGACAGACAGACAGAGCATGAGAGGGGGAGGGGCAGAGAGAGAAGGAGACACAGAACCGGAAGCAGGCTCTAGGCTCTGAGCCATCAGCACAGAGCCAGATGCAGGGCTCGAACCCACTAACGTGAGATCTGACCTGAGCCGAAGTCGGAGGCCCAACCAACTGAGCCACCCAGGCGCCCCTGTTCAACTCTAAATATAGCATCCATATCAATGGAGTGCTCTTTCTGGTAGACTCTATTTCTACCCAGTCTCCTTTTTGGTCTTTGCTTGAGGAGACAACACAAGATCCAGAAGCCATCATAAGAATAGGCCATCATTCCACTCCCACAGGGAAATTTTATAACTCTAATATTTACACATTATGAAACACTTTGAGATAGAAACAAGTAACTGATATGTAACTAATGACCATACTTTTGAATTGTGTATGCAATAAAATATGCATAAAACCCAGGACCAGTTTTCAGAATCAGCAGTGTTGATTATCTTTAAAAGAATAGCAAAGTCACTCCCTACCTTGAAAATTACACATAAAATAATTTTTAATTGTCAGTTCCTTTATTGAAAATTAACTTTTTAATAGACCAGATATTGCCTAAAGTTCCTATATCCTTCATACTCTTACTCTCCTCCAAATAATTCTTTAGTTCAAAACAAATTCCCCATATGCTTATTTAGTGTATACAGTAAACCAGATATCATGTTAGCTGCAAAGTTACGAATCATCATTAGAAATTATCTAGACCTTCAAATAATCCCATAAAAGAGAATAAAGAAAATCAACAAATAAGGTATCCTTTGATATGATAATTGAACAATAGTCAGAAATTATAGATCACATTTTTTAGTGTAGATGAGAAATCCTTATTAAGTTAGTGAGTCCCATAGGTAAACTGCCATTTTAGGCTCTTTAATAACATAAGAGTAAACAGGAATTTGTCTGAATTCCTTAAAGGCAAGATGACCATAGTAAGGATATTCCATGTTTTGATGAAATAAGATGTTACAGCCATTAGAACATACAAAAAAATATAGTCTCAAGAACTATAGTGAAAGATAATAAGATAAAAAAATTACTGGTTCAAATTTCTATCTGGATTTGTTAGTCTTACAGTAGAAGACAAATTCGTGGTTTTATAAGAAATAATTTATTGATTGCTTGGATTATTAGTGCTATGTCTTTTGAGGTTCTAAAAATTTTGTCCTGTTAACTGTGGGAGCCCAGGGTTTACCTACTGAGCATCAGGGGCGGTCTGGAACAAAGTGAATAGTTACTAAGTATTACAGTTATTGGAATTGTTTGAGAATGGTGAATCAAAGATATCAAAAAGTTTAAAGGGGCAAAGGAATTGAGAGAAGGGAAAACAATATAGTGGCCATTTTTATTGTCTAAGTGTTTAGGAATAACATAAGGGGAATGGTAAAGATAAGGGAAGAAAAAGACAAAAAGAAGTAGATGTACCTTGTAAAAATCAACTAGAGATCTTGGTAGGAAATTGTTTAGAACCTACTGTCATATTCTTGATTCATAAATTTTTGTAGTTGATACATGCTTTTGGAAACGTGTTCCTTTTTGCGGTAGTTTGCTGGATTTCAGGGTTAAATCTTTTGTGTGAGTGGATGTCCAAATTCTAAATTCATCAGCACATTTACACAGGGCAGCATTAATCCTTGGATATGTGTTCTGGAGTATAAGAACAGGGCATACAGTTAAAGAAATTATCCTTTTCAGTTCAGTTCTAGGTTTGCATTTGTGCTCTGTTTTTTATTTTTTCAATAAATATCAATATTCTAACTGTATACCATATAAAGTTCTATCTGGTGAATATCTGTTGGAAATGCTTCTGTGGTATATTGTATGTGTAATGAGAGGTTTAGTCTGAAGATCAAAATATAACAGTCTGACAATGGGGGAGTCTAAGATTCATGGGGCATATTATATAATTAAAATTTACAGCATGTAGATAAAATATCATAGGAGCTAAGGATAAAACTTTAGGCCAAGATTAAATCCTATCAGTTTGGACAGTTTTGATTTTAAAATGCTTTACTTTAACTCTTGATGAAAACTGGGGTAGTAAGGGATAGAAGTTTATCTTTTAATGAAAATTTGTATAATTCCTTGGTTATTAAACTCATAACATTAAGTTTCTGTCACATCAGCATGTAATGAAGGTATTTCCCAAGGAAGAAAAACAAATAGTTGAGCCATTTTGCAAGTTAAAGATAAGGAAAGGCACCTTACTATACAGAAATTTTCATATTATTACTAAAACATATTGATATCTTTGAGATTAGTATAATTGATTAAAATCCATTTATAAATCTAAATGGTCTCTGAATGCTTGTTTGAATCTTGCCCTACTTTATAGTTCTCTTGTATTATAATTACAGATAAGCCAAATTTTGGTCATCTTTTGAGTCTCTCATATAAAATTTCCCCACCTTTTTTTTAAAGTTTTGATTAACTTGATATTATGGGTGCTTTATTTCAAAGTCTTGATTTCAGTGATTTTAGGCAGCCACTTTGGATAAGCCAAAGTCAATGAAAGTTGATGAAATTCTAAGAGAATAGATAGCTTTATTTTATAGAGACAGAAGGTTGTACTTAAATCAGTCATTCTGGATTCATAAAAATCAGATTGAACAACTGTCTTTAAAATCTCAACCATGATAAAATCAGTAAAGATTGCTTGTCTTACAGAGTAGTTATCCAGGGATTTATCTCTACCTTCTCAATTATGTTTTAAATATAATGAAGCATTTAGAATGATAAATTTTTAGAAACATTTTACATATACAGTGTTCCTTGAACTTGAATGTGCATATAAATCAACTGTATTAAAAATTCAAATTCCTAAACCTGACAGATAATCTGATTAGGTAATTCTGAGGTGACGCCTGAAAATATACATTTTAGCAAATATTTGTCAACTCTAAATTGAAATTTATAATAGCAAGCCCTCTGGATTGTTAGAGGATTACAGTGAATGGATTGTTCAATATTTTCATTTGCTTGAAGATCATTACTGATTAACCTGTATATTTCAAGAACTAAATAATTCTATATTCTTAAATAATTTCTAAAATGTTTCAGTTGAAACAAAATAATATAAAAGTTAAGACCTGGGGTGCATGGGTGGCTCAGAGGGTTGGGCGGCGACTTTGGCTCAGGTCATGATCTCACGGTTCATAGGTTCAAGCCCTGAGTCGGGCTGACAGCTCAGAGCCTGCCTGGATCTTGCTTCAGATTCCGTATCTCCCTCTCTGTCTGCCCCTCCCTTACTCATGCTGTTTCTCTCTGTCTCAGTAATAAATAAACATAAAAAAAAAGTTAAGACCCTGGAATCTCAACTATTGAGTACTAGTTCTAAAACTTAAGTAGCATTTTGATCTTTTATAGGTTTTTAAACCTGAAATAGATATATCAGATACACTAGATAGATAAATTTCTACTCAAAGTGGTCATTTGGGGTAGGGAGGAATTAAATACAGAGATAATAGCATATGCTTAACTCATAGTAACTACTCAGTAAACCTTAACTTGTTTTTTATGTGAAACACCTGCCACATTATAACAAACACTAAATAGACAACACTTTCTATTCTGTTTTAATTCACATTAATCAGATTTATTTTTGGAGAACTTGAAACCCAAGAAGACAAAGAAGTTGTTTTAATGGCAGCCTTGAAATGTTTATTACTATATAATTATATATAAAATGCACATATATTTGTTTATACAATAACTTAAAATATTCACAAAGACTTCTCTTTCACTAGTGGTCAACATTTGTTGTTGTGGACAATTAAAGCTCTATGAAAACTAAATATTTAGGAAAAGGTGATAATGAAGTTGATTTGTATAAGATTTTGGAGACTAGCCAAGGCAGAAATGATTTGAGAAGTCATCAATCACTTTAGGGGAGAAACCCCAGAAATATGTGATGTGATAATTGTTATGTCTTTTCATTTTGAGGCATTTGCTAATCAAGAACTGGCAGCTGAAAAGGTGAAAAGCCAAGCCAGATAGTTGCCAGTCACAAAATTTAGGAGACAAAATTGGATATCAGGCCTGGCAAGTTGGAGAAATTCTTGTACACACCATATGTTATCAGTTGTGATCTCCACTGAGCTACACTCTAAAAGTACAAGTGAAATGGAAGTCATTTTTGGATCATAGGTTCCAAAAATCCAGCGTCCTATCGATGCAAGTTCTTTTTTGAGTAAGACACTCTTCCCTTAATTTTTTTCTGTAAATTGTCTGTGTGGGAAGAATATATGAATGCTTCAAACTATCCATAGAATTCTTCATGTAAAATGCCCCACACTTAAAATAATCAAGCATACTAAAAGAAAATAATTGGACAGCATCAGACCCACAGAGTTCAAGATATTAAGTATACTAGGCAATTTTTTTTTTAAACAACTGGCTAATATAATGAAGGGATTCAGAGACAAGTTGAAAATTTTCAGCAGAGGGGTGCCTGGGTGGCTCAGTCGGTTAAGTGTCTAAATTCAGCTCAGGTTGTGATCTCACAGTCCATGGGTTCAAGCCCTGTGTTGGGCTCTGTGCTGACAGCTTAGAGCCTGGAGCGTACTTCAGAGTCTGTGTCTGCCTCTCTCTCTGTCCCTCCACAGCTCACTCTCTGTCTGTCTCTCAAAAATAAAGACATAAAAACATTAAATAAAAAGAAAAGACAATTTTCAGCAGAGAACTAGAAACTTTATAATAATCAGGTGATTTTACAGAAGCAAATAAAATCCCTGAGATTAAGTAATCAGTAGGTTTAATAGTTGATTAGACACAAATGACAAGGAAATTAATAAACTAGACAAAGAAGAAAATATGCAGATTAAAATTCACAAATAACTAAATCTTAAAGTATGTAAGGGAAAAACTAAAATAATAAAATATTAATATTTAATATGTTTAACAAATAATAAAATGAATAATATAGAGATTAAGAAAATATGATAAAGAAAATGAAACTCTCAGTGAATACACAATATCCAAAACTGCTGAATTCATTTTGTAAAGAATTCTTGTCACAAAGCAAGTCTCAAAAAATGTCAGAGATTTAGAGAGTAGCTATTCTTTTCATAGAGAACTTAATCTATAAATCATATTCTTAAAAGAACTAGAAGAAAAAGCTTTATACATTTGGAAATGAAGATCTATACATCTAAACCTCATTGTTAAAACTGAAGTATTTTGAACACATTTAATAAAATACAACTTATAAAACACATGTGTGGTAGATAAAACTGTTCTTACAGGGTATTTATGTGTATATATGCATACATATATACATAAAATACAATAGAAACTAGAGTCTGAACTGGTGATTAATGCATCCATCTATCCATGTAATGCTATCTATAGAATAACAAATTAATTTCAAAGAAAATAGAAACAAACTATACGCACAAATGCAAAAATAGGAGAAATACAGGTGCACTATAGAATATTCACAATGGCAATACTCATTTTATTCTCTTAAGAATAATGAAGTTGCTAGATCTAAGACTGGCTAAGGAAAAATTAGAGAAGACACAATTTGCCAAATTCAGGGATGAAAAATAAGATTTTACTGTAGATTTCATACACATTAAAAAGTTAATATAAGAGTATTATAAAATATTTTAACCCACAAAATTTTAGAATGTAAGTAAAACTGGAAATTTTCTGGAAAAACACAATGAAATAATTGCAGATATTCTAATGAAAATATTAGCAAATGCAATTGAGCAATATATATTAATCTAACCTAATTGGTACAGTTGGTTTAATATTTGGGATTTTTAAAAGTCAATTATATTATTATTTCAATAAATTGCAATAAAATCATGAAATTCAAGATATGAATCTTAGTGTCTAGAAAAATTCCTGTAGCAAATATCATACTTATTATAAAACAATAGAAATTTTCTAATGAGGGTGAAAAGACAGACATTGCCACCATCAACACTTCTATTATGCTGAATGTCCTTACCACTCCCCCCAAAAATAATAATCAGAATATACCAGGATTGTAAAGAAAAAATAACTTCACTGATAGCAGATGATGAGATTTTTGTATATAATGAAATTACAAAATAATTGAAAGATTAATAAACAATAAGTTCATTAAGAGTGACTTAATGTAGCCATATATATTGCTATATACCACTGACAAGCCAAGAATTAAAAGTAAAAAACAAAACAACAAATTAAAACAGTAACATTAAAAAATCAAATATGGAAGTATTCACTTTCCTAAAAAATTTTTTGGGGACTTTAACACAGAAAACTATAAGTTTTATTGATAGTTTTTCCAAAATTTAACCTAAGGAGAATATATTACGTTCCAAGAATGATGGCTTTATATTGAAAAGATGTCATTTTTTCCCCAACTGATGTGTAGATACAATGAAATATCTATCAAAATCATAATTGAATTTGAGGATTGGTGTGGTTATTGGTGGTGTCAAAATCTTACTCTAAAATTTATACAAATGTATATAAAAATTTAAAATTCAAAGTTCAAAGATAACCAGGATAATGAAGAGAAGGAAAAGGAGAATGGTCAGGGGAGAAGGAGAAAGAGGAGAAAAATCCAGGAGAACTTACATTCTAAAAGTGTGTGTGTGTGTGTGTGTTTTCTATGATGCAACAGTACTAAACATATTATAGTTCTGACACAAGGATAAAAATTAGGTTAATAACTGTTCAGAAATAGACTCATGTGAAGGGACATTGGATTTATGAAGATGGCATACAGAAAATTTTAAATGATCTTCAGTAACTGCTGTTACTTCAGTTGACTATGTGAAACCAAATGAATCCTTATTTCTAATCTATATTATACACATACATCAATTTCAGTTAGATTATGGATCTCAATATACAAGTAAAATAAAACTTCTAAAATATAAGAGAAGAATGATCTTGAGGTAGGAAACCATTTGCTCAGCAGGATATATGATACACTAATCATAAAAGAAAAGTTTGACAAACTGGACTACATCAGACTTAAAAGTATCTGTCCATCAAAGAGGTAAACGTAGTGAACCAAATGGTAGGAATATTTACAATTTATGTAATAAAGAAATTTTCTAGATTGTACAAATAGCAGGTAAAATCTATTCATAATTTTTAAAATGAAAGAAAATTAAAAATATTAGAAGTGCATTTCACTAGTGATAGCAAAAATGTCAAGGTACATAAATACTGTTGAGATGTATGTCATAAAAATACAAGTTATAAACATAATTGACACTATTACATTCTTAATAATGACTTAAATTAGAAACTCACAGAATGGCATAGAGAAATGAGAATTCATATACACTGATGATAGAAGTATGAGATGCTCTGACCACATTGGAAAACTATTTGAACTAAACACACTCATCCTATGTAATCCAGCAATTTCACGCCTAAGGATAATACATTCCACCAAACAGAATTGGTTGAATATATGCAAAATAGAAGCATGACTCCAGAGCATGTATATCATCATCCTAATGGCAAACAATGAGAAATTATCAGCAGTAAAATAGATGAATGAATGTGTGATACCAACACTCAGTGGGAACAATATGAGGCAACAAAATTGTAAACTACAATTACTTATAACTGTAAACCACTCAACTTTAGACACTGAGCATCCCACCACCCTGCTTCGACCATCTACAGCTCTAGTCCTCCTCAAGTCTAAAATAAGCTGAAGAGAATGAAGGTGTTGTGGGGAAATAGCCCAGGGAAGAAATCACTGGAATTTACTCAAGGATCCCTGTCCAGGGAATTGGGAAATTGGTCTAGTCCTCTCTAGTTCCCATGTAGCTACATCTTCTTTTCCACTCCAGCAGCTCTTTGGTGTACCTATCAGCCTTTCTCCTGTATTTCCCAAACTGTCTTTTGCTTTTTATCCTCACCATCCTCCTCCATCTGCAGCCAGATTATGGTACCTTCATACTCTGCTGGCACACTGAGATGCATATGTAATAAAAAATATATCCCCAGCTAGGGGAATTGTCCCAGCCTCTTAGCCTTGCTGACTCTACCACTCACTAGCCCTAACTGCCCTACGTCACTAACTATGAGTAAGTTTTCTTTTTTTTTTTTCCCCTCTGTACAATTCAGTTGACAAAATTATGATATTAGGTGGCAGGCTAGTGATTACCTGTGAAAAGTAGGGGTGGAAAAGGATATGAGGGTCTTCTAGGGTGCTGGTTATAGTCTTTCTTTATCAGAATGCCAGTTTCATAAGTCAGTTCATTTTCTGAATATTTGAGCTCTACACTCATAATTTATTCCCTTTTCTGTTTGTATATTATACTTCAAATAACAGGTTCACATAAGGAACATTTGTTTTATTGCTGTAAGAGAATATTTTTACTAAGTCTTGCAACAAGATATTAAGGTGGAAATATACAAGTGATATGCAGAGAATAATAATTTAATTCATTAGCACAAATAGTATTTAAATAGCAACAAAGTATCAAGTACTGTGCTAGATATTTACATTATGAACATAATCTGTCCTTAAAAATTTTAGTCTAGTTGACATACAAAAATAAGCAGAATTAATAATTGAAAACATAGAGGTAATGAAGAGTGTAGTGTAGTAGAGAATAATAAGGTCTATGATGTATTTGCAACTAGTTGATGGTATATTATTAAAATTTTTAGGAATTATGGATTAAGGCAATAATAAATCTGAAATTAAAAAATCAAGTAAACAATGCTGTTTAACTTTGCTAGATTTTAATTTGTTTGAAATTGTGTTCATTACTACTCTGGTTTAACCTGCTTTAATATTTGCATTATTAGAAGGTATCTGGTTCAGTGTGGCCACTTTATTATTTATAATTTACAAGTTTAAGACTCCTATCTCTTGTATATAAGCAAAAGAAACAAGATACAGAATACTTCACATATATTTCAATTAGACAAAGTCCAATACAAGCAAAATGATTCTGTTACTAGTCTACATGGCAGTTGTCTTGGGATAGAAGAGAGTGGGTAGTCATTGAAAGGAGTCTGTAGGTGGGTTTCCATTGTACCAGTAATTTTCTACTTACTAACCTTTGTGGTAGTTACATAGAATTTCACTTTTTATTTTAATTCATCAAATGACATATATACACAATTGTTTTTTATGTATATACAGTTTAACAAATAAGCTTAAAATTGTTAATTTGAGAACCACACAAAAAGAAAATTACAGAAAAGTTATGACTCAGAGTTTTCAAAACTACTTACTTTGAGGGATGAGAGAAACAAAAGTTACTTCTTTCATCGGTCACCCTTAAGTGGAAGTTGCCTTTACATCATCAATGTATAATCTTATTCTGTACTGCAACTCTTAAAGGTAAAAATGACTTATATATTCAATAAAAAAAATTTCGTACAGTTAAGTGGAACCATACTCTTTGGATGTATGAAGCAAAATAAAATAGCTTCAGATATCTTGAATTTATGGTACCTTAATTATAGATGGTAATGATGAATGGTTGGACTATGGTTATAATTTAACAAAAAATTGAATTTGTTGATGGTTTTCATATGGGGTTGAAGAGAAAGAAAATACTCTAATATCTTTGCCTTGAACAGCTGAATAAATGAAACTGTAATATTCTAAAAGAGAAAAATTATGTTACTTGCATATATTTAGTAAAGAATTCTGGCTCAAATATTTTAAGTTGTGAAGCCCATTAAAATAAAAAATGGAGTCTTTGAGTTGGTAAGGAAGAGATCACACCAAAATGTACATTTGAGTGTTATCACTCCAGATGAAGTGTCCTGGGGAAAGAGAGGAGACAACAGTGTCAGGATGCAGAGCAGAGTTGGAACCTAGTCTAGATGGGAGGGTGTGGGTGTTACGTTTACATTGTATGATCACAGTAATGCCTGTATCATAGAATTTTTTTAAAGAGTGAATGAGACCATGATATCAGTCAAGATCAGATTACAACTGGAGGTTAAGATTTAAGTGTTTAACAAACACTAACTTTAATTAGGCTGTTAATGACTTCACAACATGCCTTAATATCTCCAAAAGTACCTTCATATATCTTTCATTTTTCCCCTACAGAAACATCACTAAAAATAAATAAATAAATAAATAAATAAATAAATAAATAAATAAAAGAGTGAATGAAGGAAAAACTAGAAATAATTAATTAGAAAGTGATTTTTCTAATATTAATGCTTTCTGAAAATTCACTTCTGAAAATATATCAAAATAGGGCAGCTACCTAAAGAGTTGTTCTAAAGCAATACTCTGAGGAAATGGAGAATATATTCAGCACTTGTGTTAGCAGGAAGATGTAAAGTAAAGAAGTAAAGACATAGACATTCGAACACATCATAGGAAAACCACTTTTCTTGCAAGGAGTTTATCACTGGGAACACTTGTAACCATATGTTAAAACATTTCTGAAGTCTTGTGTAATTGTGTAATGTGTGAAAAGATACTGCCCAATACGAGACAAATCATTGCAATCACTGTGAACTCTTAGGCATCTAAAGGACAGAACCCTTTATTAAAAATAGGGAAGGCAGGAGAGAAGCAGGTATTTTTCAAACTTTCTATCTAATTAATATACTGAGAGTTTGTTGGCAGATACAAAATTACTTACAAATATAATAGACATACAATTAATATTATTTCTAAATATATTTGTTATTTAAAATAATGTATATAGTAGATGTTATTATAAAAGACACTGATTAGTTGAGTATTACATTTTGACAATTTTAAAACATTCATGTATAATAATTCTCCTTACACTGCCCCTTTTCTCTATTTTTTCTTTCCCACCATCAAAGTTATATTATCACACTATCCACTCACATAACCAGCTACTGGGTTGTGCGGTGAAATACTTGTAGGAGAGCTGCATGCCAGATGGAAATCACAGGTAACAGTGCCAGACAATGTATATAAAAAAGCATACTTATACTTTTGAATTCCAGTGGAGTCTATTAATATTTTTATGAACTCAGAAAAAACATCAGTGCATGATTTTGAAAACTGGGTTGCTCAGAACAAAAGTAAAAATATCAAGAAAGGGAATGTTACATAGCAGAGCAGATTGTAAGGTGCACAGTAAAGGAAACACAAGGACAGAAAGCCAAAATAACATTTCAATAGAGATGGAAAATATAGACTGTGTTCTCCAATGCAGGTTACTAACGTACCAGAAAATCTGTACATAATAAAGAAAATACATTGTGAAACTTTGAGGGCTATGAAAATTTAACTACTCGTATTTTGGCTTCATTTTTCATTTTCTAGAATCGGAGGATCCTATACATGTTTGCTTTTTACTTTTGACATTTCTCTTGAGCTAAAGGAAACTATAGGATACATAAATCCATATTCTGGGTATAATTCTGACAGTTGCTAATATGAAAGTGAGAAAAGCCATTGGAGACCATAGCCATGATAGAGAGTGTGTTTTGTGATGTTGTTGGCAAAAAGTGGATCTGAGCTGGAAGTCTAAGATTCAGCAGCAGAGAAGAATTATAAGCAACGGTCCAGGTGCACGCAGGAAAAGGGAAACTCAGATACATGATTTTTAGGGAAGAATGCTGTAGGAAGTGGTTATACTTTTGTTAAGTGAGCAGTAAATGACTTTCAAAAATGTGGGTACTCCATAATGGATGATCTTTCATTATCCAGAGTCACTCTTCTGTTTTCTGGAGAGTCTTAATGGAGAGAGTGTAAGGCACTTGAATTTATATCAGAGGAAAGGCTGATGTCTGGTTTGTTTACTGATGTTAACATTCTTTATTGCCTTTCAGAGGACTTTGCAATTTTGAAAGTACCTTAATCAATCCCATTGTTTACTAATTAAAAAAATTATTTGTTTATTTTTGAGAGAGAGGGAGAGCACAAGTAGGGGATGGACAGAGAGAGAGAGACAGAGAGACAGAGACAGAGACAGAGATAAAGACAGAATTCGAAGCAGGCTCCAGGCTCTGAGCTGTTAGTACAGAGCCCAACACGGGGCATGAACCGACAAATTGTGAGATCATGACCTGAGCCAAAGTCAAATGCTTAAGCAACTGAGCCACCCACGTGCCCCTCATTGCTTTACTAATTTAATTGCAATGATACCATTTACTAATTTCAAGTATTAATATCAGTCTCTACCATTATTTTATATTCTCAGAATGAATTAATTTATATGTGTGTGTATCTCAGAATAAATTTATATATATTTGTGTGTGTGTATTCCTGTATACACCTACATACTTTTGGGGACCCCTTCACATCTTTCAAGTTAGTATGTTAAAGAATTGATAACTTTTAGTTCTAGTATATTTGGTTATAATGTGGGTGATAAAATTACTAAACTATTCACTAAATCCTTGTGGATTTCATTGTATTAAGTTCTGAGCATCAGTAAGATTACTGTAGAACTAAAATGTATACACTGAGGTAAGCAGGGAGTCTGGCAGCTTGCCCCCCAAAGTGTGATTGGTGAACTGGAAGCATCAGAGTCGGCTGTATTTTACATATACAGAATCTTGACCTCACCCAAAATCTATAATCATTATTAGCATGACTCAATCTATTTTTTTCCAAAAGACAAAGCTTTAATAAATGGATATAAATTATGAAAGACATTGGCCTTAAGATATGTAAAGCTTCCCAACATCAGGGTTTAGTAAAGTGCCCCTTAGAAGCCAGATGCCAGGTAATAAAGCACATTTCCTTAAAAAAATTTTTTTGAGAAAGGATGAAATGACCACCTCTGAGGCAAATGTGAGAAAATGAACTCCAGTTTTCCTCAAATCACATTTCTGTGATAAAATCAGTATTTGTTAGTGAATGCCAATTTGTCTGATCTTGCATGATGAGATCACTCCTTAACCCATGGACCATTTTTGAACAATGTCAAACGTTTGGAGCTCACAAAACATGTGAATTCCTTTCCTTCCTCCCAGTTCTTACATGTCCCTAATAGAAATGTGTTGGTCTCAGTAGTTCATTCCCTTCCTTTAAGAATCTTAGAACATACATCCACTACGGAGACTTCTCTGATATCCATTCAACGAATGCTAGTCAAAGGTGGATGACTCCTCCCCAGTGCTTTTATACCATAAACCCATATCTCTCATAGCATGTACATATAATTATGTCAATTGTTATACTATGAAGTTTTTGAGAGGATTTTGCTTTATCATGTACATCCTTATGTAAAACATTTTTAAAAACCTCAAATAAAACTAGGGCCCAAATAAGACTGACTGATAGGCCAGCGAATAAATAATGGCCTGTGAATGAAATAAATGAATACTTTCCAAACCATACAGTTTTTAATAAAGTTGTTTCATGCTCTGGTTTCTTAAATAGAATATTTTGAATAGAAGAAGAAACATTTTGTTTGCTTGAAGAATTTTTTGTATTTGACCACTGACTAGCAAATATGGAACTTAAATAATTAAAAGCTTGGTTATTTAGATGACTAGTTATTTGTATCAGCACATTTCCTATTCAGAGTTTCAAAAGGTTAAAGATCACAACATGTATTTAAAATAAATATTCTAGGGAAGCCTGGGTGGCTCAGTTGGTTAAGCATCTGACTTTGGCTCAGGTCATGATCTCACAGTTTCTGAGTCCTAGCCCCACATCGAGCTCTGTGTTTTCAGCTCAGAGCCTGGAGCCTGATTCAGATTCTGTGTCTCCTTCTCTCTCTGTCCCTAGCCCACTTGCACTCTGTCTCTTTCTCTCTCTCTAAAAATAGATAAAAAACATTAAAAAATTTTTAAAAATTATTGTGGTGCTACGTTGTCACTTCTATTATCCAAAGAAATATGAAACAAAGTTTTTCTAGTTTTTATCTAATAACATTACCATTATAATTATAATATTTTAAACAGAAAATTATGTAAACAATTGACTAACTGAAGTTAAAAATGTAATTGTTTATAGTGTTGAGGTTTAAGGTAGATATTGTATACATTACCGTTTACTGTATATAAATCCAGTATCAGACATGCTGAAGATTTGTTTATTAATATCAGTTTGTGATTTGACTATAGTGTTACTCTGATGTTCAGAGGAGCTTTCTCATCATGTACATAAGCTTAAATATTAGAAAATTCAAGCATTAATTTCATTTGGTAATTTTATTTTTTTAATTTTTGTTTTAACATTTATTCATTTTTGAGAGAGAGAGACAGAGCATGAGCAGGTGAGGGGCAGAGAGAGGGAGACACAGAATCTGAAGCAGGCTCCAGGCTCTGAGCTGTCAGCACAGAGCCTGATGCAGGGTTCGAACTCAAGGACCGCAAGATCACGACCTGAGCCGAAGTCCGACACTTAACCAACTAAGTCACCCAGGTGCCCTCATTTGGCAACTTTAAAAGAAAGATAAATCTTGGGCATCAGGGTGACTCAATCAGTTAAGCGTCCAACTGCAGCTCAGGTCATTATATCTTGATTTGTGGATTCGAGCCCCATGTAGGGCTCTGTGCTGGCATCTCAAAGCCTGGAGCCGTCTTCAGATTCTTTGTCTTTCTTTCTGTCTCTCCCCTGGTCACGCTCGCTCTCTCTCTTTCTCAAAAATAAAATAAACATTAAAAAAATAAAACACAGATAAATCTTTAATCCACATGTATAAAGAAAAGAACAATTGCACAATTATGTGTGTGTGTGTGTGTGTGTGTGTATACACACTCCTCTGTCTTTAACATATAGCAGAATAACTCACTTCCAAGTTACTTTTGTCCTGGCAGAATTCATAAATGCCAGCTTGTATAGTAGTTGTTCATGATCTCAACACAGAAACGGGTTGTTCCCAGCAAGTCCAATAGATTTATGGTAGCTATTCAAGTATAAAAAAATAGTTCATAGTTTCAAAATCACACTCATAACATAATGATTGAGCAGTGCTCTAAAAAGTATAATATTGGAAAACACCTAAGCATAAAAATATTGACTAGAAAATTGTAAGTAAACACATTTCCAAATATATTTTCAAAATTAAATTCAAATGATCAACTTTTATAATGAATATAATTAAAAACAATGCAAATTTTAAACCCAAAGTTCCAAAAATTTACCACCTTATTTAGAATTTAGAAAATAGATGGTTGCATTTTTTCAAATTGATTAGATGTAAAATTTGTTTATCTAAAATAAATGAATTAAAACAACTAACATTCAGTGAACTATATTATGCATACCTAAGATGTATTTGTGAATGCATTAGCACAATTTGTAACAATCCAAACTAACAATTTATATTGAGAGTGATAAGATACTCATATAATTGTGTTGTGTGTAGGTGTATGAAAACAATTGTATTAGATTACAAACACAATATGTTAATTAGTTTCTCTTTAAAAAAACAGAAAATATATTTCTAAAAGATTACAAAAATCATAATAAATTATAATTTAATTCTCCAGTTAAGCTGAGGAATTTCTAGATGTACACTATGATAGAGTTTAGATTTACTTAAATATTTATGCCATAGAATTCAAAGAAATCTGCAAGGGAATATAAAAGCTCTGTGCTATTTATTTATTCCAAAGCAAACATTAAAAACAAGATTAGGTAAATTAGGGGTGCCTGGATGACTCAGTCAGTTAAGTGTCTGACTTTGGCTCAGGTCATGATCTTGCCATTTGTGAGTCTGAGCTCCACTTCAGACTCTCTGCTTTCAGCACAGAACTTGTTTTGGATCCTCTGTCTCCCTCTATATGCCCCTCCCCTGATTACACATGCTCTTTAAAACTTTTTTTTTTTAACTTTTTTTTTTTAATAAACTTTAAAAAAGTAAAATTAGGTAAATCACATGTAATATTAACTAGGCGGTAATGCCAGAATATAATTTATACGTACATTATTGGCTGCATGTTCCATTCTCTTTTATTATTTGAATGCTTCATTATTGACCTAATTTAATTTGCGTTAGCCACCACCTCTAAAATAAATCAGAGTCTTTCTCTTTGGGAAATTCCACATTCTTTCCCTCTTCCCACTTAGATATCCATTATGTCCAGATTGAAACACTGCCCTAGAAGACATTGTCTTACTCTAAATTTTATTTGTATTTATTTATTTATTATTTTTAAATATATTTTTGAGAGGCACAGAGACAGTATAGGCAGTGGAGGGGCAGAGAGAGGAGAGTGAGCATCCCAAGCAAGCTCTATGCTGTCAGCACAGAGCCTGATGTGGGGCTTGAACTCATAAAACCATGAGATCATGAGCTGAGCCCAGATCAAGAGTCTACTGCTTAAACAACTAAGTCCCCAGCGCCCCCATTTTTATTTATTTCTAGTTATTTTTTTAATTTAAATTCAAGTTAGTTAAGATACAGTATAGACTTTATTTCAGGAATAGACCCCAGTGACTCATTTCTTACGTATGACACCCATTGCTCACCTGAAAAAAGTGCCCTCCTTAATTCCATCACACATTTTACCCATTCCTCTACCTACTGCCCCTCTAGCATCCCTCAGCTTTTTCTCTATATTTAAGAGTCTCTTATGGGGCACCTGGGTGACTTAGTTGAGCAAGCACCTGATTTTGTCTCAGGTCATGATTTTGTAGTTTTCGAGTTCAAGTCCGCACCAGGCTCTCTGCTGACAGCTCAGAGCATGGAGCCTGCTTCTGATTCTGTGTCTCATTTTCTCTCTCTGGCCCTCTGCCACTCTTGCTCAATAAATAATAAACATTATTAATCATGTTTATTTATTGATGATTTATTCATTATTTTTTTAAGTTTCTGATCATCTGTTGTGTTTCTCAAATACCACATGAGTGAAATTATATGATATCTGCTTTTCTCTGACTGACTTATTTCATGTAATATAATATTTTCTAGTTCCATCCATGTTGTTGCAAATGGAAAGATTTCATTTTTTTTGATCACTGAGTAGTATTCCATTGTATATACATATCTTCTTTATCTATTCATTTGATGGACATTTGGGCTCTTTCCATAATTTGGCTGTTGATAGCACTGCTATAAATATTGGGGTATATGTGCCCCTTCATATCAGCATTTTTGTATCCTTTGGATAAATATCTAGTATACAATTGGTGGGTCATAGTTCTCCTTTTAATTTTTAGAGGAACCTCCATACTGTTTTCAAGAGTGGCTGCAAGAATTTGCATTGCCACCAACATTTCAAAAGGGTACCCCTTTCTCTGCATTCTCACCAACATCTATTGTCTCCTGAGTTGTTAATTTTAGCCATTTTGACAGATGTGAGGTGGTATCTTATTGTGGTTTTGATTTGTATTTCCCTGGTGATGACTGATGTTGAGCATCTTTTAATGTGTCTGTTAGTCATCTGGATGTCTCTTTGGAATACAAAATGTATTATGAAAACCTTACATCAGAAAATTATTTCCAGTGTTTTAACTAAATTTATTACCTTACACATTTCTACAGATGTAAATGAGCCATTTGACAGAAGTTAGATATTAAATGACAAATTGAAAAAAGCAAAACAAAACATCCCCTTTCTAAAATTTTCTTTACTAATCCTGATAACATCTTCCTTCTGGTTACTGAACTTCTAAACCTAAAGTCATGTGGACGTTTTAATAGGATGTACAACATGATCATTTAATACACATTATAAAATCACGTGAACACATCTGTCACCTCACATAGTTACCTTTTTGTTGTTCCTATGGTATCACAAAAGATTCTGAATAACCAAAACAATGTTGAGAAGGAACAGCAAAGCTGGAGGCTTCATACTTTTCTTAACTGTATTACAAAGGTGTAGTAATCAGAACAGTATAGTACTGACATAAAAACAGACACATAGGCCAATGGAACAAAATAGCTCAGAAATAAATTCACACATATACAGTTGAGCAAACTTTGAAAAAGGAACTTATACAATGCAGAAAGGATAGGCTCTTTATAAATGGTGCTAGGAAAACTGTATCTATAAGCAAATGAATAAAATTGGACCCTTCTACCATATACAAAGATTAACTGAAATGGATTAAAATATGTAAGACCTGAAACTGTGTTATAACTCTGCCTAGTCTTAAGCAGTTTAGATGATCTATTGAATGGCCTTATATAATTACCTCTTAAGTAATTCCTCATCTTCATGTTCCTACTGTCATTCATATTCCAGTACCTAGATCATACACAATATATGTTATTGAATGTGTAGATTAATTAATAAGCTGCACATGTAACTTATTAAAATATTTTCTATCTTGTGTCTCTAAAGGTATTACTATTCATAGGTATTTTTGTAGCCATGAAAGCTATAAATTAGTCAAATATTATTGAGTTGGAGGAAACCCACACAATATGCTTTAGTACTAAAGAGACATTGGTCTTGATTTAGTCTACTAATGACCAGTTAGATAAATATTATACATGCTGTGTTCAATTTAACACCTCTTAGAAATAGAATATCGTTCCTGAGCATAAACTACTTCTGTGTGATTAATTTTTGTTTATGAATATGCAAATGTATTGAGAAATGGATAATTGACATAATTTGGGATCATACATACAATTTATTCTTTTTTTAAAAGGTGGTATATGGGAACTCTGTACCTTCTCAATTTTGTTACCACCTAAAACATTTCTAAAAGGTACGCTATTAAGTATGATAATTTTGACAAATTTTAACACTGTGTTATATGTGTTCATCATGATTAGTGCCACAGAGTAAAATATTAATGCAGAATAACTGCTGTAACAAATAATGCAAATATGTAGGGTGTCTCAAATAAAAGTTTATTTCTTTTTCACATAAAAGCATTTGGTAAGTAAATGTAGTGGGGTTTTGTCTTCAGAGATTTAATTTGATGAGGCTTTGACATTTTAATGAGAACCATCCAAGGTTTCATGGAAGGATGGTTTCCTTAGATTGATAGATGCACAACAAATGAGGAGGACATGGACTATCCTTTGAATCTACCACAATTGGCCAAAGTCTATTCTTCTAGGGAACAGGTATATTTATATGTTCTTCACCCTTCTTAACCATCTTCCAGGGCCCAATGCCGATACTCAACATCAACTTTTCTCTTCTTAACTGGAACTGAACCATGATATCATATACATATTTGCATTTCTAATTATTTCTCTCTGTGTTGTGCCTTTTGAAATATATATGTGTATATATATCATATACATATATACATGCATGTATATACACACTATACATCTAGTTTATGTATATAGTTTATATGTTTACTTAAACTCACATTACTTTGGTAGAAATTTAAAACAAAGTAAAACATGTACTTTTTTGATATCTAAAAGTTAAAAGGGTTACACTACATTTTATCAGTTATCTGCTCTATGACTCTGTCAAGCAAATTATATAAAAATTTGGAATTAAATACTTTAATAATTATATGATTCATATAGTTTAGATTTCAACTCCCATTGATGACAGCACTGTAAAGTTCAAGCACCCCATTTCTATTCTAAATCAAAGAAGTCTATATAAAATGTAAAATGAAAATGCAAAAGTCCTGTCTCCCAAATGAGACCGCTCAGGATCAAAACCAAAACTAAAACAGAGAGCAGAAAGCAGGGTTGAAACTACAGTCTGTTGTACTCTTGATCTGGAAGCAGGTGGGAGTTGCCAGAGGTTCGGTTCTTGCAAGATAACCATGGGGGGAAAAATAAACCAAAAACCTCCACTGAAAACTTGAAAATGACTGGAGTCAGGCTCATAGATGGAAACTAGAGGTCAAGCGTGTAGGTCATATCTCTCCCCAGCTTAAAAAAGAGGGCTTCATAAAGCTGATGCTGACCTTTGCCCAGAACTATAGCTTTTATGAAACTATAGTTCAGGTAGATGGGAAGAGGAATTCACAAATCCTTGACCAGAGTGTGAGTCAGGCCACCTACAGTTCTGAAGAATAGATTTTCTACATCCCCAAAATAAGCACACAGCATCAGCCCATACCAAGATTAAAGACCTATTTTTTGGACAAGAGGCCACAAAGGAAGAGCTAACTGAAAAAAAGAAATGCTGGATGGAATAAACGTATATAGAGAGACAGAGTAATGAAAAAATGATCAAAATACAGTCTGACACAAAGAAATTCAACAGTGGATTGTGAATAAAGACACCTAATTTTAAGTAAGATAGAAACCCCCCAGATATATATATGCTTCCATATAAATTTCAAATATTAGTCTGAAATAAATTTCAGAGTATGTTTGATTTCCTCAAAAAGATAGAAACATAACACAGATAGAAATTAATATCGGCACAAATGATAAAAGCCACACAAAAATATAAGTTGACTGCAAATAAGAATAATTAAGATGTTCCAAATGAGAATAGGATGATGTGCAAAAATTAAGATGCAAGACAGAAGAAGGTATATGTTAAACAAGTAAAAGTCAAATGAAAACCTGTGAAGGAATGCAGATTAAGAGGTATCTTTAAATGTTTAATAGAGGTTTCTAAAAAAGACCGCAGAAACTTGGTAACTTAAGTCCTCAAACTAAGGTACATTTCAAGTGCTAAACAAGAAGAAGGAATTTTAATCTGGATACATAAGAGTGAAAGGTGACTGTTCAAGGATGAAAACAAATGTTAAAAATAGTGCAGGCAAAACACAGAATATATACAGAGGATGGCAGGTGTCCTAAAAATGCTTTCTTTAATCAAAACTAAATGGCAAAATACAATAAAAATAAACATAAAAGTGAAGAAGGAAAAATAATTGTTAGTCTAGAATTCTAAATTGAAGCAAGTTATTCATCATTAAAGGAAAATGAATCTTTGGGATGACACAGATAATTACTCAAAGAATAACTAAATGATATGATTTCACAGAAAGGATGGAATGAGATGCAAAAAAAAAAATGAAACAAACAACAAAAACCTAAACTCAACTATTGACACAAAAATGTCAATTTTTTGACATCTGACCAATGTCAAAACACTGGTTGGTGTGTTTAACCAGTGAAATGTCGAAGAAACAAATTAAGCTTAAATGTGGCTAAATGCTGTATGCTAGGAAAGGTGAAAATAATGCCTAGAAAACTCTAACAAAGATAGAGGTGGGGAATGGGAGGAAAGGTGTTGTTCAGTCAATAAAATTGCTAAAGAGTTTATTTTATTCCAAGAGATGGAAATAAGTAAGTTGAAGAAAGTCAGACCTTATTAGATATAGTTATAAATCAGTATTAATATTAAATGTCTATTCAAGAAAAACAAAAACAGTAATTATACACTTTTGTTCATTACCAATACCAATATTTCAGTATTCTTCTCTATGAAAGAAGAAGTCTCTTAAAAAACAATCCCCATGAAAGGAGAAGTCTCTAAAAAAACAGTTATCATGCACTCTTTTTGTGAACTTGTGGTACAGGGATTCAATCTGTATGTGTGCTGAAATATGGACTGAATAGCAATAACAATATAAAATCAGACCATCACTCTAAAGGAATATTTTCTCATAATTAAAACTTTTCCAGAACTAAATATACTACTGTAAGTTTATATGTGTTTGATTATTGGATTACCACCTGTCAGCATTATGTGGGTAGGGATTAACTCTGTGTCTAGTGTTCTCTACTTGATAATCTCTCCTGAAAATGGCCTTGTTTAACAAGTTGGTTGACCAATAGAGTATCATCAGATGATGCTTGGCAGTTATTAGTCTCATCTCTTAAAACATTAATAACAGTTTCTACTGATGCTCTTTTGGGGCCTTGAACTGCCATATGCAAGTCCAGTGCCTCTGAAGCTGCAATGCTCTGACAAAGCCCAAGGCACAAAGAATTGTGCCCCAATGAACTCCTACCTCTACCAGAGACTAGAATGTGAGTGTGGTAAACCAACGTGGACTTCCAGTTTAATCCATCCACCAACTGAATGTTACCAAATGGTGTTTGTTGGCACCACTTGAAGTAGAAGAATTTGTTTAGAATATTCCCCAAATTCTTGACCTATAAAATTTAAAATACATCAAAATATCTGTTTAATCTTGTGGGCTATTTTGTTATGGAGTAATAGATACTGGGAACAAGCAATGTTTTAAAAAGCATATATCAGACTCTCTCTCTTTCTCTCTCTCTCTCTCTCTGAGATATATATTATATATGAGATATACATATATAATATATATCCCTAGATAGATGATGGATATATAATATATATCTCAATGTGTGTGTATATATATGTGTGTATACATATATATGTATATGTGTGCGTATATGTAAGCACACACACAAATTTAAGAATCAATATTGAAAAATTGATTATGTCCCTGACCACATTAAGAAATTGAAGCAAGACAAGTTTTTACCTCAAAAGATGCAAAAATATTCAATAAAATGAACCATTAATATATAACATTGAATAATCTGTTCAATTTATAAGTAGAAGAAATACATATTTTAACTTAAATGTTAGCAAAATGGATTTAGTTTTTTTTTTTTTGGAGAGCAAGAGCAAGAGAAAGAAAGAGAGAAAGAGAGAGAGAGAGAGAGAACAAGCAGGGGAGGGGCAGAGGGAGAGAAAGAATCCCAAGCAGGCTCCACACTCAGTGGGATGTCCAATGTGGGACTTGATCCCACAACCCTGGGATCATGACCTGAGTCAAAATCAAGAGTCCGACACTCAACCGACTGAGCCACCCAAGAGCCCAGAAGTGTTCAATTTATAAGTAGAAGAAATCTATATTTAAAGTTAAATGTTAGAAAAATGGATTTAATGCAGCCTTTTTTTAGAAAAAAAAATGTCAATGTCAGTATTCTGCACTGGTTAAGGTTTCTCACAATTTAGTTGTCCAGGGATGACTCTTCCTTTAAATCTCATGAAATGAATAGATATATAGATGTTGGATGGATGGATGGATGGATGGATGGATGGATGGATGGATGGATGGATGGAAGGATGGATGGATGGATGGATGGATGGATGGATAGATAGATAGATAGATAGATAGATAGATAGATAGATAGATAGATAGATAGATAAATGCAATTCAGGTTTTGCTATTCTGGGAACTAAATCTGTTAAATGTTCTAATCATCTTAAGATAAGCAGATGGCTTCTATTCAAGCAAAGCAAAGCAGTAATTATACACATCTGTACAATAACAATAAAATCTGATATATCCAGAAGCTATTGGCTGCCATTTCAGAACATTCTCTGAGAATAACATTTGTATAGTCATTTAGTCATTTTTCATAAAAGTTATAATGACATCCAAATGATTTTTATCATGTGAAAATTAAGAGATGTGCCTTTGATTCATTCCCTGTGTTTAAAAACAAAAAGGGGGCTATTGACTATTTGTCAATAGAATATAAGCTTGTTAATATTAGTATCTCTTTGCCATTTTCTTCCTTCGTGTGACACTGACATTTGCTTCTGTTTGTAAAGAAAACTCATGTTTACAGAGTTATTTGAAGAAACGTGTATATTACTGTCATCAGGGGTGTGATAAATATTACACCTCCCAAAATCATGCTAAAAATATTGATTACCAGCAACACTGAATACAGTTCTTTGAATTCTAAACGTTTCTTCAGAATTTTCATACACGGGCAAAAATGCCATCACCTAAAGTAGGGTGTTGCAGTTCCACGTGAAGGAACAGCAGCTCAGCCATCTGGAGAGAGACTTGAAAGGTTTTTATTGTCCAATTGGTTTCTCTAGTTCTGTACGGCAGCCTGTAGACACCCACATTTTCTGTCTAGAAGTGCAAATGAATGCTTTTATTTTTGGCAGCTCATGTAAGATGCTGCACTCCAGATAGCCAGACTGAAATGCTTCTGGCAACCAAAATAATTTCATTAGCCCAGTTAGAATGACATGCATAAAATTCAAATTATCCCTGTAAAATCAATTCTCATAACTAATCTTAATGGGCCCAATATGTTTTTTTCTTTATACAAAATGGTGAAGAATGTAGCTTAATTTTAGGATCAAATGAAAATACATATTTCTGAATGCTTGTGCATATTGTGCAGTTTATTGCAATAAAAAATTCTAAGTAATTTTTAAGGAATTATGATGAACAGCTGTTAGGAATATTGCCAGAAATTTTATTTTCAAAATAGTTATTTCTGTCTTTCAAATTCCCTTTCTCACTTCAATTAAACCTGCATTGATCACTGTGAGTTAATTGGAATATACTAAGATACATTTTCATTGTCTAAATGGGAAAGCTAATGCTTTGCCTGAGTCAGCCAAGTTAAGTGAAGTTGGTGAAAAATGGCTTTAGTATTGAGAAAGGTATTAACCACTTAGGTCAATGTAAGTCAACACGTACTCATCGCTCTCTCTCTTATAGAGCACTTTAAAGTCACTTGTAGGAGGTAAAGGTAAGAAAACAGATACTCCATTTCCTAGCTAACGTACAGTTCTGTTAAAAGTTTTAGATATAGGGTCACCCAGTGGCTCAGTTGCTTAAGTGGTTGACTCTTAATTTCAGCTCATGTCATGGTCTTGCAGTCTTGAGTTCCAGCCCCCCAGCAGGGCTCTATCAGTGATATAGCTGTGAATATGGCTAATGACATAAAGCACATAGTGATAAGTTTGACATTTTTAGTGGCAAACAAAGCTCAAATAAAATGAGGAATGATTGTGAATGACAGGCATTGAGACTATCCTAAAACTTAGGGAAACGGAAATTTGGGGCGCCTGGGTGGTTCAGTCGGTTAAACGTCCGGCTTCAGCTCAGGTCATGATCTCACTGTTAGTGCATTCGAGCCCCGTGTCTGGCTCTGTGCTAACAGCCAGCTCAGAGCCTGGAACCTGCTTCGGATTCTGTGTCTCCCTCTCTCTCTGACCCTCCCCTGCTCACACTGTCTCTCTTTCTCTCTCCCAAAAATAAATAAAACATTAGGAAAAAATTTTTAAAAAAGAGAGGAAATTTGGATGACACATAACTGCTCCAGTGTGTACATGTGTACATGTTTGGAAAAATATGACATCTAAAAGATGAAACAGATTCGTGTTTTTTTATTATAAATGAGGCAACTATATATCGATATATATTTATATTAGATAAACACTTATAATAATTTGAATTGTTAACTAGTATTTAGAATGTTAGATTTATAAATATCATGTAAATTATGTAGAATAGCAACATAATAAATAATTACATCTCACTTGTTCCTCATTCAACACACATTTCTTTATAGACAGTAAATAATTTCAAGAAAATGAACTACAATGGAGGGGAGAATCTGTTTTGATGTTATAAGTTACATTAAAACTTACATGGTAATTGAGAGCATTGATTAGGCAAATTTTCACAGGACAGAATAAAAAATTTCATCTGAACCACACATAACAAATATTAATAAAGCAGTCATACATGGTCTTGGGCTAATTTCTTCAAATTAGAATGTGCTTATTATATAAAATAAAAATATCTTTATGGAATTTGTTTTAAATTAAAAGTCCTAACCCTGACCATTTAATTCCTACATGAAATAACTAAAAGTCAAAATCAGAAAGGTTTTAAATTGGTAAAAATGGGGGCACCTGGGTGGCTTGGTCGGTTAGGCCTCCGGCTTCGGCTCAGGTCAGATCTCACGTTCGTGGGTTCGAGCCCCGCGTCAGGCTCTGTGCTAACAGCTAGCTCAGAGCCTGGAGTCTGCTTCCAGTTCTGTGTCTCCTTCTCTCTCTGCCCCTTCCCCTCTCATGCTCTGTCTCTCTCTGTATTAAAAATAAATAAAACATTTAAAAAAATAAATTGGTAAAAATGATTTCCAGTTTAAAATCTTCAAGAGCATTCTTCGTATGTGGAATGTATAATCTCACCTTACCATCAACTTGGCTCATTAGGCTATACTGGAAAGACAGTAGAGTATCAAGTAGAGAACACTAGACACAGAATTAACCCTGATCCACATAATGGTGACAGGTGGTAATCCAATAATCAAACACCTATAAACTTACAGTAGTGCATTTAATTCTGGAAAAGTTCTAATTATGGGAAAATATTCCTTTAGAGTGATGGCCCATCTGATTCTGTATCGTTATTGCTATTTAGTCTGTGTTTCAGCGCACATATAGACTGAATCCCGGTAGCACAGGTTTACAAAGAGTGCATGATGATCCCATGGGGATTGTTTTTTAAAAGACCACTTTCATAGAGAAGAATATTGAAATATACATGGATTAAATAGTTTGGATTGCCTTCAAATACTTAAGCACAGGAAAACTAGTTGAGGGTAAAGGAAAAAAATTAACAATAAGATAATTGTGCAGCTGGGGTAATGGGTACACAGATATTTGCTATACAATTCTGTCTACTTTTATGCATGTTGGAGTTTTTTATATAATTAAAAAATTAAACAAGGACACAAAAAAGACATATCACCACTTCCCACTCCAGCCCCACATTTTCCCTAAGCTAAAATACCACAGGAAATGCCATATTTCTTAAATATGAAATATATTTGGGATATACAAGTATTATTGTAAGAATATTATGAGAAGCTTTCCTTCTTCATCAAACAGAATCATTCACACTAGGAAAATATTTCTTTATATACTAGCTAAGCTTCTAAAAACAAATTAAGGTGACTTCAGGCAAAATAAAATGAAAATCACTATGATAAGTGTGAACAAATTTACACCTCCTATCATTATTGCATTGCTGTCTATTTCTCCTTTAGGTCTGTAAATACCTGGTTTATATATTTAGATTTCCTATGTTGGGTGCATCAGAATGTTTAAAATTTCAACCAATGTGGTTATACCTTCATGGAATAATATTACTGGATGTAAAGGACACTGGCATATAACAATGGAAGTGAAGAAATAACATAAAATTATTAAAATGGCATTTCAAAATTTCACCATAAAATGATAATTTCAAAAGTATATCCACCATTTAGCATGATTTTATATAATGCAGAACAGATTAGTCTCCAGAAACAAAAGCACAAACATAAGGATACTTAATTTCTAATGTATGGGACACTGGAGAAAAATATTATTTGATATATTATTTCATCAAAGATACCACTTAGTGCATCAAAAACAGCATGAAAAAGGCCATAGAATAATATGTTATTTGTAGCACCTTTATTCTCAAGTATATATCAAGTGTTCCATTAAACGAGTAAAAAAATGAAAAATTTGAAACATAAATGAAAAATTTAAATATAATACCTAAGAAGCTAATACATATTTGAAAAATGCTCAACATCATTAATCTTTAGGGGAATAAAAAAGAAAAACTACAGGAAGTTAAAAGTCACTCATTATGATTGAAATTAAAAGATTGATGGTGTCAACTATCAGTGATGATGGAGAATAATCAAAATCCCCATATATTACTGATAAGAATGTGAGTTGGAGATCACTTTCAGAAGCTGATTGACATTATTTATTAAATTTTAACATTTTCATTTCCAATGGCTCACTAACTCCCTAAATAGAAACCCAACAGAAATGAATTTATATGTGCACAAAAGGACATTTAAAGAAATGTTTAGAAAGCATTATGCATAAAGCCAAAAGCTGTTATCCTCAACAAAATAATAGACAAATATACAGTGATATATCAATTTGTTTTACTGTTGGAATAATATGCAGAATTAAAAAATGAACAAACTATTAGTATACCACACAAGGATAAATCTCACAAACATAATATTATATTGAGGCACAAAACAATGTATAATCTATAATTTTTCATAAAACAGGCAAAAATAATCTTTGATAATGGAAATCAGGATAGTGATTATTTTCTAAAATGATTGAGTAGGTTTCTGTGGTAGTAATATATTCTTTTCCCATATATGTTAATGATTAACAACTTTTTAATATTTAAGTGTGTACACATAAAATGTATACCTTGTTTTATTTAATAAAAATTAAATCTAAAACATGCAAAGCAAAAATTGGTTTAAACAAATGGAAATTTTAATAGTCAGGATCTTATTAGAAATTTTAAAAACGTATTTCTGAGTAATTTAGAGTTCAAGTGGATATAAAAGCAGTAATACACAAAAGAATTAAAAAATCAAGTGAAAAGAACTTGGCTTAGATGGCATGTAGAGTACATTCATTTAAGCTATACAGGTTGAAATTAAAAAAATACTATCTACTTACTAGATAATGACTGATAAATTTTAAAGAATAAGACTGTATTTCTCATAATGCAAATAAATAGACAATAACGGTAACTAGAGCAAAATAATAACAAAATACATTTAGAAATATAGTTTTAAAAAACTTACTTTTAAATGATTTGTGAGTCAAAGAAGAAATGATAAATGATTTCTTAAAATTTTAGGGAAGTTTATAGTGCAATACCTACAGCTGTTTAACTGTAATAGATCACAATTCCATGGACTAAGAAGTTTTACAGTATTACCAACATAAAAGATATAGTCAACATTGTATTAGGAGATTACAATCATGAAGAGGTCTTTACTAACAATTAAGAAAGGATAAATATAATTGGTCTAATTTCAAAATAAAGAGTAGGTTGTCTGTGTTGTTGGTTTTGCATAATAAATGCAGATTGGGGAAGAAGAGTTACTTTAAAATTACAGGTACTAATTGTAGTATATATACAAAGACAAAATAGAAATTAAAAGAATAATAAAAAGCTGGATCTTTTGGGGGAAAACTAATCGAATAGATAAACCATAAGCAATATTGATCATGAAATATTGAGACAAATTGATATTTGTATATTATTTTTATACTTTTTGTGTAAGATAGTATTTGTATTACAGATAGTATACAAAATACTATTTGTATTACAAATAGCACAAATACTATTTTATAGTACAAACAGTACAGATAATAGTTTAAATATTGCAAATAATAGTACCAATAGTGCAAATAAAATTTACAAATAGTACAAATTATAGTAAAATACTATTTGTACACTGTTTGTAATAGTAACAATAATAATATGACAGGGACCAAAATAGTATTTGTATTACAAATAATGTACAAATGTTATTTACAAAATCTGTATTACAAATACAAATGTTATTTGTACACTATTTGTAATAGTAACAATAATAATGTGACAGAGATCTAAACATTATATGACACAAATATTAAAATACAATCAATGAAATGATACATTTGAAAATTAAGAAAATAAAATATCTTCTGGAAATATAAGTAGCTAATAACATGCAGTATAAAAATCAAAACCTTGAATTATCTTGTGATTCTTACAGAAATTTAATCACTAGTTTAAAATTCATCCATCAAATTCACTGAGCACAGAAATTTTTAAGAGTTTATCAGACATTCAAAAAAAATGGGTAACACCAATTAATTTTAAATTATTCCAGAAAATAGGAAAAAAATAAATAGTTTATAATTAGTTTTTTAAACTAGAATTTGTTACCTAAATCAGAAAATGAGTATAAGGTAAATTTTACCATATAATATAAATTATATGCTTAGATAAAAATCCTAAACACAAATTGAATATTCAACTATATAAAATAGTTATACTTTATGAACATGAGTATATTCTCATAATGGAAGAAAATTGATTAATATAATGATAAAGCTTCACATGTGATTTTTTAAAATAATAGCAAAGAGATAAATCTATATGATCATGTCAGTATAATATTCTATATAAATCAATTCCATTATTTTTAAAAAAGCTTATTGGCAAACCAGCAATAGATACATAATGCATTTACCTGATAAAGAATATTTGTAGTGTTTTTAGGTTTTAAAGATTGTGTGAATTCAGAATGCATGCACATACTTGTTTTATTTAATGTAGACTTTTCAAGTATACCTTAGAAAACCAGAAATGAAACCTAACATTCCATATTATTTTCTATTCAGCATTTCTAAAAGTTGTAGTCATTATAATCTAAACTAAAGACAGTCACTATTTGAATACTATAAAATGATCTATATAAAAAAATAAAAACTTTATCAAAGTTCTTGGACACATAATTAATAAGACACAAAATCAATTTTTGTTATAAACTAAAGTTAGAAAAGATGTAAGTAGTTGTTATTAAACAAAGTAAGGCATCTAGCAATAAATCTAACAAAAGATAAGCATGCAGTTTATGAAAAAATATAATTTTATTAAATGACATTAAAGAACACTCAAATAAATATAGAGATGTATTCATGAATAGAAAAACTCAATATATTAAGCATATCAATTTTATTCAATATACAAATTGTAATGAGATTTTTTCAGAGATCTAGATGAGATAATTATACACTTCAGAGGGGTTAAAATAAAATCTCTTTTAGAAAAGTGTAAATAGTTAATAATATTCAGCATAAAAAGATAAAAACTCTGAATTGTCTTAAACTCTTACAGAAATGTAATCATTAGTATAGAGTCCACCCAGCAAATTCACTGAGCATAGATACTTCTTGTGGATGATTTCTAATTTCATAGTGTTGCAGTTGGAAAAAGTACATGGTATTACTTTGATCTTTTTTGAATTTGTTGAGACTTGCTTTGTGGCCTAATATGTGATCCATTCTGGAGAATGTTCCATGTACACTTCGGAACAATGTATATTCTGATGTTTTAGGATGGAGTGTTCTGAATATATCTGTTAGATCCATTTGATCCAATGTATCATTCAAAGCCACTGTTTCCTTGTTTATTTTCTGTTTGGATAATTTATCCATTGATGTAAGAAGGGTGTTAAAGTATCCTAATGTTATTGCTATGCTATTAGTTACTTCATTTTTTTAATTTTGTTATTAACTGCTTTATCCATTTGGGTACTTCTATGTGAGGTACATAAATATTTACAACTGTTGTTGTATCTTCTGTTGGTTTGATTATACAGTTTCCTTCTTTGCCTCTTGTTACAGTCTTTGCTTTAAAGTACTTTTTCTTCTCATGGTCTGGTCAGTGAGTTCGAGCCCCACGTTGGCCTCTGCACTGACCACTCAGAGCCTCTAGCCTGCTTCAGATTCTGTGTGTGTGTCTCTCTGCCCCTTCCCTACTCATGCCCTCTCTGTCTCTCTGCCTGACGCCCGCTCCGGCTGGTCCAGGGCTCCCTAAAGGGGTAGCCGCGGATGAGAGCAATGAAGACACATTCACGCAGTTACTTTTTTGGTCCAGCCCGAGATCGTCTTGTCCTATCTCCTTATTATCTCTGTGTCTCCTGTATCTCCTTTCTCTCCTCTCTCGCCAGGTCTTGGGCCTTTATTTATAGACTTAAGACATCAAAAGGTGGAACTTTTACACATAATTCTCAGTGATAAAGATACTTTGAAAGGGGTGCAGAAACAGGTTTTACAGAGGCATTTCTTCAGAACTATTCTAATTACAATGAGGTAACTTACACATCATAGGATAACAGGATATTCTCAGTGAAAAACAGATAACATACACATTTGTTTGAACCATTAGTAAATCTTACAAGTAAGAAGATAGCAGGATGTTTTCAGTGAGAAGCAGATAGCAAACACATTTTATAACAATGATGCTAAAATTCAGTCATAGACAGGGCTAGGAGGCATTCTATTTGGCTCACAAGAGGAAGAATACATTCGTGATGGTTAGTAAGTAAACCTTTTGTCAACCTGGTTCTTTGATGTGGAAGGTGTTAGTGCCATAGGTGCCCTAGACCAGCCGGCCTTTGCATATGAGTTTAAGTTGTAACTACTCTTACCCATCCTCACAATGGGCACCAAATTAGCATATGTATGCGCAGTAGCTTATGCCTGGCTCTTGTTTGTTTCTATTTCCTAAGTTAGGCTTTCTGTCTCCAGACCAGGGTAAACATTATCTTTGTGTTCTTTAACCCCCTTTATTTCCATGTCTTAAGTTTGTGAAGCTCAGTAGAAGAGCCTTCTGACAAACACCTGCAGTGCTTTGTTTAACTTCCTCTTCATAGAGGTGGGAATATGCTTCCTCCCATGAGGTTTCTGGGGAATATCGGTCTGATTTGGAACATTGTGAGGCCTAATCAATACCAACAGGCTTAATTTTACAAGAACAACCGTTTACAGAAGGAGATGCCAGCTTCCACCCCTGTGGCAGGAGCCTTGCTACGTCTACCATTTCCTTACTGTGACCGTGTCATCCAGCCAGGCCGGTGCGGCTCCCAGCATCTCTCAAAAATGAATAAACATTAAAACAATTAAAGTACTTTTTCTGGTATATATATTGGTACCCCAATTTTCTTTTCACTTTCATTTGCATAAGTTTTTTTTTCTATTCCATCACTTCAAGATACACGTAGTGTTAGGTCGGAAATGAGTCTTTTGTAGGTAACATATAGATGGGCCTCCCTGTTTTATCTCCTATTATTCTGAATGATAGCCTTGCTAGGTATATTATTCTTGGTTGCAGATTTTTATTTTTCCTTTCAGATTTTGAATATATCATGCCACTCCTTTCTGGTCTGCAAAATTTTTGTTGAAAAATTCACTGATAGTTTTATGGAGTTTCCCTTGTATGTAATTGCTTTCTTTTGCTGCTTTTAATTAAAAAAATTTTTTTCTCTTGTTATTTTTTGGTGTGGACCCCCTTGGGTTGATTTTGTTGGAGTCTCTTTGTGCCTCATGAATCTGTACTTCAGTTTCCTTCCCCACATTTGGGTTGTTTTCATCTCTTATTTCTTCAAATAAATTTTCAGCTCCCCCCCTTCTCTCTCCTCTCCTTCTGGGATCCTTGTCACACAAATGTTACTATGCTTGATGGTTTCACTGAGTTCCCTTAGTTTCTCTCTCTCTCTCTCTCTCTCATTCAGTTTGATTGCTTCCCAATATTCTGTCCTCCAGATCTATTCTTCTGCTTCCTCTAGTCTACAACTTACTTATTCTAGCATGTTTTTAATATCAGCTATTGAGTTCTTCATCTGTGATTGGTTCTTTTTTAAATTGTTTATCTCTTTGTTGTGAGTCTCAAACTCTCTAGTCTTTTCTCAAGTCTGGTTAGTATCTGTATAATAATTAGTTCAAATTATTTTATCAGGTGTATTACTTACCTCCATTTCATTTAGCTCTCTTGCTGTGACTTTATCCTATTCTTTCAAGAAACATACTCTTCTGCCTCTTCATTTTGTCTAACTTTCTATGTGTTAGGAAAATTAGCTTTTGAAATCTGACTCCTGCTTTTGAAAGCAATGGCCTTGTGAAGAAGAGGTACTGTAGGATCCATCAGTGTAATGTTCCCTGTTCACCAGAATCTGGCACCCTGGGGTGTCTCCTATGTGTGTTGCATGTGGGCTGCTGTTGTGGCTGAGCTCCATTTGTCCAATCATCTTCTGGGAACTGCATGGTGCTTTTCCTGTGTTATCCCTTGAGAAGATGCCATTGATTGGCAAGGCCTGCAGTGAGACCCAATGTCTGTTCCCCATCCACTGTTGGAGCCACAGTTGGACTGGTATGTGTGGTTTGCTTCCCCTATCTCTGGAGCTGGAGTCAGTTTGGAGTGGTGCTGGCCTCTGTCACGGCTGGTGAACCCTATCAGGCTTATGGCACCACTCTGGCTGGGCTCCAGCTAAGGGCTTATTGGTGGGGGCAATTCCACAAGAGAAACATGGGGCTGAGCAAGGTGTGCTTATCCACTGGGAAGTGACCTGCAAGTGCCTGGGAAAACTGTTGAAGCCTTCTGTGTTGAAGGTGGGTTAACCTAAGAAGAGTGCAGGGAGAGGGCACACTGTTAGCAAGCCAAGTGCAGAGCGTTGGTGGTGGGCTAATTCCTGCAGTGGTTTGTACATCCCTGCTGGAGGCAGAGGAGGGAAGTAATGCCTGCCAGCTCTTTTCTTCTCAGAGAAGTCTGTGAAAACCCCTGCCTCTTCAACACAAGCTCTGAAACTAGAAAAGAAGAAAAAAAATCTGCTCGGGGTGTACTCCAGAAATTTCCAAACTACTGCTTCTATGCTGTGTCTCAGTGGGCTGTTGTGCTGTCTCACTAAGATGCAGGACTCTGGCCTCTGGCTCTCCCAGAGTCAAGCAGCTGGTTTTTAAGGTTCCACATGTTAAGCGCCACTGATTATTAGGCCCTTCTGGTTTCAAAGCCAAATGTTTTGGGGGTTTGTCTTCTCTGGGTGGGTCCCCTGTGCCTGGGGTACCTGACACAGGGGTCTGCTCTTCTCTTGCCTGGTGCCTCCACATGCCTCCTTCCCATGGACAGTTCCAAAGGTCTGTGTGGCTTCACACCACATTTCCACCCTTCCTACCTTACCGGATGTGACCTTTTTTCTACATTTAGCTGTGGAGAGTCTGTTTTGCCAGTCTTCGGGTCATTTTATGATTTATTTACACTACTGTGGTTGTTATCTAGTTGTATCCCTTGGGATGAGGTGAGATTAAAATCCTTCTACTCTACTTTCTTCCATAGAAGTTATAAAAGACATTGTCAAGATGTTCAACCCTATTAGTAATCATATAATTACAAATTCAAACCACTATGAGATATGTTTTCATACTTACAGTGACAGAGAATACAATTACAAGTGTTTGTGAGAATATCAAACAGTAACCATATTTATTTGTGGTTAGATTACCTACTGTGAATATACATTAGAAGATGATTAGCAAATTGTAGTAAAAAGGTACATATAATCTGTGAGCCAGCCATTCTGTTCTTGTGTATACACTAGACAAACAAATCACACAGAATACACATACACAAATGTTTGTAGTATCTGTAATAGGAAACAGAAAGTGTGTGTGTGTGTGTGTGTGTGTGTTTATGGGAACCTATATATATGAATTGGCAGATAATAATAGATTATATACACATTTCATTACATGTTCATATAATGAGATGCTACACAGGAGTATATATGAATAAAATAACACATAAAATGATTACGAATTCTACAAACATAATTTTTTCTGGAATAAAATAAGTTGCTGAGTTGTATACCATGGGCTCAACTTCTCTAAAGTTTAGAAACTCATAAAATAACATCATTGTGTCCTTATAAATGCATATGTATATAGAGCAAGGTTATGGAAAATGAGTAAGAATTACAAGCATAAAATTTGAGTAGAAAACTTTCTGTGAGTGGAATAAAGGAAGCAGAGCAGGGAAGGAACTTCAGCAGTGCTGGCAATGTAAATTAAGTACAGTGATGGGGATACACATGTATATTGTTTTATTCCTCAAACATTTTGCATAGATTTAATTTTTTACAGCAATATATTTTAAACATATATGTTAAATTTCTCTTACTATACTAACTGCTCCATTCTTAACATGTTTTCATTTACTGCCTTTCTTAAAATATCTTACCAGGACTATATATTGTGATACAATTACTAACAACATAAAGTCTCTTATATCCATTTATCTTTCTCTATATATCAATTTTACTAATGTTCTTAGAAGCAAAATATTTTTTCTCTTTTATATTATATATTTACCATCTATTTATCTTGTCAGAACCTTTAAACTTATTCCATTTGTCTTGAAGTGGGTTACCATCACTGGTTTTTCTATAGCTGATTCTGAATATGTGCTGGAATTTAAAAATTAGAGCAAATGCTGAGTTTGAATTGGAAATGGCAATACTATGCTGAATGGTGGGTCTCCTGGAAATGGCCAGAGGCTGTCTTTCAAGAGGGTCTCATTATGTGCTCATATATTCATGAATTTACCATGGAGGAGGATCTGACCTTCCTAGTGGCAGGGTCAGAAAACTGATTATATGATTACATTGAGAATAGATCTCTCACTTGTGAAATAACTTAATCAAGTTCTTAATATTGATCTATAAAAGCAGAACTTTTTATTTTAAAAAGTACATAACTTTAAACTTTTTATTTATTTATTTTTTTAACTTTAAAACTTTTAAAAGGAAGGGAATCTTAGACTTGGTATTAGTGGCTTATTCTCTCCCTATAGGCAGAGTCATATTGGAAAAAATATAGCATAATCAGAAGGGTTTTTTTTGAGAGCATTTTATAAGGACAAACATAGATGGATCTCTTATTTGGTGATATCAAGATAACATATGTTTATCAAAATATTAATAATAATCTTGTTAGTGTAATATGAATATTTGAAACCCATTAGCTAAGGCCAGGGCTAGAATAGTAGCATCCAAACTTTGCCTCAGTGACTCTTTTTTTGATCATGGTAGATACCTCATGCTCTACCAATTTTTTAATAAAATATAATTGACAAATAGAATATTACTCTTAGGTGTACATCATATTGATTCAATATTTTCATATTTGAGAAATAATCACCACCACAAGTTCCATTACCATCTATCACTATACCAAATTATAGTTGTTTTATACAATGGAATAATACTCAGCCATAAAAGTGATAGCTTACTATTTGTAGCCATGTGGATTGACCTTGAAGGTTTTATGCTAAGTGCAATAAGTCAGAAAGAGAAAGACAAATACTTTATACTATCACTTATATGTACAGTCTAAAGCAATAAATCAGTAAGCAAAACAAATCTCATACAAACTGAGAACATATTGGTGGTTGACAGGGAGGGGGTGTGGGTTGGAGACAGGCAAAATGGGTGGAGATACTAACCTCATTATAAAATAAGTAAGTCATGACTAAACATGGTGATTGTAGTCAATAACATCGTATTACATATTTAAAGTTTGCTAAAAGAATAACATGTAAAAGTTCTCATCACACACTAAGAAGGCATATTCTGTTTTGAAATAAAATAATGCAGTCAAATTATAGCCAAGTCTTTGAAGGCTTGGACCCTACCTGCCTTTCAGGTGACTTTGTACAAATCTGCTTTGATATATTGTGTTGATTTTCAGATGTAAATCTCATAGGACATCTGATAGTCTTTGTTTCTTATTTGCATCTAATGCCTGTCATCCAATATAATGGCTATTACTTCCAGTTTTGTGTTGTCTGCAATTTTAATCATCTAATTCATTGACAAAAATGTAAAACAGAGCAGAGGCAAAAACATCTGTTGCATGCTACTAGAATCTGTTTTCCCTCTTCACAAATTTTTCAGTAATTGTAGCTCTTTCAGAACATGAACAACCATTGACAACTCCACTCACGTACCCTGCCTTCCAGCAAAATTAGTTTTTGTTCCCAAGACATTTTGTTAGACCTTGTGAAGTATCTTTCTGAAATCCAAATGTATGGCATCCAGTAAGTTTCCCAAACTAATAGCTATGTAAACTTCCATAAAAGAATGTGTGGTTGATCTGAAGTGATCTAGTCTTTGTGTCCATATATCCTTGGTTAGTTCTTTTTATTTTGAGAATATAACATCATTTTTTCGTAGCTTGAAACATTATAGTATTGTTAGGCCCAGATTTTTAATATCGACCCCAAAACCCAGAAACCGCCAGGGAAACCGAGTCACACACGCAAAAGCAAAGGGCTTTATTATTACGGGCTTATAAACTCGGGCTCAGAGACTTCACCAATGCAGTGGTGAAGAGCCCCAAACAAAGGTAGGTAGGGCTCTTTATGGGGAAGGGGGAGTTACAGGAAATTGTGACACAGGCATAGTGATCCAATCACTATCCCCTATCAATACTGGCAGTAACTTTAACCATACATTGATACTTTTAGTGGGAGCCAATCATAACATTTAGAGTATTAGCCAATCACAGAGTGGGCCCAGGACCCTCACGTAGGGTGTGACTAACCTCAAGCAATAGGAGCAATAGGTGATTATCTATAACTTCTATCTTTAGGCCTCCCCTTGGAAATGTTAAAGGTATTAGTTGGCCTTTCCTGATTGGGTGTTACAAGGGTTGTCCCTCCTTCCTTGGGCAGTGTGTGCCCTTCTATTGTCTAATGATTCTGAGAAGCTGAATTCAGACCTGCGTCCTTACAGTATATACATCTTTTCACAATTGGTTACATGTTGAAATTCATAGATTTATTAATGGCTCTTCTATCCATGCAAGCAGAAGTGTAGGAATTATTTGAGATTCTGGACTCCCTTCTCTTTTCTGATTTTCACTTTGCCACCAAATCTTGGGTTCATCAATTCCATTCATTCTCTTGTCTAACTTCCAGATCATGATTCACGGTGTTTTTTTTAAAATATGTAGAATAGATGTTATGTGACTAAATATTGCCCCTTTTCCCAAAATAATAAGCTAAAGGTCTAACCCCCAAGTGACTGTATTTGGAGACAGGGACTCTAAAGAGATAATTAAAGTTAAATAAAGTCACAAAGGTGAGGTCCTAATTTAATGGAAATGGTGTTAGTATACAAAGATAATAAGACACTAGGAGTGCATCAGGCAAACACACACACACACACACACACACACACACACACACAGAAGACAGATGTGGGTAAAACATGAAGGTAATCATCTGCAGGACAGAGAGATCTCCAGAGAAATACAAACTGGAAGGTAATACTTTAATATAGGACTTCCAGAGTCTAGAAATTTGAAAAAAAAAAGTTTTAGTTGTTTAAGTCATTCACTCTGTGGAATTTTGTTTTGGAAGTCCTTGCTAATAAATGGTAGTCTTATATTTATATTTAGACTACTTTGTTTGTATAAAGCTATTACCTGTAATAATTATATTTTGTTAAATACTAATCATTCATTCATTTAGATTTTTGGTTTCCCACAAATACTTGTGTGTGTCAATAGTATACTTTTATATTTATCTTAAGTAGTGCATCTGGATTTCCATTTTTGATCAAGACCAATTATATATGTTATCATTGTGCGCTTGGAATGCATAGTAACTGTTAGATAGATGAATTATTTCTTCTTCATTAAAAAAAATTCTTGTGCTGCTATACAAAAGTTTGTAATTCATAAACTACTTCAGATTATGAATTGTTTCATAATTATTCAACCAGAAGTAATTCTCTTTCTATTGAATGGTGATATTTTGTTCTTTTAATTGTGACACTCAGAAATATAATAAGTATAATATATTTGTTTCTTACCTTCCTTACTAGATTATAAATTCCTTGAGCACAGATTTGGCTTTTCTCACTTTTCCTTTCTATTATATTTTCTTTCTTTAAATTTTTTAAAGAGCTATTTCTTGAGAGAGAGAGAGAGAGAGAGAGAGGAGAGAGAGAGAGAAAGCAGAGACAGAGCACAAGCAGTGGAGTGGCAGAGAGAGAGGGAGACAGAATCCAAAGCAGGCTCCCAACTGAGCTGTCAGCAGGGAGCCTGACCCCAGGCTCAAACCCACACACCATGAGATCATGACCTGAGGCAAATTTGGACACTTAACTGATTGAGCCACCCAAGTATCCCTCAACTAATAGAATATTTAAATACTGTGCTAAATTGGATAAAATTATATATATTTTATCAAGTCATGGTACTATTTAATGTTTTCTAAGAATTTTAATTGAACAGTCTTTTCTACAGCTTTTGCACACCTAAGAAGGCATAGAAGTAGTAGAAGTGGAAAGGATCTTCTGTGGGAAGAATTTCTTTGATGAGCAAAATGAGCAGAGTGGACTCAAGGAAAAGGAGATTAGACTATCTGAAGTGGACATGTCATATTAGTCAGTAAAGGAAATAAATGGAACAGGAAAATATTTTGAAATGTTAATTACTATCTCTTCTGCAGTTTATTATAGGAAGAAATCCCACATTCCTTCATATGTTCCTTTCTAATTTATTATAATTTGAGTTGTTTTCTATAGTCTAATTCTCTTGGAGTTACCTTGTTGTCTGTCTGCCTTCTTGACTTAGTCAACCATCATTCAACTTCGATTCAGAGGTGGTAAAACTATGAGCCAGAATGTGAGGTGTCAGTGTAATAGGTGTAATACCTGAAGAAGCAGGGACAGCAAGGAAGCAGGAGACCACACTATACCAAATTAGAATTTGCCAGATTCAGTTTCAATGCCAGTGTCACAGCAGCTCAAAGACATCTGCCTGATGTACAAAAACATGGTTTTCTCCTTTTGAGTAAATCCAAGAATTGTTGTACAATAATTTATGGTCACAGTAATAGACTTCATGTTATTAGGAGTATGTAGATAGTTAGCAATTATTATAAAAGGAAAACAAAGAAGCTGTCACATTTATTAATATCAAAATCAGGTGAATTAGATCTTACCCATTGAAGTACTAATATAAATAATTCAGCTTTATTTTAGCCATGTTGGAGTGATAGTCTGGTTAGAAAATTCTGAAGTGATAAAGAACCATCCCTATCACTTAAAAACACCTCTTTTCCTTTATTCTGTGGTCATAAAAATGGGGTCACAATGGCAAAATGAGACAACAACAACAATTTTAAAACAAAAGAAAACAGATTTCCATCATTATAGTAAGCTATCCTTCCTCATTTTTATTTATTCCCTATAGTTGTTATCTATACGTACATGTGATTTAAGAAAATTACTACAGCATAGATAAAATTATGTGTATTTTGCTTTAAGAAGAGAAATATTTATTATATTATGACAGGATATTATGGAGGATTTTGAAAATTTAATGGTTAAAATCACTATAACAGTAAGAAAATTTTTTATTTAAAAAAACTCAGAATTCTTGGGGCACCTGGGCAGGTCAGTCGGTTAGGCCTCGGACTCTTGGTTTTCGACTCAGGTCATGATCTCACAGCTTCATAGCTTTGAGCCCCACATTGGGCTGTGCACTGCAGTGAAGAACCTGCTTTGGATTCTCCCTGTCCCTCTTTCTCTCTGCCCCTCCCACTTTCACTCTCTCTGTCTCTCTCAAAAGAAATAAATAAACTTTTAAAAAAATAACCTGAGAATTCTTGATACAGTGGTAGAAGTAGAGGAATTTCTATTTCTTACTAAACGAGTTAAAATGAAGGTTTCCAAGCAAATATTTAATATGAATGTGCTACTACTGAGATAACACTAAGACCTCCAATTATCCAAGTTGGAAATGTCCATTTTAAGAAAACAAAAAACAAGCAAACAAAAAAACACTTGAGCAATTGTCTAGGAGAATTCTCAAGTATAACTTTCCCCTTTTCAATGTATAACTAATAAAAGATACACATCATGAATATTGTAGTTACTTTCAGTGGTTTTGAAACCAACTCAGTTTTGGCATATGGTATATGTATATGATATTTCTTAGCTTCGTTGAATACAACTCAGGTCAATATATCTATTTAGGGGTGCAGATCACCTTCCAGGGTAACATATAAAAGTTGTAGTCAAGTATCATACTCTTATTATAGTTATATTTGATTCAGAATTCTCGTTCCTATAGTAAATTTTTACGTTATTTACTACAAATACTTATTCTCTGTAGTCAGATGTTAACTACATGATATATGTTTGGGGGTTTTAGAATGGCCATGTACTATACAGTTAGAAGGGCAAAAACAGTTCATTGAGATGTTTGACATCATTGACATCATTCAAAACTGATTTTGAAGACTGGGGAAAGTCTAAACATTCATATTGACTCAAAACTTTAAATCAGGTAATCCTGAAGTTTATTATTAAACTCTCTTTAAATGAGGCTAACTCAAAAAGAGAATATTAGGCATAGATACTTCTGGATGTGGGGTTAGGAGTACACTTGGAATGGGATGACCACTGAGATATAAATTTAGATACCCAGGTTCTAGTCCTGGTTTATTTGTATGTGAATATCTAGCACTGGATGAATCAAGAACATCTGTGATTTTATTTTCCTAAAACTAAATATTTTCACTAGATGGTATCTAAATTCCATTTTCACTTTTATACTCAACGATAAAATATTGATGCATTCTGTTTTGAGTTACAAAAGCTTCAAAACACATTTTTTGTGTCATAGGGTATTCTTTCTCACCATTTCATATATGCTGTTATCTAACCTTAATAAGATGTGTTATTTTCATGGCATGTATTGACAAATAATTAATCCACTTTAAAAATTAATTTTTCTCAATTTAATATATGTAATATTTATTAAATATGCTAAATTTAAATCATCCTTCTAGAAGAGGTAACATCTAACATGCCAAGAATCTATTCTGTTTCACCTCCTACAATTTAAAGAATACTGCGTAGGGTGATGGAATATGAGCAAGATCTCTGCTTCTGTTCTAATACAGTATTCAGACAAAGTTTCTTTTGTTTTATTGCATTCTGAGTGATTTTGCCTGTACTGAAAAGCAGTTCAGAGACTCTCAGATGAGGCTACAGTCTGTTGAGGACAACTGATGCCGGCTTCCATGGAAATGCTAATTTGGTAGCAGTCACTGCCAATCAGTTGCCTTGAGTTATTGTTCCAGCACTTCTAGATGCAGTATGTGATGGCTGGTGAAAACTCCTCGCTGCAGTAATTAGACTGTTTTCAGAGAAGAAAGTGTTGTTAACATAAGCTCAGGTAAACATTTCAGAGCAGGAAAAATAATCCTAAAGAGTTGAAAATGATTCAAACAAAAAAGAGAAGATTTAGGAAATCCTTGTGGGTTTCATTTTGATAGAAGAGAGCATAGGTTGAACAAATTCAGTCTATTACGCCGTTTAAAATAGATTATTCCTGGTTTGTCTATATATGTACTATAGTCAGAGAAATCAAGGCTGATCGTGTATCTATTGAAGTCATGTGCATTTTAAAAATATTGATGCTTATTTATTTTTGAGAGAGAAACATACACACACAGAGCATGAATGGGGGAGGGACAGGGAGAAAGAGGGAGACACAGAATGAAGTAGGCTCCAGGCTCTGTGCTGTCAGCAGACAGCCCCACACCGTGAGCAAACCCATGAACTGTGAGATCAGGACCTGAGCCAAAGTCAGACGTTTAACCAACTGAGCCACCCAGGAGCTCAAACACTCTGGTTCATTTTGAATGTTTTCTACAGCTACATATTCAAGTTCAATTATCTTTTCATTTATAATATCAAATATGTTTTTAACCTTACTCAGCTTTTTGGTTTTTTTTTTTACATTAGATAATATAGCATTCATCTCTAAAACTTTTAGATCTGGCTTTTTTATATCTCTCCTGACTCTTTTTTTGTTAAGTTTACTTATTTGAGAGAGAGAGGTGATGGGGAGAGGAGAGACAGAATACTAAGCAGGCTCTGCACTGTCAGTCCAGAGCCTAATGCAAGGCTCAAACCCACTAACCATGAGATCATGATCTGAGCAGAAATCAAGAGTCAACTGCTCAATCAACTGAGCCTCCCAATAACCCTATCATTTCTGACTCAACTTTTTAAAACTATTTAATACAGGTAAAATAACTATTTTAATATTGTGGTTTCCTAATTCTAGCATCTATGTCAGCTTGAGTTCAGTTTCAATTGATTAAATTCTATCATATTATCTGTCATAAGTTCCTTTTTTGGTCTCTGAATTCTTGGTAACTTTAGACTTCTTACCAGATGATAGAAATCATGATATTTGCCATTGGCAGCTAGATACTTTTGCATTCTTAGAAAAATTCCTGAATATTTCTGTGTGATATAGTTAGGTCACTGGGAAACAGCTTGATCCTCTCTAATCTTGCTTTCAGTTTCTTTAGGCAGGACCAGAGCAGTGCTTGATCTAGCTCTATCACCCCAGAGGACCACTCTCTATATTCTCCCAAATATACCAGGAATCATGAGGTATTTCAGTCTAACTGTTGGGAACTGGCACTGTTCTGGCACCAGGCTCTACCATTTCTAACTTACAAGGGAAGGTATTGTAACGCATGCGCTGATGAATGCTCATCTGAGTATTTGAGAGGTGCCACCTGCAGGTTTGGGACTTATTACATGTATCTCTTACCTCCTCCGTACTCTGCCTTTGGCTCTTTCTCCCAGGACTCCACCTTTGTTCTTTACCTCATAGAGCCCATGGAGCCCTGACTGAATTCTCTTTTCCTACACTACCACCTGGAAACTCTCTTAAGAATGGAAGTGGAAAGAAACATAGTGTTCATCTTATTTGTTTCCCACCACTCAGACATCATTGTCTATCATTGTCTTTTGTTTGGCATCTTGAAAGTAGAAACAAAACAGAATATTCCACTAACTGCCCAATTGAGATTTGGAATACAAATCCGTAAACTAATCATCATGGCTTGAATTCTGAGTTCTATGATTCAGGTCTTCTAGATACTGAGGATCCCCTGGCAAGAGCAAAAACATAATATAAACTTATTATAAGGTCAACAACATTCTGTCCTACTTCTCATCTGCAGAAACTCAGAGTTCTAGGGAAATACCTTGTGAATCTTCCCAAACTGTTTCACATTTACATCTCTATCACTAGCCTCTAAAGGCCTGTGACTATAAGAACTGACAAATAACACCTCTCTTACTATATTAACTAAGATTATTAGAAAACAGTCATTAGTATAGTAAATCTTTATACTAGATTATAGACAATGACAGAATACACTCAATAGCAAGAACCTATGCCTATTATTTTGCTTCCAAACTATTTTCCAGAACTTGAAATAGCTTGAACTAGGCAAAAGGAACATACTGATAATTAAGCCCTTGACCCAGCCCCATATTACAAAATTAACATTTTAAAGCAATTATATATTTAACTTAACCACAATTATTTTATACATTATTAGAAATGTATATAAATTTCTGTTTTCATGTTGTAAGTACTTTTATATTTGCCTAAACAGTGAAAAATGATTACATTGGAAATTATTGTATGATTATTAATAGACACAACATATTTAAATGTATAGTTCCTAGTATCTATTGTAAATGTGATTTTCAAGCCATCCCAGAGTTTAGTAACACACACAATACATTCACACAGAGCACTGTGTTCTCAATAATTCTGTGGATGAAAATTTCATCATAGAGGAGACAGCTTGTTTCTCTCCTCCTGTTTGGAGCTTCAGTTGCAAAGATCCAGAGGCTCGGGTGACTGGATGGATGATGTCTGGAATTATCTGGAGGTTTCTTCACTTTCATGATTGCCAGCTGGTCTGGAATTACTAAAACACTGAGTTTAACTAGGACTGTCTGCAGAAAGCCTGAATGTGGCTTGACTTCTTTACAATCTTCATTGTAGCCAGTCTTCTCAGTTCAGATCTCAAGCGAGAGTAATCCAGAGAATAAGTCATCCCTTTTATTACCTAGTCTCTTGAAAGTCACTTTTCTATTGGCCAAAGTTGCCCAATTCAGAGAAAGGGGGCAGAGACCCTGAAACCTCAGGGAAATAGTATCAGAGAATTGTGTGTCTATATATATAGATATAGATGGATGATATAGATATGTAGATACATATAGATATTGATAGATCAGTTTGTGTTCAGTTGCAATTGGTTAAATTCTATCTATCATACTATGGGTCATAAATTCCTTTTTTGTTCTTTGAATGCTTGGTAACTTCTTGCTGGATGGTAGAAATCATGATATTTGCCATTGGCGACTAGATATTTTTGTATTCTTAGAAATATTCCTGAATATTTATGTGTGAGATATTTAGGTTATTTGAAAACAGCTTGATCCTTTCTATTCTTGCTTTAAATTTCTTTAGGCAGGACCAGAGCAGATAGATATAGACATATAGAGAGATAAATACAGAGATATAGAGAGGGATATAGATACATAACCCAAATCAGCCATAGTACTTTAAATCTTATAGAACATTTAGTCTAAGTTTGACTTTTCCCCTACCACAGCCTCTTCACTGTTTTTAGTTTATTATCTATTTTTTTCTTCCTTCTAAAGAGCTATAATTTAAAAATGAGAGAGAAGTATTGTCCCATGTTATCCTTATTAGAAAAAATGAGATGGTTGGGGGCGCCTAAGTGTCTCAGTCGGTTAAGCATCCAACTTCAGCTCAGGTCATGATCTCATGGTTCGTGGATATGAGCCCAGTGTTTGGCTCCGTGCTGACAGCTCAGAGCCTGGAGCCTGAGTTGGAATCTATGTCTCCCTGTCTCTCTGCTTCTCTCTCTCTCTCTCTCTCTCTCTCTTTCTCTCTCTCAAATAAACATTAAAAAAATTAAAAATTAGCATTTAAAGAAAAAAGAAAAAATGAGATTCATTTAAAGGGGCTAAAAAGAAATAGTATTTTTTAAATTTTTTTAAATTTTTTAAAATTTATTATTGAGAGACAGAGAGAGACAGCATGAGCAGGGGAGGGTCAGAGAGAGAGGGAGACACAGAATCTGAAGCAGGCTCCAGGCTCTGAACTAGCTGCCAACACAGAGCCCGAGGCGGGGCTCGAACCCCCTAACCATGAGATCATGACCTGAGCCAAAGCTGGAAGCCAGACGCTTAACCGACTGAGCCACCCAGGCGCCCCTAAAAGGAAATAGTATTTAGTGAAGTTGTGAAAAAAAAACCAGCTACAATTCCTGGTACTCATTTGTAGACATTTTTATTTATTAGTGCAATAAACAGAATTATTAAAAGTAAAGCCCATGATGTTTGCAGCTATGATTCTGGTCTCACATACTTATTGATAACAATGTAACGCTTCTGGCTTACGGAAGCTTGTGTTATGAACAAATGTGAGGATGAAACAAAGATATTATAAAACAAAAGTACAACACAAAGTAGATACTGAGACATGCCATAGTTCCATGTGATTGTGTTTTTGCACTTATCTGTGTGCAGAGAGTAATGCCAAATATATCATCATTTCATTTTTTATAAACATGCTTATGGTACCTGGTTAAATCACCAAAGGTTAAGACCTTGGAAGCTAACAGAATTGAAAGCATAATTTGTAATTTTACTGTATACTTAAAATGTTTACATACATTTTTTCTTAAGAGAATATGTTAACTATCCCCATTGATTACTATGGAAATAGTCAATGAACAGCATACAATTAAACAGTGTAAATACAACTTACCTATACACATTGGACAGACATGAAGTCCTGAATCAGTTCAAGGATTTCACCCAGAGAAACAGCTATGAATGTGTGCCCTGAAAAAGGCATGTTTTATTGCCTAGGAAAAGAAAAACTTATAATAACCAGGTTAATTCAAATATTTAACCTTGTATCAATATTACTAGAATTTTAGATTTTTTAAATCTAGAATATCCAGTACAATCACCAATAAATAAAATGATGAAAAAAAGTCTAGAAAATTAAAATTAGCTACCTAAAATCAAAAGCTATTTATCTGTAGAGGAGAAGACAGAGAAGAGGTTCTCAGTAGGCTAGAGTATCATAATTACCTAGGGAAATGTTTAAAACTACACATCCTCAGCTCTACTTTCTATAGGCCTATTTCAGAAATCTCTCTTATCACTTCCTTAGGATTTAAAAAGCAGTGCAATGGTTTAGGAAGCATGCTATGGAATTACTATCATTCCGAAACCTCTATTCAGCGGCTGCCATGTGCTGAGGGTTGGGATTTGGAGTGAGTACAAATAATGAGTGTTAAACTTCCTGTCCTTGAGGAACTCAGTCCACTGAAGGAAATAGAGAGGTAGACAAATGTTTGCAATTTAATACAGTAAGCACTATGACCGTGTACCGGGAGAGCACTTAAAGTAAATTGAGTAAGAGAAGGGCATTGCATGTTCTTGAAGGAGAGACACTGACCTGATTCTTGAAGGATGCAGGAAAAGGAAAGGCATTTAATAAAGCTGGAGGGGGAGATGACTCTAAGAAAATGAACAGGCTTCAGTAACCTAAAGCCTTTTTGGATCCTTCTATAGAAACTGGCCTATATCATAAAGAATAGGGGGGTCAATTTAAGTTATCTATGCAGAACATTAGTTCATTTTGTGATTTGGAAATGTTGATCTGAGTATATCATGAGATTCCATCAGAAGGGTCCAAGTAAGAACTTTATTAGAGGAAGCTTTTACTTTGCATACAATGAATTACATGGCAGTACCTTTTTTGTGTTCTCATTCTTGTAGTTTGGTTATGGTGTTAATAACATCTGATATCTGGGTTCTTGAATGAAAGACAAACACAAAGTTCAACTGTGGCTCAAACTATACTGCATTAGTTTGCTTTTAATTAATAAATAAACATTTTAAATCTTGGTAGGATTTCCTAGCTCTGGTATACTTTAGCATGCGCTTTTGTGCCTTTCCAGTCCTGACTCACTATATTCAATTTCATACTGAGAAATTGGAACCTGGGGACCAGAGATATGGCTGGAGCTTCTGCTGAGCTGCTTCTATGTAGAGACGGGGCACATCTCAGCACAAGAATCCATGAAGCAAGGTTTGGCATGCTGTTTTTCAGGGCTGACATTTTTGATGCAGAGGTCCTGCCTCCTGATAAGCATAGCCTCTCTAATTTAGGTATTTCCTCTCACTAAACAGATGAGACAACTCTTCTTCACAGTGGAAAAGAGAACCTCAAACATTCCTTCAAATATGTCTCTCTTGAGAATTAGGATAGAATATCTCAAGGTACCATAAGACCATGAAATGTTTCCCCCAACATTTTTCAACTGTTTTCCCCTAAGATTTTTACTTTCAGAAACATGTAGTCAACCAATGGTGTCATGTTCCCTTTGCAGTCAGAGAGCAATAGAATATGAGGCCTGTCTGGCTCCCTAAAGTTTTTTTTTTTTTTTTGGAAACCAACTCTGCTTCTTTGTGTATCCTTTGAGACTAGCCAAGCTGGAATGAATATAGTCACTATAGTATTTCCAAATTGTATTAATATAAGCACAATCCTCTCAGGCATTCTCTCTTATGAAGAGTATAAAGAACCATAGGTACATTGAGTATCACATGAGTATACCGAATTTTGAAAACTCTGAAAATTCAAGTCAATCCCTCATCATACCTGCCAAAGTTTCATGGATTCAGGCAGGAGACACAAGACCACTTGCAGAAAAGTGTATTCACAGCAATGACAGTAGCCAGCGTAAGAGCATTCTCCCCCCACAAGGTGACTTAACAAAAGCCAGATCCTGCACATATAGTGGACTGAGTTCCAGAAAAAGAAACTTGCACTTAGAGAACCTGTAAAGGTTATAATGGACAGGAAGTACGCCTGCCTTTGCTCCTGAGGGAGACACTATCTCTCTCTTTCAAGGTTGTAAGTGACTATTCCCCTTTCTTAGTAGGGAGACTTCATTTTTAATGCTATTTGCTATACAGACATCCTTGCAAAGTAAGTTGGGAACAAAGGCCAGGAACATGTGTACCACATATACAGAAAGGTGAAGGACTCCTGGAGAATTGTTTCCCCAAATATAGATCAATACATGCATGCACACACACACACATACATACATACATACATACATACATTGGTATAAAATATTTTACAGGCAGAATAGTGCATTCTGTTTTAAAGGATAGTAATGGCTCATTTTTGTTGTAAACAGATTTACAATGTGTACCTCTGTCTTTAATCCCCACTGAGATTTTCATCTTCTATGTATGGTTAATGCTATTTTAACCCACTTTTCCATTGAATTTTATGTTCCTGGCATTCTAATGATGAAGTGTGTGTGAAATTTTAACCAGACAGCCCAATTAAAACATTTTACTTAGCTTTAACAAAAACTACGATCATTTATCTACACACTTTGTATCACATGTATCCGAATCCCTAAGGCTCTTTTGGTATCATTCTGTATGGCCACTGTGATTTCCTGATCTGACATTCTGTGTATTAATAGATCCTTGTCTTCTAAGGAAAGTATCACGCTTGTTCAAGCTTTTATTTTCTTGAAGAACCCGTCTGAGCATCCTCTAAAACAGAAGGCTATTGTCCATAATTTCAAATTCTTTCTCCTAAGAATATCCCTGGAAGAATGAAGATGTATTCATGAAATAGGTTCCTCAGCACCTTGCTTTTCCTTAGCTTTTGAAATGTGTGCCATTTCCGTAAAAGCATGGTTTTATTGTCTCACATATTTCCCCATGGAAGTAGTGTGCACATCTGTTACACGGCGTCCTTCAGGTAGTCGCTTCTCCTTTCAAGGGTACTCTATCATGACATTAAAAATCCTAATCTCATTTTTAAATTGATCTCTTCTGTACCACCTATAGGAATAAGATAATTTTTATCTATATTTGGACTCTCAGACATTTGTTTTTTGAGCATATTTCATATTCTATTCTGTTATAATTATTTTTACTTAGCTAATTATTTAAATTGGATATGAACCACTATGTTGTTTTGACAACCAACAAATAAGTGTAGAAACATAATGCATTTGAAAAACATTGCAGTGTATCATGGATACCCATATAATCATACCATATTAAGACACAGAGGTATGGTCTATTTAAATACAATTATGAATATAAAAAATTAGGTAAATATCCTTTTATCTCCAGTATTTATAGTACTTCCTAAAATTATGTTTATGTGCTATGATATCATTTTTAGACTATGTTCTGTAAGTGAATCTTAGTATTTGCCAAACCTCCAACATCTCAGTGAACATTTTCAAAGCACTTCAGTCCCAGAACAGAATAAGACATTAAATTGATGACCTTTCAGGTAAAACAACTAGCCACTCCTACCCCAGATATTAAACATCAGAGAAGGGAGTCTCTTGATAAAGATAGTTGTGGATACTCTAAAGAAAAAGGATATCAGGAAAAAATGGCCTACCTGAGCTAAGAAACTGAAGGGGGAAAAATGGGAGTAATGAGTGAGAGTACTGAGGAGAAACCAAGTACTCAGTTTTCATCTGAACTTAAATTTAGAAGAAAAATAATTCTACATATACAAAAGAACAACTCGTGCAAAAAACTTAATTGATATGAGTGCTGCAGTACTGGCCTTAACCTCTCAGGTGTTGTGCAAACGCTTCCTGCCGTCAGCAGTCACTCTGGTGGTCGGTGCTCCCGTAGTTCTCACACACTCACTATCTCCTGGCCTGTATCACTCATATTCATACATTAACCAGAGGATATTCTTTCCTCCATGGTCATTCCACACTCCGTAACTTAACAAGGGAATAATTATAGTATAAGTGTAATTGCCACATTAAAGGTTGTCCTGATGATCTCTTCCTTGAAATCCCTGAGGACTCCTCTATTCATAATGTAGTTGTGTCTAATTTGGACCTTATCTTGTGTAGCCTGTACCTAAAGTCCAGATTAACTATTCCAAGAAGATAATGGATAAATTTGTAGGGAAAATGTTTCCTGTTACAGGTAGGATTGTGAGAATTGAAACCTTAAGAGTTTAAATGGACCCAACAAAACCTCTAATGAAACTTGCACAATAAGTTTTGAAAGCAGAAACTAAGTAAAAGACTTTAAGGTCAGAAGTTTTAAAAAGGGAGGGATTAAAAGCGATACTCAAAGACTTGTAGGAGACGGAGTTATTATCTATTTTACCAATCCTGCTAGTACTATCTTCTGGGGAGGGACAGAAGCAACTCTTTGGCTTACTAGAAACTCCTTTGATAAAATTACAATGAAAAAATACTTTGCAGGTGGGTTATACCATAAGAATGAAACAAACACACAAAAATTAAAGTGGGTTATGCTGTAGTGCTTTATCATAGGAAAATCCTACCAAGAATCCAGAACTAAATCAAGCTTCATAGAGCATATTGGTTAGCTAGACATGAGAAGAATGATATGTGTAATGTTAGTGGGTATTCTTTTGGGGTCATCTATGAATTTGGAAAGTTTTAGAAAAAAATAGTTTTCTGACCTCAGTGGAAACTCAACAAAGAATGATCAAGAGGTTAGAGAAACTTTGATTCTTTTAATATATCCTATGGTGGTGGCTATTATAAATGTAGAAACTTGCACAAGAAAATCATAGACATGGAAACTAAAAGAAATGTCCTGGCTCATCATTTTCCCCCAAATTCTACCATAATAAAATCCTAGACATCGTGATCAACTATGAGGCACAAACTTTGGAAAAGTTTAGACAGTCACTTTTAGAATGTCCATGATTGATTCCTGATTAGAAAAGTGATAGTAGGAAAATATGATTGCCAAGCATGAAAATAAGCTTTGTTATTCTGAGATTAGAGATTGAATAGCCCTGGAGAAGTTTAACGGAGACTTGCAAAAAATTCACACAGAATTACCACCACAGCAAGAACAAATTCGCCAGAGAACTTGCTGAACATTATGGGGAAAGTTTGTAGAAAAATTCCTAAGTTTGTTTCTGGTGTATCTGTCACCACCATAATCCTGGTAAATTGTAAAGATATAACATTCAAAAGCCCAAAGCTCCGGACTCTTTTGAACATCTCCAAATGAATTTTCATGTAAATATCCCCCCATGTGGACTTTGAATACATATTTGTCATTGTTTGCTTATTCTTGGGTAACCTTTCCTTATCAAAGAGCTACCTCTCAAATAGTAACAAAAAATTGTTTGATTTTGCATTGCCAAACTGAAGAATTCAAAGTTAACTCTTTAGTGACAAGGGCATCTGTATGATTTAGATAATTATCAGTGAGTGTTGCACAACTCTATAACTATTCAGAAAATTCAGTTTATAGAACCCTCATTCTTTATGACAGGTATAAAAATAAATAGAATTCTGGAAACAAAAATATTCATATTCTCAAAGGTGCTCAAACTTCCTTGGCCTGAAGTGCTGTCATTCATTTTAGTAAAACTCCTATTGGAATGCTTTAAATATCTTATTATCAGTTAATAACCATATTCATTTCTTACACTTAACATCATTACAAGTAGAAATAACCAAATATTTTAGGAGACTCATGCAATACCCTCATTGTTATCAACAGATACAGGCAACTTTTCATCAATATTCTCCTAAACCACCCTAGCATGGCCCAATACCTTGGAGAAATGGTATTATGGTCAATCCTGTAAAGCAGGGATGGGAAGAATCATGTTAAAATACTGTTAACTATTTTAGCAGTGAAGCTCCAAGGAATTAATACTGCTTTTATATATCTTGATACAAGCGGACAAAGCCATCCTCTGATTACTGAAAGATAGTCCCAACTAGAAACCTTGAGCTAAGAACTCTTATAAACTCTCTGAAACCCATTTCCATTTGGAGACTGCTTCTACCTAAGACATTTGAATCAAGTAATTGGCTATATGAGATATAGACAATTTCTTCACAAGATACATGGGACAAAAAACAAACAAAGAAAAACAACAACAAAAGCACATCATTATTTAATCTTTCTTAATACTTTTGGAATTCTTAGTCACCTCTTGAAATTGGTTTAGCAGCTGGACACAATTTATTTACAAACTTACTAAAGTGCATTACACAGTGGATATGGGATTTGTGAACATTTCCCTTTAGGAACCCCTGGGCTTACCTTGGTGCAATTTCCTTGTGATGAATTAGTTGATCTCCTGGGTAACTGACTCAACCATTAGGTAACTTTGAAATGGCATACACTGCAATAGGCTAAATAGCTAGAAATGGAAGATCCTCTATACCTTTATTATTTAAAAATGAGGTTCCTGTCTCCATCAAAACAATACTCCAGGATCTTGAATTAGAGCTAGGTTTTTAAAAATAGGCGTAGCACTTTCATAGAGATAAAACTTAGAAGATGATTAGAGAACAAATGGTGTACATTTGAAGACAATCTCCCTTTTACTGATCTTAGAGAAAGACCTACTTTTGCCTTAAGTCTAGTTTACCTTAATACTATAAGTTTGATTTCCTAGAGGCATTACTGATTGAATAGTGCCTTTATTGTTACAGCACTGGGCCTTACTTTCAGAACTGAAATCCTAACCCCTAAAGGCAATTCTAGACTATTTTCTTCCCTCCTGACACTTCTTTACTCTGTGCTTTATAAGATGTCCAGGAGAAAATTCGATGTATATAGGTTAGCAAGGGCAGTGGTACTAGACAAAACCTTCTTTGTCCATGAAACCTAACAGGCTATTCTAGAATTCTATTCAGAATAAAACCTCTTCAGATAGCATATTGGCCTCCCGCGGAGGAACATGTGCTATTTTAGAAGAAGAATGGTGTGCTTATCTCCATCTGGATCTCTCTAGGGTCTTTGATATGAATCCAATGATCTGAAAAAAAATAATTAGGTAATTTGTCTAATATAACTATATTCTGAGGACACTTGGAATAGGAAATGGAATCTAGTCTCAGTTTAATTGGGAAACTCTTGGTTATGGGTTTAGAAGGAGACTATAAACTCTGATAGAAATTCTTCTAGGTTTCTTTTTTTTTTTTTTTTGGTCTGTGATGTATTCTTTAGGCGTGTAGTCTCTATTGCCATACGTGCTTCTGTGTAGCTGCTGTGTACTATCAAATGTTCTAACAAATGATCATCAAGCAGCAAGACAGGAAAATATGACCTTTAGTGACACAAGGATCTCCCAGAACTTGATACACTGTTAAGACACTTCAAATAGTGGTGAAGAGCAGGACTGATGATGTCCCCAGATATTAATAGTCTTCTTTTCAGGTCAAGATGGGGATGAAGGGGCTACTGTGAACCAAAACCATCTCCAAACATTCAACTTCCTGTCTACACTAATGTGATCTTACTATTTGGTTGCCTTCATTAACATGATTTTATGATCCACTATGTTCTATAATATAACATTACTAATCCCTGGAAGATAAATGTTCTAGATAATTTTATTGTTCAATTTCAGAAGTTTCATGAAAATCTTATTTAAAAATATGACACTTCTTACTAATTTTCCAATATGTCACATCAAATAAATGTTTAATCCAGGACCTCTTTCAAAACCCTCACCTCAAAATCTTTGTCTTGCTGAGTCCACCAATTCTAGACTGTTATATCATGCTGTGTACTCCCTTGTCAATTAAAATCCCTTCATGAGGCACCTGGGTGGGTCAGTTAGTTGAGTGTCTGACTTCAGCCGCAGTCATGATCTCACAGTTCATGAGTCTGGGCCCTCCATCAGGCTCTAGCCTGACAGTGCAGAGTCTGCTTGGGGTTCTCTCTGTCCATCTCTCTCTACCCCTCCCGCACTTGTTCTCCCTCTCCAAATAAATAAATAAATTTAGAAAAGTCCCTTCATTACATCTTCTATACAGAATTTCTTGCCATAAGAAGGCATTCAAGGTCTCTCCATGTCTTCACGCTTGTCTTCCCAGCTTCATATCCTGTTGCTCAGGCACATGGATCCCCATGTTCCAAATTACTCTTAGATAGAACCAGTATTTGTTGTCAATTTCATTTCCAAGATTTTACCATCTCTTTTGCAAGAAATTTTGTTTTTACTTTTTGTTATATTACCTCCTTTATGGCACTTTCTCTGAAGCCCTCGGATTACTATCATATAAATACACTAATATTTACCAAATTGTACTTTAAAGTTGTGTTAATATGTCTGTGTTTCCTATTCTTTTTCTATTAGTGGATTATTTGTAAATACTAGAAATTTTAGCAGCTGCACTTGACAGGATTAAGACTAACAAAAAATACTACCCACAAGTCAGAAGTAATATAACAAAATCTCTGCAATATAACAATGTCTCAAAGTGTCTATAAAGGAATCCACGGTTACTGTACTGTTTAATGTTTGCCTTTCTAAACCATGTTGCTTTTAGAGAGGAATGTTTACTGCCCTGAATAAACTCTCTTATGTTCTCAAGGGGCCAAGATCTTGCATGTTCCAGAAAACACTTTCTTTGACATTAATTTAGGTTTATGCTTCATCTCTTACTTCTGACACAAAGAAGTACATTGTTCTGCAAACAATATTGCATTCAGTCTGAAAGATGTATCTATAAAAATAGTTGTATGGAGTTTCAGGTAAAAATACATGTTATACATCCCTCAAAATTTGGCACATCTTTGGAAAGGGTTTAGAAAACACCATTATGCTGTATCATGCTTTGTCATACATTTAAGACAGAGTTTCTTGAATACTAGTGTGACTTTTTATTTTTATATTCTCAGGGCTTAATACAGTATTTGGAATACCAACAGTTCAAGCTGAGTTAAATTCAATATGTCTTACCTGTCTTTTGATTTTTAGCTTCATCTGCAGTAAATATACGAATAAAGTTGCTAGTTTCTCAATGGTAATTCTATTTAACCGAAATCTTGTGAAAATTTGGTTAAAATGGATAACAGGACTTCCAAAGTTTTCCCTTGGATGCCTTCAGATGTGTGCTCAGGAGTTTCAGTTGGGGGTGCAATTGAGATTCAATGGGGGTGCAAAAGAAAGCCCAGGGAGATGCAATTGATTTTGGTAACAAATGACTAAAAACCACCTAGATCTTGGTATTATTTGAGTTTCCTCTTTGTTGTGAAAAGTTGAACCTCTAGAGATAAGCTCAAAAGTTTAGGAAAATCTCATATTTTGCACAAAATCTAATCATAAAACCTGTAATATGCTAAC
>NC_043703.1:23490510-23538047 GCF_006229205.1 Suricata suricatta
ATATATATATATATATATATATATATATATATATATATATATATGTGTGTGTGTGTGTGTGTGTGTGTGTGTGTGTGTGTATATCAGACAGTGCAATTTCTAATTATATTTACAATATAAACTTTATGTGATTTCCTTGAAGGGAAATTTTCCTGTTCAAGAAATAGAAAAAAAATTTTTAGCAGACTTTGATGCAAGATTTATATTTACTTACTGTGTAAAATATGTTAAAAATATCAAGAGACAATCAATGATCAGCTATATTAAAATAAGTTACACTTATAAACACTAAATAACTACAATGATATATTAGTCATGGAAATAACCTCATTAGGGTAAACATACTATGGATATGATTTATTACTTTTGATGTCTACTAGGTAAGGCAATAATTTTTGGTTTCTCTATTATTACTTTATTATTCTTTGTTGTCTTTTTCTCTTTTCTCTTTTCCTAATTTTTCTACTCATTCCTGTTGTATTTTTTTATTACCTGTTGTTCTTGATCTTGTTTCTGTCTTTGTATTGCTTCTATGCCTGTTAGTTTTCATGTTGTTCTTGTCATTTTATTTGACATTTTTCTTCTTGCTTTTCTGCTAACTTATTGTTCCTTTTTTGTCCTTGTCCTTATTTTTTAAATTACTCTTTCCCTTCCTTTTCTTTCTTTTTGGTTAAATGTTAATATAATTTTGACTTTGCTCTATCAGAAGGCAGTTTCTCCTTCTTCAGAACTTTTTCAGTATTTCAATCAGAAGGACCTTTCTAAAATTATATTCAGTTAATTGAAAAATTCTTTGTGTTTTATTAATTCTCTTTATTGTTAGTATATTGGAAAGATTTGTAGGCAACAAATAAACACTAATTGAATACTAAACAGTCTCTCTATGATATAGAAAGTTCTCTCATTCAAAATAGGCTTGATGTTAGAATATAATTTGTGTTAATCCCATTCCCTTAAACACTTCTAGGATTTACCTTGAGTTTGTACAGCTTTATAGAAAAAAGCAGACACAGATCTGCATGCCACATAATCTCTAATTCCTTGGACATACTGAAAGTGAAGGACAGTAAAGTAAGTGCAAAAAAGGTATTATCCCTAAAGCATTCCAATTACAACTTTTAGAAAAATTAAAATAAACTCTAATGTTAGTTTAGGCTTGAAAATGTTTTGAGAGTGTCCATTAAACTAATGTTGAATATATTAGTTTTTTGCTTCAAAAGCAAGTAGACATAATTCATTTAAAGTAAGATTCTATCATTTCAAAAACATGTATGGGACATTTGATAAAATGTATGCATTCGTGAAATATACAAATCTACTCCAAAACATATTTGTTGGGTAAGAAAATGGACTAGATGATAACATGTAGGTGTGGGAGTTTGGTTTTTGTCTTTTCTGTTTGTTTGTTTTTAATATTCTCTATTTCACCTAGTTATTCTCATTTCATCTCTATTTTGATTCTCATTTTTCCACTACAAAACATGTTAATAGTACTGTGTAATAAGGACTAGATCCAATTTAAATGGCTTATCCAGTTTAAATGGCTTCTATAAACTAAGGAATGTTTATATAATTTAATCTGCTTCTGATCAAACCCTGTCTCCTTCCAGTCATCTACAGACACTAAACAGATTCCCTAAAAACCAATGGAACTAATACCGTTCTGTATAAGCCTCTGTGGAAAACTGTTTTCATCACTTGAAAATCAGCTATCCCAGGTAATTTACAGTCACCCTGACCCTGGTTTTATATAAAGCATAGCTATCTGACCCAGTTTCTCACCTCTTCACACTTCCACTGTTCTCATTAGAAAGCAAGTTTCATCATCTTTACTATTTTGTATCTTTCCTCACCTCTACCATGTGTTTCCCTATCACCTTCATGCTTTAAAATGAACTTCACTTTCTCCTGAGGATACTTCTTCCTTATATCCCTGAGCTCATTGGAGATCTCTCACATCTTGCCTTTGCTTTGTTTTGTTTCGAATTCATTCCACAGGGGCCATATATGAGACACTTATCTTCCTTGATTTTCATTGTCATTTCCAAACTATTTCCTTTTTTGTTTCCTTCAAATACTATGGCTCTTATGAGGGAAATGTCATCAAATTTACATACATAATTTTGTTTTTGTAAATATTTCTAAAACTTCCATAATTTCTAACTCATCAAAATTTAACCACCAGAATCTCAGTCTTAATTCTTTCAATATATCAGTACTCTCTTGGAGTGCCTAGGTGGCTCAGTCATTTGGGCATTCAGCTTCGGCTCAGGTCATGGTCTCGCAGTTCATGAGTTCAAGCCCTGCATCGGTTCACTGTTGTCAGCATCAAGCCTGTTTCTCATCTTTGGTCTCCTTTCTTTCTGCCCCTTCCCTACTTGTACTCTGTCTCAAAAATAAATAATTTTTTTAAAAAGTTAAAAAATAACGTTTCAGTACTCCCTCATTACACAGAGTCTTTTTATTTGGACTCTCAGATAATGTATGTCACTCTTTATGATCTTAAACTCACTTAGCTTATGTAGCTAAAACATTATCATTAAGCAAATAGTCTCCACAATCTTTATACTAATCACCCCTAATTTCAACCTGGTATTTTTCCAAGTTACTATTAAATCTGTTACCACCTTTTAAAAGAATTCTTCATCTCTCAGAGACTGCCAATCTTTGACCACATCACATCCATCTCTTTTGCTACCTATGACCCTCAAGTCATGTCCTCACTTATCTCATTTTCTCCTCATTGCTACACAAATTCTATTCCTTATTGCTCTTTCAGGGTTCAACCAGATAAATAGAACTAGTAGGATACGTGCATATGCATTATTCATAAAAGAGGATGTGGATGTATGTTTATATATGCACACATGCAAATAATAAAATAGTAAAGGAAGGAAAGTAAAATTGAATTCAATAAGGCTTTCACACTTGTTAGATTCTGAAAAATCATTTAATGCATGCTCTTTTAAAATAATAAAATCTGAAATTCTTTAACAACTAAATTAATGACTTTTTAGGCTTCAGCTGCCTAACATGACATACATACCCAATATGTGCCCAACATGCTAATCGGAGTTTCAATTTAACTTTGTATTTAAGACTATAACTGACAAAGCTTTATAAAAGAACCCCTTGAATCATTACAATTATTCATTGTTTTCTACAATGGATAATTGATTCCATTTTTAGTATATTACCACTGACGGGCTAATTTTCCTATCAGATATTGGTGTAGGGTAATGAGTAGTTATATTTTAGTAAAATAAAAAAAAGTACTTCTGATATCTAGCTTCTCTCATGTCTAAAATTTCTAAGAAAATCAGAGTTTAGTGTTCAAAATGCAAAAATGTGAATCTATCATAATATTTCACATTGTCTAACTAAAGTCTCATTTTTCATATTAAGCTCCCCCCCTTCTGGAGATGACACTATGTAAGAATTAGTTGTGATGAGCACTGAGTGTTGTATGGAAGTATTGAATCACTATATTGTATGTCTGAAAGTAATATTATTCTGTATGTTAACAAACTGGAATTAAAAAAAACTTTAATGATGATAATAATAATTAGTATTATTAATAATAATAAATACCAAAAAAAGAGAGAAAAAAGACCTTGGCATCATGAAGACTCTGATCTTCCCTAAAATGAAGAAGGGCTTCCAACTCCACATCAGCCAATTTTCTAATTGAGAACTAAAACCTCATAATTAAAATTTGTTTACCACAGGAAGTTTTCTGTCTTTGTAAATCTGCTTCCTTCCAATATCCCAAACAACTTGGTCAAGATCTCACTGTTTTCACAATTGTATGTCTATCCAGGTGGAGTCTCCTTAGTAGAAAGAAAGGAAATGATTATTTTATTATGTTTTCAATACTAATTATAAATAAAAGTAGCATTTCTTGATAACAACTCTTTAATAAGATTTTACTTTTTTAGTAATACTGAATCATCACTAATTTTTAAATAGAACCTGGCAAAACAATTATTAATTGTGATAAAGGTAAATTAATCAACTTACCAAAGACTAATCACTCTAAGTCACAGAAATAGTATTCACAATAAGTATGTCCAAATATGAATATAAATTTATATTTCAATTATAAAAATATATCTATAATATGGATTATAGTCATTAAATAATGAGAAGGAAATGTGACTAGTATAAATAATTTAAAATAATCATTAAACTTTACATAAACTAAAATATTTGTAACATATGTTGTTCTATCAGATTTAGTTTTCTCAGAAATGTTCTGATAAATGACATTCAAATGTCAGTTAAAATCTTATGGTAGCAAAGTTGTATTTTCCTTTTATTGCAGATGAAGCTGTTTAATACACTCACATATTAAAAAGGGAAAACCAATAATTAAAAATATAAATCTCTCTAAATTGTAAATTAGATGTCTGTATGAATTTTCATGTTTTGACATATATTTAAAGACACTTTAGGAAAAACACTTATAATATTTACTATCTCAATTTGAGCCCATGTAAGCAATGGAATACATATAACTGATTTGCAATTTGAATGCTTCCCTGAGCACATTGATGTGAGAAAATATCTAGAAGGTGAGTCAGATGATTTGGATTAAACCTAGTAAAATATTTTAATACACAGAGAATTAAGTATGTCCCTAGTGCAGGAATAATTCCTTGTTTGAAAGTTATGAGTATATAGAAGAGTATTAAAATTTTAAGTTTACATACACACATAAATTGTAAGGGTGCATATAAGTTTAAAGTATTGTGAACCCTATGGAAAATATTCTGGAAGTTCTCAAGAAGTTAAAAATAGAGCTACCATAAAGGCACTAATTGCACTACTAGGTATTTACCCAAACAACACAAAAATACTGATTTAAAGGGATATGTGCTCCCTAGTGTATATAGCAACATTATTTATAATAGCCAAATTATGGAAACAGCACAAGTGTCCACTAACTGAAAATTAACATATATGTAAATATAATGGAATATTACTCAGCCATAAAAAATGAAGTCTTTGCAAAAACACAAATGGAGCTAAATAATGAGTGTTATGCTAAGTGAAATAAGTCAGTCAGAGAAAGACAAATACCATATAATTGCACTCCTGTGTGAAATTTAAGAATCAAAACCAAAGAACAACAACAACAACAAAAAAAAACCATGAGGGAGAGTGGCAAACCACAAAACAGACTCTTAACTATAGAGAACAAACCGATGGTTACCAGAGGGGAGATGGATGAGGGAATGGGTTAAACAGGTAATGGGGATTAAAGGATGCACCTGTGAGTAGCACTGGATGTTGTGTGAAAAAAACACACCAAAAAAGTGTTGAATTACTATAGTGTACACCTGAAACTAATATTATGCTGTGTGCTAATTAACTTCAATTTAAGTAAAACTTTAAAACATAATACAAAAGTATTGTCACCTTTGCCAAAGAAATCCATGTGAAGCTTGTATTGTCTAATAAACAGTGTATTAATATCAATGGCCTTATATCACAGTGAAAACTAGACCCGTTATTGTGTGTTAAATACCTCCATTTCGATTGCGATTGCTAAATCTTAAACAAATTGCAATGTGTACAATATATCCATGAGTTTAAATAGAAAACCTTTGGTATACCATGGGAATGAAGTAATATGGTTTATTCAATACGTTTGGTATATAGAATTTTTATAATTATCCTTCACATTAATGTATGCAGATGCATAAAATTGTGTGTAGGACAGCTTCATTCCATACCCTAGAGTTAAAGCCTGCCCTTCCTAATTATCTGCCCTATAGATTTTGGATTTGCCTAGCCAAGTCAATGTATACAACTGCATAAGCCTAATTCCTTGCAATCAAGTGGGCTATTTCTTTCTCTCTCCTTCTCTCTTTTAAGTCCTCTCTAGATAGGTAGATAGATGATAGATTGATAGATGGATAGATAGGTAGATAGATGTGTGTATATATGTCTCTCTATATAAAATGAATATGTATAATGTTACAATCCATGAAGTCAACAAATAGCTCATTACTAGAAACCTAGAATACTTTCAGTGCCTTGGCATTTTTTAAAACTCTTTTCTTTTCCTTCTTCAAGTTGGTAATCTCGCTATGTATATTGGCCTTTTTGATAATCAACATGTATATTACTTTATATATTTTACCACCTAGATATCCATCTCTAAAATTTGTTTCAGTTGTGCTAGTTTATAAATATAATAGAAATGGAAGTATATTGAATGTACTTTTGGTGTGTCTTGTTTCACTTGTATTCACATAATTCATCCATGTTTTGTCATGAAATCATGTTTGTTGTAGTATAGGCTAACTTATATGAATTTATCAAAATTTATTAATCTATTCACTCTTGAAAACCTGCTCTGCATCATCTGTTACAAATAAGTCTGTTAGAAGTCTACATGAATATGTAGAATATATATTCATAAATGCATATACAAATGTACCTATATATTTGCATACATCTGATTTTCTATTGAAAACATATTAAATGCATACATATATATGCATCATTAATTATATGTGAATATAATTTTAGGGTCTTAGGAATGCTAAACTTACTTTTTAAATTGAGATATAATTTGTACACCTTTATAAAATTCACCCTTTGTCGTATAACATTCACTTGTTTTTAATGTAGTTAATAATTTTGTGCAAGCATAATCACTGTAGACTTTAGAATGTTTTCATCACCCAAAAGCAGAGCCACATGCTTTAGCCATCTTACCAAGATCTTCTTATCCAATCCTAGTTATAGGTAACTTTTAACATACTCTATAGATTTTCCTATTTTGAAAATGTTATAAATATTGAATCTTATAATAATATGGACTCCGGACTATAATAATATGGAAGAAGTAGACTTCTTCCACTGATTATACTATTTTCAAGGTGCATCCATACATGTGTCAGTTCTCCATTCTTCTTATGACTGAACAATATTCATTCATGCGTATATATCACATTTTGTTTACCCATTTATCAGTTGATGGCCAGTTGGATTGTTTTCACTTTTTGACTATTATAAATACTGTTGCTCTGAGCATTACTGTATACATTTTTGTATAAACATTTCAATTCTCTTGGGTTAGCTGTATAATTTTTAAAGGTGTTCATATGTCAGTTTCCACTCTCACATCTGGAAGAAACTTTCTGTTATTACATAATCTCATCAAAACTTGATTTTTGAGAGACTTAAATTTCTTCTAGTATGGTGAGTATCTCAAGGTATCTCATGGATTTATTTTACTCTTCAGTGACAAGTAAAGAAGTTGAGCATGTTTAGGAGTCCCTGAGTGGCTCAGTCGGTTAAACATCTGACTTTGGCTCAGGTCATGATCTCACAGTTCATGGGTTTGTGCCTCACATCGGACTCTATGCTAACAGCTCAGAGTCTGGAGACTGCTTTGGATTCTATGTCTCCCTCTCTCTCTGCCCCTCCCCCGTTCAGACTGTCTCTCTCAAAAATAAATAAACATTAAACAAATAAAATAAAAAGAAAGAAGCTGAGCATGTTTCATGCACAGATTGGCCTTTTGGATTTCCTCTTCTGTGAAGTGCATATTCAGTTATTTTGCCAAATCTTTTCTAATGTGCAATTTTTGACTTGTAATTTTTTTAACAAACTTGGAAACTAGTCCTTTGCCCATATGTGTTAAAATAATTTTCCCTACTGTTGTTTGCCTTTTTACCCTGTCTTTGAGTATTAATGTCATTCACTTCAATTACTTTCACTAACAAAGTATTTTTATAGTGGTTGTTTCATCTGCCTTATTAAATAAATTCCAGTATACAAAATGATACTTCTATATTACCATTAAATCTTTACATATATATATGTATGTGTATATATATATATATATATATATATATATACATAATTTCTTTTTTCTTTAGCTTTTTGATACATGGAATCTTTGTGTAGGGTGAAAAGTGGTAATCCAATGTCTCTCACCAATATCATTTAATAGTTTCAGAACAGTTAATGGAAACGATCATCCCCTATTATGCTGCAATGCTATTTCTATTGTATATCTATGCCTAGGTAAGCATGGCTGTTTCAGTTTTTATTCTCCTATACTAATCTGTGTACTTATACCTGCAGCATACCACACTTTTGAAATATATCTTTATATCTCACACAGGCATACCTCAGAGACCACAGTATGTGACAATTGAGCAAGCTTCCCAGTGCACATAAAAGTTATGCTTATACTTCACTGTAGCCTATAATATGTGCAATAATGTGTCTACTAAAAAGTGTATACTTAATTTAAAAAACATTTTATTTTTAAAAATGCTAGCCATCATCTGAGCTTTCAACAAGTCATGATCACTTGTCACAGATCACTATAACAAACATAATAATAATGAAAAGGTTTTAAAATATTGTGAGAATTACCAAAATACGACACAGAGACTCAAAGTGAACAAATGCTGTTGGAAAAATGGTGCCGATAAATTTGCTTAAAGAAGGCTTGCTGACAAATTACAATTTGTTTAAAAAGAAAAGCAAGGGAAAAAAATACAGTATCTATGAAGAAGAATAAAACAAAGCACAATAAACAAGATTTGCCTGTAGAGCAAGTGCCTTCATCTCACTTTTCTTTTTCAAGCAATGCTTGACTATTTTTTTTTTTTTACCTTTTGTAATTATATAGAATTGTTTTATCAGCTGGTCAAATTCTTTAAGAAACTTTTAAAAATTTTGATTAGGATTACATTGAATTTACACATAAATTTGGAGAGAATGTAAATAGTCATAGGGATTTCCCCAGTTCATGAATGTCTTATAAGTTTCCACATTTTGATTCATCTTTAGTCCTAAAAACGGTTTTATATTTTTCAGAAGATGTCATTTAAAACTTTATGAAATAGATCTCAAATTATATATCAATTTTTATGCTACTTACAATAACCTGTCTTCCAAATTTAATATTTTAACTATTAGGATTGCTCATTTAAAAATATTGGTGGATATAATTTCTGTATATTACTTTGGTATTCAGAAACCTTTTACAATTTTTTTATGAATTTGAAAATTATTCTTAGACAATTCGATGTTTTAAAAATATGTTATCATTTGGAAATAATTAAAATTTTATTTTTATTTTTCTTAGTACTGTTATTATTCTTTGTCCTATGGTACTGACTAGATTCTTTATTGCAAAGATGATTAAATATGACAACGAACAGCAAAATACACCTATAGGATTTTAAAGATGTAGGCTTGCCACTGATGTACAATCATTTCTTTCATCTTCTGTTGGCTAGGACAGGTCATCTGGCCAAGTTTGGGATTAAGGTATAAGGAAATAAATTCTACCTCTTTAGTGCAGAAGGACTAGAATCCCACTGGCAGAGGTTATGGATAAAGTGAAGGATGATGTTTTAGGCCATTAATTTCCACTTAAGGCCATTAATGGCCATTAAGGACATTCTCCAACAGAATATCTATTTTAACCAACATTTGAAGATTACTTTTTTCCATGTTTCACCATACAGGATAATATTTACTGTAGATTATGGTTTTATTAGATAGAGTATTACCACAAATTGGTTTCCTAGACGCAATTCCTGTAATTGAGCTTGGCATTCAGAATATTCTCGGTTATTGATGCACGTGAGGACACTTGGAGGAAACAAGACTGAGCACAGGTGGGTCTCAAACTGCAGATGCATCCAACAAACTTCGGGTGACTCGGTGGGATTCTCTAGGGAGACACATCCTGTCAAAGTTGTCTCCCATAAGGCTACATCTCCAAGTCATTGCACCACTACTGTCATCAGTCTTTGCATCTGGGCTGTCCCAGGAAAACTGTTACTTTGGGTGAGGCAACTCTCTGAGCTTTCTAAAACCCCGAACGATCGGAGAGTTGAAGATAGTCTGCTGACAGCATTTCTAGCTGCTGGAGAAATATGTGCTTTCTTGAAGAGAAATCTGAGCAAACCATCTTCCACTATATAATACCTGTATTGCTTTTAGAAAAATTGTTTCCTTTTCCCAGCTAACTAGCAAAGTTAAATATCATCCAGTTGTTCTTTAATACATCAATTTGATCGATTATCATTAATATGTAATGAATTTTATCAATTTGTTAATAGAGTATGAGAAAGTCATGTATCTTTTAATATGTTAATGAAACAAATTGAATATTTTCCAAAATACATTTAACCTTGAATTCTTGGTATCAAATCAATTTTTTTTCTTCCACTGTGTTTTTGAGCAAATTGTGGATACTTTTTTCTTAACCTATTTTCCATTTAACCACTGGTTTTCAGCCATGTATTCGCTGTAGGTAAGCCTGCCAAATGAGATTTTTACCTTTATTAGTGTGTTTTTCTACATTGAGGAGGTGTGTGTGTGTGTGTGTGTGTGTGTGTGTGTCCTGAAAGATTTTTTTTATAGTTCCCTATCTTCTAAGTATTTTCTCTGCTGAACTGCTTATTGCTTTGAGTTCCTTGCAGCCTTTGGAAGTAGGGAGGATGTGGATTTATTACTAGCTCCCTCTTATTCTGTGGATGTAACCCTTTGTGTCCTAACTTTATGGGGCAGAAATCACCTTATTAGAATTCTTGCTTGGGCAGACATGTACCTTGACTTCTCTCTCCTCATGTCCAGTCCCCTGCACACAATTTTGTCAAATACAAAGTTGAGGGTTATGAGTTGGACAAATGCTCTCAGAACAAATGTAATCTTTCTATAACCATTGAGGTATTGCTTTTACTTTGATTTTTAGATTGGTGTTTATTATATTACTAGTTTTCTGAGGATTTTTTTCTATTGTAAGCAACTAATCTGCATTTTCAATTGTTGTTAATGAAAAAGTTTTATTAACATAGTCCTTTCTAGCCATATTACTATAAATAGAGGTCAAATACTTGTATGAAAATTATTACTTAAGGATTATAAAATGCAAATTCCATGCAAATAAACCTAATGGTAAAGACAAATTCCTCTGTTAAACTCCCTAAAATTGGGAAAACTAATGAATCAACATCACATATGAGCTGCTTGCTATATTCAAACATACTTATATAAGGTACTTATAGTGTCAACTGCAAATTTACTTTTTACTTCAAATAGAGTATATATTATTTATTTCTCCACATAGTAAAAAAATCCTAGAAAAAATTATTATTTTGTATATCTTATGGATATTGCTTTTCAAAAGTAGAGTCTCAGAATGGTGATATTGATTTAATGAATCACAAATGGTATTTTAATATGATAATAACAAATACAGAATGAAATAAAATATAAAGTATCAATGCATTTCACAAAGAAAGTATAAGAATTGTATATCATATTTATGTTTCACCTAGATACAAATGTATATAACTGGGATTATGGTAAAAGTAGTTCCATACTTTGGGTCAAAAAAGTTTGAATGTCACTGCAATACATTGAAGATATTGAGTGAATAATGAAAAATCCATTCCACATATCTTGAAGGAAAAAGAAAGTTCCATCTCATTTAAAACTATGGAGAGTAAACTAATCTGCATTTATGAAATAACAAACCTATAACTTTTGATTATTTAACATAATCAAAATAAAAAGCAATATACCATGGGAATGTCAAGTAATCAAGCTGTCAGAATTTAGATTTCACATGATTGCATTACCTTGCTGTCTATTTTGTCCTGATTTTCCACCTCCATTACTTAAAAAGCAGTAGAAAGAAGATTAGGAAACACTGAAACATCCAAATTTATTTTATCAAGGGAAACCAAACTAAAAAAAAAAAAAGAAAAGAAAGAACAGTAACCTTAGTTTTTGAGGAAAATATAAGGCAGGTAGCCTCAACAGAGTATTTTTGTACTCCCTGAGAATTTCATTTCTGCAATATCATTCCCTTTGTTACCATGATTAGGTTAAAATGACTATAATTGATAAGCTTGTGTATTATATTTGACACTTTCTAGTCTGAAAATTTTCTTAATTTTGATATGAATTCGTTTTAGGGGAGTCAGAAACAAAGATGATTGTATTTTCACAGTGATATATATGATATGCTATGTGTATTGCACATCAGTAGTCTAAAAACTGCTAGGAACAGCAATTTTTGACTTACTCAATATAAGTGATGACTTCTACTGATTGTTCTGCATCCATCCAATGCACTGAACTACATTATATTTGTATAGCATATATAAGCACAGTTCATAATTTGTCAGCAGAAACTCCTCTTGCAATTAGTTTGCTATACAGAGCTGACCTCATCAGTATTACCTGGAGAATGCCATCTAACATTGACAGCATTCTCTTAGTTAAAGATAGGAAACTGTCAGGGTTTCCATTAAATTTATATTCCCAGAGGTTTGTAACTCTGCTTCTAAAAATGCCACAGACATAAACTTAGCATGCAAGGTGTTAGCAAGGTAGTTTATTTTAAACGGGAGGCTGTTTGTAAACTATGAAAATGCCCTTCAAGTTTAAAAGAGCAGCGAGGCAGTATGTATGTCTGCATAAGAAAGCATGTGTATTAATACCATCTCTGTGTTCCTAGCAATCCTGCTGATGTTAAAACCAGAGGAGAAAAATATAGCTACAGTTGACTGGAAATGTCACACTGTTCAGTCAGTCATTGTGTCCTCAGCTGTCCATGCATGGGTTCAGTAAGCTGTTCTTTTAATTGTAAGGTCATCCCCAAATGAGAATATCAGAATGATATTGCAAACTCGGTGGTGCAATTTACCATTTAAGAAAGAATGGCATGGCTCCACAGAAGCAGAGAGTAGGAAATGATTGTCAGGGGCCAGGGTGGGGGTAATGGGGAAATATTGGTCAAAAGGTACAGACTTTCAGTTAAATTCTGGAGATCTAAAGTTCAGCAACTTGATTATAGTTAATAATACAGTCTTGTATACTCAAAATTTCTAAGGGAGTAGATCATAAATCTTCTCACTTAAAAAAAGATAACTGAAAAAAGAATGATATGACTTTTAATCTTTTAGTCATAGATCTAACACTGTCAGCTAGTAGAAATCAAATTAACATGAATATTAATTACTAATATTGTGAAGCAAGAAAAAGGATAATGTCTTACCAAAGGTACATGTAATGAGTTCCAAAAATAAGAAATTTAAAATTATAAACTTGAAAGGGTTATGTTAACACAGTGACCCAGGATACCTCAAGCAAGGTGCCTCAACATAGATTTCTACAGCCTAAGTAGGAGGCAGGTTCAGACACTGATGTTGTCGGAGTTCAGTGGTATTGCTTGTGAGGAGTCTTAGGGCATTCCTTTATTCTGGTTTTGATAATTTCAAGAAATATATTTTTTTCTATTGATGAATGTTTCTATGAGAACTCTTTATGCCCACATCTGGTTGTTTAACCTACCAACCATAGAAATCATGTGGAGTCACTTGGCCAAAACAAAGTTAACAAACACAAGATTTACTGTCCTAACTGAAATAAACAAAAAAAAAATGCACAAGACAGTGCTTTTCAACATAATGGACATCAGTCACTGAAGGAAAGTGAATCCATGGAGAATAGAAATATACCAGGTAAGCTCTGCCATCATCCTGATTTACTAATGACAAGGTTTTCAAGCTGCAGTACAGAAAACGGGAACAAAGGTAGAACCCTGAACTGAGGAAACGAGACTAAGGATCTAGAGAAAATGAGACACTATTATAGTTCACAAGGCAGATTATGGGAAATAAGGGAGCAACATAGAGAACCACAGAGATCTGAGTGGGTCCAGATCAAGTATTATTGACCCAAACACTTATAAAATGAAACTACATTAGAGAATCACCCAAACTTGTTATTAGAAACAACACTCAAGGGTTCACATCAGACCAAGAAAAGTACCTATGCACCAATAGGCAGGCTAGAATATTTTCAATGCTCACAGCATTGAGTAGAATATCACTAGGTCTCTTGCCTCTGTATGGAGACTAATTTAACTCTGGAATAAAGACTGCTATACCTATCTAACAAGTTTTTAAGAGGCAACAACTAAAAAGACCAAACCATTCCAAATTAGCTTAACTTTATTATACAATACTACTCAAGAATATTTATGTGAGAACAAATATATATAACCTTCACCCAAAATTACCAAACATTAAGAGTTAAGGAAATATTCTCTATATTAAAAAAAGTCATTTGAACCTGACTCAGAATTTTTAAAGATGTCAGAATTAGGAGGTGAAGACAGTAAAAGTTATTAAAACTTTACTATTTCCATACATTCAAAGACTTAAATAGATGGATTGAGAATATAAAAATATTTACTACCTACTACAGATGCCAAGGCCAACATCTGAAGTACAATTGCCATGGATAGAATAAATGGAAGATTAATTATTACAGACGAAAATGTTAGTTGAAAACTTTACTTGAGAACATTACAAGGGAGACTTTCTAAACATTTAAATCAAAATCTAAACAAAAATCAATAAAATTAAAAAGCATACATGTAGTAAAATCCTTTGAAAGACGAGAGATTGATAGAAAAATAATTTGAACAAATATGAATTTTTCTAAACCTGACCAACCAACAGATCCAAGAAGTTCAGTGAATCCCAAACACACACAAAAAAATTGAGGTAAATTACAAGATTCAGCATAGCCAAATTGCATAAAATCAGTGATAATGAAAAATAAATCTTAAAAACATCCAGAGAAAGACATATTGCATACAGAGGAACAAAAGGGAGAGAAGAAACAGATTTCTTGCCAGGAACGTTGTAACTGAGCTGATAGTGGAGCATTATCTTTAAATCTGAAAGGAGAAAATTATATCAACACAGAATTCTATGGACATCTGTGAAATCTTTTAATAATGAAAGAAAAATGACATTTTCAGCGATTCAAAAGTAGAAAAAAAATCAATTCCTGTCAGGAATGCTATACAAGAAATGTTAAAGGTATCCTTCAGTCAGAAGGAAAAGTATACCGGATGTAAAGATGGAACCCTAGGAAGGAAAAAGTAGCAAGATAAATGGTCATAATGTGTAGTTGATAGCTATATACATATAATTTATGTGTTTTTAAGAGAATTATTGCTGAAACTTAATGAGAAGAGATTCAGCAGTTAATATATGTGTGTACATAAAATGTAGGTAAACAGTTGCATAAACATGGGAAAGGAGAGAAATGAAATATTTTTGAAATATTCTTATGCTGTACATCTGGTAAAACATTTGTATTTAGGCTGTGATAAGTTAAAGACATACCGTATAAAGTATAAAGTACCACTGAAATAAAAATAACTACGGCTAATAAACTGACAATGGAAAGTGGTCATAAAAATACTCAACTTGAGATAGTAAGGAAAGAGAGGGACAATGAATATTTAAAACAACTAGGCAAAAAAAAAGGCAAAATGAGAAACTTAAACTAATTGCATCAATGACAACATTAGGTGTCACTGGCCCAAATCTTCTATTAAAAGAGCGAGAATATCAAACTGAATGAAAAAGCAAGAAAAGACATATATACCTAAGATATAAAGGAAAAACAGATTAGAAGTAAAATCAGAAAAGCTATAATGTGATTTCAAAAGAAAGCTTGCATGGCTGTATTATTAGTAAAATAGCTTTCAGAGCAAATAATATTACCAGGGAAAAAATAAATCATTTTATAATGAAAAAGAAGGTAAAAGTAATTAAAAATCCTAAATGTTTTTGCACGTATTAATAGATCTTCCAAACACATGAGCAGAAACTAAATAGAACTGTCTAGAAAATAGATAATTCTACATTTATGGCCACAGATTTCTATACTGTTTCCAATATTGGTCAAATAAGTGGACAGGATATAAGTAAAGATATAGATACCCTGAATATCACTACCAATCAGATTGACCTAAATGATATTTACTCAATACTCCATACAAGAGAAAATCTATAATTTTTGCAAGTACACATGAAACTTTACCAATATAATAAATATATTCTGTGTCACAGACTGAATCTCAATAATATTAAAAAGATTTTATTTAAATGTTCTATAAAATATGTCCTGTGACCCCATGGAATCAAATTAAATATCAGCATATGTATCTTTGAGATATGTCCCATAAATATTTATAAAAGATAGTAATGCAGTTCTAAATAGGACATTATTCAATTAAAAAATATTTTGAACTATCTGAAAATAATTTATCAAAATATATTGGCTCTTATTAAAACATGCTTTAGCAGAATTTATAGCACAAAACCCATCAAAATCCATAGAAGAGATGAACATAGAGATACAAGGCCTCCTATCAATAACATCTATACCTTAGGAAACTAGAAAATAAATATAAATGTAACTAAACCCTAAAATAAAAATAATAAAAATCAGAGAAAAAATCAATAAAATGAAATTTTGAAAAAGAAAAATCAAAAACTTGTACCTTTTAGATGAATAACATTGATAAACTTTTAGCCAAATATCAAGAAAAAAGTGGGAATCAAAATCAAGATCAGGCGATCTGCCCCACGGGAGGTTTCTGTCCTCCCTGAGCTCGCCTTAGGACACCTGCCTTACCCTTTGACAGGTGTACCGCCCCAGTCAAACTCCCCACCTGGCACTGTCCCCGGAGCGGGACACATATTACCAACGCCAGAAACAAAAGATATCCCTATATATTCCACAACCTGACGAGTATGATAAGTAAAAATGAAAATCATGGTGAATTCTTTCAAACTTTAAGAAAATATAATAATGCCAATTCCACATAGAATTTTTCAGAAATTTTCAGAATAATAAATATTTTCAGTTCATTTTAAAAGACCTAAATTACCCTAATACCAATCATAGAAATAGTTTAGGGGGTAACACATTAGTATTATCCCATAGAAATATAAATTTAAATTATGTAAACTATTTTAGAAAATTGAATCCAGCAAAAGAAAAATATATCATGACCCAGTAGGATTTATTGCAGAAGTGAAAAGTTGATTTAATAATCAAATCCGTGTATTAATGTATCATGTTATCAAGCTAAACATAAAAACAAAGTGATACTTTTAAGAGACACAGAAAAAAGCACTTGACATCTATTCTTGCTATGAAGTATCAACAACCTAGAGTACAAAAGAATGCTCTCATCCTAATATTTTTATCTTTAAAAGACTCATAACTAAGGGCTCATTAATGCTAGAAATCACTGATCTCTGTCTAAGATCAGGAGGAACAGAAGGTTTTCTCCTCTCTTCACTTTTAGTCAGTCTTGTACTGGAGATTGTACCCATTGCAACTTAAAAAAAAAAAAGTTGTAGTTATTAGAAAGGAAGGAATCAAAGTTACTTATAGACTACCTGAATATCAATGTAGAAATGCAATGGACTTTTAAACAAAAAACAAAAACAAATAATAACAAAAAACATCCTACAACTATTAAGTTAATTGGGCAAATTTATAGTATCAATATCTAAGAATCAGGTATTTTCTGTAGACTGCTAAAAAAACAACCCCAAACTGAATTTTTTATTTAAAATTGTTTAATGTTTATTTATTTTTTGAATGTTTATTTCAGAAAGTGAGCAGGGGAGGGGCAGAGAGAGGGAGACACAGAATCCAAAGCAAGTTCCAGGCTCTGAGCTGTCTGCACAGAGTCCAACTCGGGGTTTGAACTCATGAACTGTGAGATCATGACCTGAGCTGAAGCTGGACACTTGACCGACTGAGTCACCCAGGTGCCTCCCCAAAGTGTACTTTAAAACAATACCATTCACAACAACAACAGATCTATTGAATGCTTAGGGATAAATATTACGCTAAAAAGTACAAAAAAGTACACTAAAAACTTTTCTGAGGGAAAGTAAAGAAAGCCTAAATGAATATTATTCTGTTCATGAGACAGAAGACTCTACATTGTTAACGTCGCAATTCTCCCCAAATAGTGATAGCAAATCCCAATCAAAATCCTAGCGGGTACCTCAATAAGCAAATGAAAAGATGCTCAATATCACTAATCATAAGAAAAAATGCAAATTGAAACCACAATGGGATCTCACCTCAGAACCATTAGGATAGTCACTATCAAAAGAACAGAAAATGCAAATTTGGTGAGGATGTGAAGAAATCAGAACTCTTATGCACTGTTGATAAGAATTTAAAATGGAACAGCCATTATGGAAAAAGCATAGAGATTTCTTCAAAATTTAAAAATAGAATTACCATATGATTCAGCAATCCCACTTCTGGGTATATTTCCAAAAGAAATTTAAAATAGGATCTCAAAGAGATATTTACATACTCATGTTCATTGCAACGTTATTCACAGTAGCCAAGTGGTAGAAGCAAATCAAGTGTCCATCAACAGATGAATGGATAAATAAAATCTGGTATATACACCTGCTATTAGGCAACTTTAAAAAGAAGGAAATCCTGTCACATGCTACAGTGTAGAAGAACACTCAAGATAGTATGTTAAGTGAAATAACTAGATCACAAAGGACAGCTACTGTACAAGCTACTGATACGAAGTACCTTAAGTAATCAAAATCATAAAAACAGAAAGCAGCAAGGTGTTTGAAAAGGTTGGGGGAAAAGGGATTTAATGGGTGTAGTGTTACAGTTTTGCAAAATGAAAAAGTTTTAGATATCAGCTGTGCAAGAGAGTAAGTACATTTAATATTACTGAACTGGAGCCCCCTTCAGATTCTATGTCTCCCCTCTCTTTGCCCCTCCCATGCTCATGCTCTGTCTCTCTCTGTCTCTCAATAATAAATAAAAACATTAAAAAAAATTAAGGATAAGACACTCCATAGACTGGTAGAAAATACATGCAAAATATATCTGCTCAAGTATTTGCAATGTTAATGTATAAAGAAATTTCAGAACTCAACAATAAGCAATTAAAACAACCTGGTTTTCTATGATCAAAGTATTTTAATAGCTATATCACAATGGCAAATAAGCACTTGAGTAGATAGTGAATATGATTAGTCACAGGAAAACTAAAATCAAAACTACAAAGAAATGGCACTACCTACTAGAATAGCTAAAATAAACACAACTGACCATAGCAAGTATCTGGAGAGGAGGAGGACTAGAATTCTCATTCATTACTAGTGAAAATAAAAAATGATACAATCACTTGGGGAAACATTTTGGCGATTTATGATGAAGTGAAACACGTATGTACCATGTGAACCAAACATTCCACTTGTAGGTATTTAAGAGAAAAGAAAGCATACAGCTAAAGCCTTTGGATTAATGTTCAAAGTAGTTTTGTTTGTTTTGCTTATTATAGCTCTAACTGGAAAAGTCCCAATGTCCATTAACAGGTGATTGGAAGAACAAATTGTAGTGCATACATATAATGGGATACTACTCAGCTTCAAATAGGAATGAGCCATCGATACAGGCCACTGCACTGGTGGACATCAAATAATTATGCCAAGTAAAAGAAGCCTGACAAAGAATGGAATGCATACTCAATGGTTCTATGTATGTAAAATTTTAAAAAATGAAAAGAAAGCTCTTGTGACCGAGACCTTTGGTTACCTAGAGTTGAGGAATTCATATTTAATGAGCAGGAAGGAGAAACTACATGGGGATCATGAGGAATTATTTGGGGGCAATAGATACGTTCATTATCTGGACTGCAGTGATTATTTAACGGGAGCATGAATACGTCAAAATATATTGTGTTCTTTGTTCATTTTTTTAAAGATAATATTTAAATTTATTTTTGAGACAGAGCATGAGTGAAGGAGGGGCAGAGAGAGAGGGAGACGCAGAATCTGAAGCAGGCTCCAGGCTCTGAGCTGTCAGCACAGAACCTGATGTGGGGCTCGAACCCATGAACCATGAGATCATGACCTGAGCGGATGTTGGACGCTTAACTAACTAACTGAGCCACCCAGGCGCCCCATGTATTGCTAACCTTAAACATTAAAAGTGACAGGCATTTTACCAGCAAAAATGGGTTTATTCATGAATAGCACAGTTGCAATTTGGGACAAGGAAAGCATACCAAAAGCATAGGCGAGTCCAGAGAAAAGAGATGCCTTCTCTCTTATGAAGAAAATGAGTGAGTTTGGAGAGCTATTATAATCAAAATGTCCATTGAAGTAAATTGAGAATTCAGAGAATGATGACTATACATTGACTTTTTTTTTTTTTAACACTTATCTCATTGGCTGGACTGTTGCCAGGAGAGGAGGAATCCTTTCCTCCTCCTGCTGGAATAAAAAAGTACTTAAAGTAGCCCTGACTTGCAAGACATGAGTTTTCATTTTGGTAACCAAATATTGACCAGTGGTAATGCATGACATCTCCCCCTTCTGGCCTCTGCACTCCATTTTAGTGATGTTTTCTTTTATTATTTTTCACAGTGTCAAATTGTATGCTCTAACTATATGCACTTATCTTTTATCAATTTTACCTCAAGTAGTAAGCAGAGAAATATGTTAATACAACTTGTATTCTCTGTAAAATAGTTATTCATAAAATTACATAAGTGCTAAATTACATAAGTGCTAAATCTAACATTTTAGATTTTTATTATTTTTGATTGTTTTAATTGTAGTATTTTGCTTTTCCTTTACCTTTTTTCTCCAAGATGTCCTGTAAGTTGAAGCATCCATATGTTTCATCTTTGCTTGCGGTAACCAGATTTAAATATTATCATTTCTCAGGAAATGCTAACATCTACTATAGATTTGAATATGCACGCGGGTGCGTGTGTGTGTGTGTGTGTGTGTGTAGTCTTCAGAAGACTCGGTGAATATTGTGTGTGTGTTTATTTGTGAACATGCAATATCCTTTTAAAAAGCTAGGGTAGGGGTGCCTGGGTGGCCCAGTCGGTTAAACGTCCGGCTTCAGCTCAGGTCGTGATCTCACGGTTCGTGGGTCAAGCCCCGTGTAGGGCTCTGTGCTGACAGCTAGCTCAGAGCCTGGAGCCTGCTTCAGATTCTGTGTCTCCCTCTCTCTCTCTGACCCTCCTCTGCTCGTGCTCTCTCTGTCTCTCAAAAATAAATAAAACATAAAAAATTTTTAAAAAACAAAACACTAGGGTAGATACAAATAGAAGGAAAAAGGAAAGAAGAAGGAAAACCTAAAGGTAGTATTTTCTAAATATTTGACAAATCAAAATAATTGAAGTTACTTTTAATTGAAAGGTAAATCACTAAAGAATATATTTTCTGTATTTAAGACCTAGTTTATTTTAATTGTGCTAAAATATCTATGACAAATTTTCTATTTCTTAATGTTTTTTATTTATTTTTGAGAGAGAGAGCGCGAGTAGGGGAGGGTCAGAGAGAGAGGGAGATACAGAATCTGAAGCAGGCTCCAGGCGCTGAGCTAGCTGTCAGCACAGAGCCTGACGCGGGGCTCAAACCCATGAACCATGAGATCATGACCTGAGCCGAAGCCGGATGCTTAACTGACTGAGCCACCCAGGCGCCCCATGACAAAATTTATTTAAATGACAAAATTGATTATTTTAATAATATTTAATATTAATGTGGTATATGACATATTTTCTCTATTCATTTATCAATGGATATTTGATTTTTTTTCTACTTCTTTTCTTTTGCAAGTAGTGCTGCTATGAATATTGGCATACAGATACCTGTTAGAGTTCTTGCTTTCAGTTCTTTTGGGTCTATTCCTAAAAGTAGAATTGTTCATATAGTAAGAGGTTCATATAGTAATTCTATGTTTCAATTTTTTGAGCAATCACTATTCTGATTTCCACAGCAGCTGCACCATTTACATTCATACCAGCAATCTACAAGTGTTCCAATTTTTATATATCTTTGCCAGCACTTTTGTTTCTGATTTTTTTAATAGCCATCCTAATGGCTGTGAAGTAGTAACTCATTGTGATTTTGATTTGCATTTTTTAAATAATTAGTCATGTTGGGCTTCTTTTCATATGCTTATTGAACATTCATATGCTTCTTTGAAGAAATGTCTATTCAAGTTTTTTGCCCATTTTTGAAATGGGTTTTTATTGTTGAGTTTTGGGGGTTTATTATACATTCTATCCAGTGATTTTATTAATCACTTGTCAGATATGTGATTAGCAAATATCTATGCTGATTTATTATTAATGATCGGATCATTGTTGGGATTACTGTAAGCCTGCAAAAGTGCCTATTATTTTTCTCTCCATTTTTGTCCTCTCTTTTGCAGCCTTTCTGGCCTTGATGCTTTTCTTCATGACTAGAACTGATTTGAGTATATAATGGACCAATTTAGTTCAGATTCAAAGGAGATGTGAAATTTTGCCACTCTTTGCTCAAACCTGACCATACAGCAATAACTTTAGCCGGTATATTTACTATAGACACAAAGGAAACATAAATAAGTCAAATTTCTTTATAAATTATACTAGGACTCATAGTTGCCTATTAGAACAGTTCCATTCACTGTCTTCATTTGTATATTTTTCATCATTGTACTATTTTCTCCAAATGCATAAAATTCATTAACACATTTACTTGGATTATCTGTTTCATCACAGTTCTTTTATAACATTCTTAAGTTATGCTGCCTCTAAATTGTATCCCAGCACATATCTGCCTGTGATCCCAATATCTTGGAAGGTAGGGACGGTTGAATAGAGCACAAAATATAGTCTGCATTTTCAAGAAGCTCTTGGTCTTATAGCAATTGGGGCACAATAAAACAAACACAGAATGACACAAATAACATCTTCAAATGCCACTATTGAACACATGATGATGTATAAGAAAGGTGAAATTTGAGGAGAAATCTGCAGTTATAAGCCTGACATCATCACTTGTAATGTATATGTTCTTGGCATGGAACATTTCTCTGACCTTGTGTTCATCTCTAAACTCCATTCCTTACTGAGTGATGTTACTGAATATTTTATCTAATTTCTTAAATGTTGACTCAATTATATTTATTATTATTATTATTATTATTATTATTTTTAATGTTTTATTTTTGATACAGAGAGAGACAGATCATGAGAGGGGGAGGGGCAGAGAGAGAAGGAAACACAGAACCGGAAGCAGGCTCCAGGCTCTGAGCTAGCTGTCAGCACAAAGCCTGACGCGGGGCTCGAACCCATGGACATGAGATCTGACCTGAGCCGAAGTCAGAGGCTTAACCGACTGAGCCACCCAGGTGCCCCTATTTATTATTTTTAATTTTAATGCTTATATTTGGGACAAAGAGGGAGAGAGAAAGACAGAGTGAAAGAGGGAGAGGGGCAGAGAGAGATAGGAGACACAGAAGCTGAAGCAGGTTCCAGACTCTGAGCTATCAGACAGAGCCCGATTCTGGACTCAAACCCACAAATTGCAAGATCATGAGCTGGGCAGAGGTCAGACTCTTAACCAACTGACCCACCTAGGGCCCCTGGAAGCTTCTACACCTACACCGAAATTCTGTATCACTGTGATGAAATTAAGTTAATAGTTTTTTTTTATCACATTATTTTGATTTTAATACACTTTAATATAGTATTTTAAAATTTTATTTTTTGGTCTAATATGTTACTACTTTTAGAACATTTTATAGAGATCTTGGTGTATTATGAAAGTTGTACTTCTTCCCTTTTTTTACAAAAGACAATAAAATCTTGCCAGTTTTACATCAATATATTTTCTCTCATCAAATTGCTTCAGTAAGTTTAAGTAATGTGACCTTCTGGTTAAATATCCTTTTATTATTGAAAAACAGGCATGTAATATCAGGTATATTACTGTTTACTTAAAATCCAAATAAATACACGAAGGTTTGCTTGCCTGTAATCTAGGTGTTCTTTTTTGAATTTATCACTGCCTATACTGTTGATTTGTTTAAAATATTATGGATCATCTAACCTCAGTGAGAAATTTTTATCAGTCAGAAATATAATAATAGTATTGACCCGTATTGGCTGTCAGGCTTGAAACCTCTGTCTTGTGACTCTCTCTCCCTCTCTCCCTCTGTCTCTCTCTTTTTGAAATCTCTTTTATATAGCCTAAATTAGTGTATTATGGGAATATGTCTAACTTGACTAAAAATGTTTCTCCTGCATTAGAAATAGTTCTTTTAGACATGGCTTTAGAGTAAAGGCATGGAATCAGTCCAGTAAGTTTGACAAATTCTGTTTATTCTCACCAGTAAGAGAGAAGTGAATTGTCAAAAGGAGAATTAGAATATGACTCCTGCTCCAAATGTTCCATAGCCAAAGACAAATGTTTGTAGGGAAAAAACACTTCATGGCTTCATGACAGCTGCCTGTTTGTTTATTTGTTTCTTTTATTTTTTCTGGAATTCAATGAGCATTTCCTTGAAAATTTCATCCTGTTCCCAAAAGTCTTCACACAATATTGTCATTTTCTTGAATTATTCATTATTTCTGACTACACATTTTCAATCTACTCTATGTTTACATATTATGTATTCTATATATTAATGTAATTGCACTGTTATTGTATTTGTATTAATATAGTATCAGACAATCTTTCCTGGCTGGCCAGTTATTACAGCTCAAGATAATCTCTTGAAATCTGTGAACTCCTTATTACTCCATAGTTATCTACTTTTAACAATTCATTTGGCTAAGAAATAAAATGCTATCAGCAGGAGAGAAAAAAAGCCCACTATTGTTGAAATCATACTTAGATGGCAAGACTTAACAGTTATGGAGGCTAGAAGTTATAGATCAGATCAAAGAAGACCAGACTAGGAAGTTGAAGCTAATGATGTGAGTCAGGGAGAAATGCCAGGGACAGGTTGCTTCTCCTTCTTCATGGACAGAATGTTTGATAGATCTGAAATAATGAGATCATTGCCTGTTGTTCCAGAAATTCTTGGCTTCTTCAGCTTTCAGATATCAGTCTTCTTATCTCATTTCACTTGTCAACAGAAAATCTAGTCCTTTCCCAGTTTTGTCTCATGCTTGCCAGTACGTTTATGATGAATGCATGTAACATGAATTGACCTGAGATTCACATTTTGCCTCAGTGAACAATCTTGTATTTGCCAGGGACCGAACACATTTGCAGTATGTGTTTCCTTTTCTACCCTAACTTCCCAGGGTGCTGACTTTCACAGTTTATTTAAAAAATGGACACACCACTTACTTCCCTACAACATTTATAAAATGTGCCGCATTAATGAGACTTTACAAAAGGCTTGTAAATGAGTTATAATACCACATACATACACATATTTAGATTCCTTTGATGATGTTTCTCCCCCTGCCAGTTCGTATCTCCCAAGTCTCTGGTCCCTACATTGGTTTTCCTTTTTCTTTTGAATACTGGAGAACATTATCCCATTCTTCTCTCTCTCTCTTCAACAGAGTCCTCCAGTTCAAACTTCACAATCCATGTGTCACAACATCTGGCCTGCAGTGGCAAAATACTTACCAAAACTGGGTGGCTGAGACAATAGAAATGTATTTTCTTACAATTCTGGAGGCTAGAACACTAAGATCCAAAAAATCAGTATGGTTAGTTTTTTCTGAGCATTGTCTTCCCAGCATAGACATTCCTGCCTTCGCACTTGTCTTCACATGGGGGTGGGTGGGAGAACAAGATCTATTTTGTGAAAGAACTAATCCTACAGTGAGGTCCCTCATCTAAACCCAATCCTCTCTCAAAGGCCCCATCTCCAAATAGCATCAGATGAGAGGTTAAGGCTTCAACATAAATTCGGGGGGGGGGGGAACAGTTTAGTCCTTAATCCCATCAATAGATCTTTTCCTTTCTGGATGGAAATTGGAATGTCTGTTCTTTTCAGGCAAAAGAAGCTTTATCCCTTATCTGTTCTTTTAATTTGACCATCCTCTGCCCATGCCCTCTGCCATGACAACCAGAATAATCTATTAAAATTATTTATTCTTCTCATTTATATTAGAACGTGTTTGTCCTATTTGCAAAGTCTGAGACATTCAGCATGGAACACCACTGAGGTGACTCTCTTTTCATTCCTTGTCATTGTCCAGTGGCTCCTTCAACTTTATGCTGGATAACTTTTGATAGAAGATACATGAATTGCAAAGAAACAATAATCCTATAATGAAGAACTGCTTTACTATGCAGAGCGATTTAAGTTTTTATTGTCTTGAAACTCTACTTGTCATAATGGAACATTAATTTATCTTTGAATAGGAAGCAGACCCATTAGAGTGGTTTTGTTTGTTTGTTTTGTTTTTTGGTGTTCCTTTTTTTCTTTTTTTGTAACACAAAGTGGTAATTTTCCAAAACATAAAACAAGCTTCTGTTTGAAAAACAGAAAGACGGCTCAAAGCTTAAGTCTCAGCTCTTATTCCTTTCTAGATTTTACATTTTCTGATTGAGAGTGTCCAGTATTAATATCTTTACTGTTAAAAATCAAAGATTTTTTTCTTAAATGCATGCAAATTAATGGTTTCTTTCTAGGAATAAGATGATGTAAGACTATGGGTTGTCTTGTGTTTGGTATAAATAGGCAGCAGGATAAAGTTGTCATTTCCCCTCATGGTTATTTTTTCCCCACTGCATGTGCTCCTAACTCTCCTTATTTACCATTAGCTTCCTTTCTCAGGCTCACTAATTCCTTCAGGGAAGGAACCAAGAATAAATAAATTTTTAAAAAGGCTTGTGGTCTCCTTCATGGATATTATACTAGTAAAATGGTATTCTGGATGTAGTTACTATCCATTTAATTAACTCACTGAATGGGAGAGTGCATGTGCACAAGTGAGCATTGCCTTAGAAACTCGGAAATTATTTTCCAGGTATGACAAAAAACAAAATAGAGATGATGCTACGTGAATAAAAAGGATCTGTAATTCATTTTCCAGGCAAAGCCCTGGGGAGGTAAAGAAATCACAGGGATCATATAGTTGGAGAATGATACTGTGCAGAAAAGACAATGGTCAATGATATTTGTGCTGCAAAAGAACCTAAAATATTCAGAAATGTCCTATATCTTCAAGTGGTAGTAGCCTCATGGAAATAAATAAAGGCTGCCTCAGCGAGCACCAGGCTGATTAGATCAATCTCCAAGCGCCAGGAGGAATAAAGGACTTTTCTGTCTAGAATGGAAGACTGAGTGTCAGATGTGACACCTCCTGCAGTAGTCTCACATAGTCTCACTATCAGGCTAAACCCACACTCAAGAATAGAAATGAAATGCTAGAGGGGAAAATGGGTTAAAAAATGAATGGAGAATAAATTGCAGGCACCTTAGTAGACATTTTAAATGTTAAGTAGAAATTAATGGAGATGCACTTATTCAATTACTACTTGAAAACATACTGTCGGATAAAATGTTTAGCAGAATAATTACAACCCCTTCTCATGTCTGTATAGTTTAGTAACTTAAGTAGATGTTAAATACACAATAAAGTATCATGGGCATATGTAATAAGTAATGGAAAAACTACTACGAAAGATGGGGATTATGGAAGCAAAGAGTAGATGGAAATGACCTGGTCAAGAGGAACTGGAGACGGTATTTCTGGGGGAAGTTATATCTAAGCTGAGAAAAGAGAGATAATTGGAAATTAGCCTTAATGGGTGCTGTTAACTGGAGTGTTTGCATATTTGAAGGTAGACACAGGGAAATGGATAAACTTACAGTAACTATGAGGACTTTAACATGAATGGAAACCAGAGCCCAGAGAATGTGGGAGAGGAGGATGGGTGATCAGAGGTCAGATAATCAAAAGTAACATTGTAGGTTATTTGCTAGAACTTAAGAATTATCAAAAGAGCCATGGAATGGTACAAAGGGCTTTATGACTGGCAGGATCAGATTTCTATGTGCAAAAGCTCATCCCAGCTACCCCTACACTCTATTAAAATGGAGAGTGCAGGGCGGTGGAGCAGGTAGTATTCAAAGAGGATTAGAAAGCCACTACAGTCATTTAGGCAGAGCATAACATAGTTGAACAGGAGGGAAATAGTGAATGAAAAGAAATAAGGACAAGTTTGAGTCTATCAGGAAGTAAAAGTGACAGAATTTCATGAATGATTGATTGAATATTCGGAATTCAGGGGGATGAGGTATTTAAGAGTGACCCATATTTTCCTCCATACAGAATTGTACATATGGTAGAAGAGGGCATGGTTTCGGAAGGTTTATAAGTTTGAACATGAGACTGAAGAGGTCTGGTAGAGGAATGCCTTATACAGACTTCAACTTGCACTCTGAATGAAAGGGAAGACTCTTCAGGTATTGAGTAGAGAAGAGACATGATCTGATTTAGATTTTAATGTGATTATGTTGACTATGTATTGAAAAGAAATTAGAAGAAGGTTCAAGGCAAAAATTGTACTGAACAAATTAAACAGGTGTCTTAGTCCATTTATGCTACAATAACAAACTATCATTTTGTTAGTAAGAGGTTGGGAAATCCAGGATGAAGACTCTGGCAGCTTCAGTGCTTAATAAGGGCTCCCTTTCTGCTTCATAGATGACAGTCTTCCTATTGAATCCCTACTTGAATCCCTACTCCCTCAGAAAAACTGAGAGAGGTCTTTGGGGACTCTTGTAGAAGCACTAATCCCATACATGAGGGTTTCATCCTTGTAACCTAATTACCTCTCAAAGACCCCCATCTCCAAATACCATCACATTGGGGATTAGGTTTCATTGTGTGAATTTGAGTAGGGGGACATTGAAGGGGATGCTTTCAGTCTATAGCAACAGGAAGGAAAACTTTACTCAAGATAGTAGGAAAAAGAGGCCAGAACTCAGTCTGAACTTCACTAAAACAAAGGACTGGATAGTTTTTAAGCCCCGGGCTGTTATGGGCAGAGGATGAGTCTGGGAAAATCACAGTCCACTAGTGTTTGTTAATTGGGCTTATCCAAAGGAAAAATAACTATTATCCTGTTTTCATGACCATAGATAGTTTTACAACTCAGAGAAAAGTGTTCACTGAAGTTAGAAGTTAGTCTTCTACTCTTACATAGAAACGGACAGAGGGACACTATTTCCCTTGAAGCTTATATTTGATAAGAATGGCTCCCAGGTCCTTAAAAAACTTTCTTAGATTGTAAAACTGGCTACAGACTTTTTTTCACCTTATTTTATTTGTTTTTTATTTTAATTCCAGTGCAGTCAACATACAGTGTTATGTTCGTTTTGGGTGTACAATACAGTGACTCAACAATACCATGCATTTCCCAGTACTTATCAGGACAAGTGTACTCTTTCATCCCCTTCAACTACTCACTGACCCCTCTACCCACTTCCCTCTGGTAACCATAACTTTGGTCTCTATGTTTCTTGGTTTTTGTCTCTTTTTGTTTGTTTCCCCTATGCACATTTTTTTCTTAAATTCCACACATAAGTGAAATCACATGGTATTTGTCTTTGTCTGACTTATTTCTCTTAGCATTATATTCTCTAGCTCTATCCATGTCGTTTCAAATGGTCCTTTAGCACTATTGGTGGAAATGCAAACTGGTGCAACCACTGTGTAAAACAGTATGGAAGTTTCTCAAAAAGTTAAAAATAGAACTACCCTATGGTGCAATAATTGTATTACTGTGTATTTACCCAAAACATACAAAAACACAAATTCAATGGGAATACATGCACCCATATGTTTAGAGCAGCATTATTTACAATAGCCAAATTACAGGAAAATCTTAAGTGTCCATCAATAGATAAATGCATGGATAAAAGAAGATATGGCTACCAGGTTTTAATAGACTAATATCACAAAGTGACAGAAAATTTATAATTAAAAGTTTTCTAAAGTAAATGCTATGAAAAAAAGTGAGAACAGATGGCTTAATTCAAAATGATGCTTGTCCTTGGGCACCAGGTGGCTTAACTGGTTGAGGGTCATATTGATTTTATTTTAAGGTTTATTTATTTTGAGAGAGAGTTAAGAGAGTGTGAACAGGGGAGGGACAGAGATAGAGGGAGACACAGAATCTAAAGCAGACTTCAGTCTCTGAACTGTCAGCACAGAGCCTGATGTGGAGCTTGAAAACATGAGCGAGATCATGTCCTGAACTGAAGTCGGACACTCAACTGACTGAGCCACCCAGGTGCCCCAAGCATCATACTCTTGATTTGGGCTCAGGTCATGTTCTTCCTATTCATTAGATTAAGCCCCATGTTGGGCTCCTCACTGACAGTGTGGAGCCTGCTTGGGATTCTCTCTCTCCTCTCTCTCTGCCACTGTCCTGGTTACAATTGTGTGCACACATTCTTATTATCAAAATAAATAAACATTTAAAAAAAACAAACTTAAGTTTAGGTTTAGTTAAGCTTAGGAGACTGTTAAGGCTTACTTAGTTAAAGGAAAGGTGGAAGCAAGGATACTTAGTTTTAAAGATGAGATATCCCTCCTCATTCAGTATTTTATCTTCCTGTGTTTGATGTTTGATTCATTATAATTAGTAGGGTCATTCACAGGGTTTATCTCCTGACATAATATATTAGGTGTTCATTTGTGCTCCTATTGAAACATTTTTCTGGTTCACCTTCTTGAAATATATATGACTGGGTGTTCTTTCATTTTGGATTTCATATGTGACACCTACTTCATATATTTATATATGTGAATAACATATACCTATAATTATGAAACACACACAAGCTTTCATATTGATAAATGGCATTATATCTTATAAATGACAGCACTCATCTCATATACATCCAAAAAAAGGCACATTGGATATTCTAGTAAATGACAGAGGAATGAAGAAAAAGCCAGAATTTTATCAACCAATGTAAATCTCAACTATATAATTTTAGACTTGACCAGCTGTGTATAACATTTTCCCCTTACCCAAAAAGAGAAAATAATTATGACATTGCTATCAGGAAATACAAATCACATATTTTAAAAATATTTATTCATTGTAAGTATTATTCAGACCATGAGTTTTAACATAGCGTATTATTTTCATTTCAAATGCTAAACAGACTCATTTGATTATTGATTATATATTGGAGGGTGCAGACACAGAACTCTCCCATCATTAATACAAGTTCTATTAAAACTAATTAGAGCGGCACTTGGGGGGCTCAGTCGGTTAAGCGTCCGGCTTCAGTTCAGGTCATGATCTCACAGTTCATGGGTTCGAGCCCCGCATCGGGCTCTGTGCTGACAGCTCAGAGCCTGGAGCCTGCTTCGGATTCTGTGCCTTCCTCTCTCTCTGACCCTCCCTTGCTCACGCTGTTTCTCTCTGTCTCTCAAAAATAAATAAAAAACATTTAAAAAATTTAAAAAAACTAATTAGAGAGTCACATAAACAGATGCATGAAAAACTTAGAACAGCAGAAAATAAAACCAAGTCTAATTGGATTAATATTGTGACAGTAATAATTGTCTAAATGTTGAAACAATTAAATCACAGACAAGAGATGTACTAATTGGATTATACAAAGCTATAAAACCTGCACAAAGAGAAAAATAACTGAGAAAGTAAAAATAGACTTGGAAAGACTAGTATAATTGTGCTAAAAAGTTTATATATAAATATAAAATATATAAAAAAATTATAAATGATCTGATGTTTACAATATAAATGTTACACTAGAATACAAAGAATAAGTAATTTCATATAAAATAAAGCCAATACTTATGGGAAAATATAAATTATACCATGCATAATTGAGGGAGGAGTTCAGCAATATTATTCATCTCACAAGGGGAAAGTAATCAAGCATTATATTTTAAAGACATAAATTCTACTAGAAACTTACATTAGGATAAGATTTCAAAGGTTAGAGAGTGTTATATTTTCAGAGATGTTTATCACAGATTTTTTTTACAAATAATTAGAATTATCTTGTCCATGTGACAACTGGGAACTTGGAAGGAAACAGTTTTAACTATAATTTGTGAAGGGTATAAAGCAACATAGTATGTGGAAAAATGCAAAAGTCTGCACTGTGTTTACAACTATGTAAAATTATGGAACTACATAAACAATAGTAAGAGGACAGTAGAACAAAAAGGGAATTTCATAGGCTAGTTGGATTGTATAAAATAGATAATGACTTACTATTTTTCCAACAATATTTATTAAATGTTTAGGTTACTGCATGGTGGGCATAGTGCTAATCACTTTATATTCATTAACTTAATCCTTCTAACAATTCAGGGAAGGAGCTATTATCATTCTTCATTTTACAAATGAGGAAACTGCATCTTAGAAAGCTTCTGCATCTTGTCCAAGATCACTTGGTGATAAATAGAAGAATTTAGGGTCTAACCCAGGTCTCTGTTGCTAAAATGCTGACGTGCGATTGAAAATAAACAGGTAAGATTTAGAGACACTGAAAAATTATCCAAGAAAGGATTAACTCCTTCCTACAACATTGGCTTCTTTTTATTATCCATAGGGATATGCATTTTCCCAATTTTTAATGGTGAAACAATTCTTAGTTAGGTCATATATGAGTTGTGAGATGTGGATGTAAGAATAAAATAGTATCTGTTTTCATTTTCTATTGTTGCCATAACAAATCACAAGCAATTCAGCAGCTTAGAACAACACAAAATTATGATCTCACAATGTCTGTTGGTCAGAAGCCAAAGTGGGCTCGACAAGCATCACAAAACTGAGATCAAGAAGATAGCAAGGCTGTATTTCTTGCTGAAGTCATTGGGGCAGATCATTCAGGTTGTTGGCAGAATTCAGTTCCTTGTCACTGTGGAACCAACGTCTCACTTTTCCTTTCTGACTACTTCCTAGGGGTCACTTTCAGCTCCTAAAGGCCACCTGTGCTTTCTAATGTCTGGCTGCCTTCAACGCCAGCAGTTGCAAGCTGAATTCTTCTCAAGCTTCAGATCTATTCCACTTTCCCCTCACCCTCTCCCCCCTTTTTTTTTTCTAACCTCGTCCATGGAATCTCTCTAACCCTACTGCATTTGTCATCTTTACAGGCTCCTGTGATTGACAGCACTGAGCCTAGGATTATCCTGGATAATCTTCCTATCTTAAAATCAGCTAATTAGCAACCTTGATTCCATCTGTACAGTGCCTACACAGCAGACTGGTTACTTTGTGTGTTAAAAACGAAAGTCACATTTTTGGTCACAGTTACGTTATAACAACCTTTGAACTATAATATCAGAAGTTTTAATAATGCATATCTAAAAATAACTCTAAATATTCAAATTAAGTGATTACTCAATTTCTATAATTGAACATTTTTGATCAGTTTCATTTGGGGTTGTAATTGCATTTGTATCTTCAGAAGTTACATGACTTTGTTTTTTCCATTGATCTTTTAAATCTACAATGGAAACATCTTAAATTAAATATTTTGTTAGAAGGACCTTGACTATCTCAATTAAAAGGAAATTACAAAATGACCTGAGGATTTCATTTAATGATGCCATTTCCTTTCTGTCATCATAGAGAGCTAATTGACTTTACATATATTAAATGCAATCAAAAGAACTACTTAAATTTTCTTCAGTGACTAAGTACACACTTAAGTGCTAGGGTTGATTTGGATGCATTAGAATACCTCACCCTTGGAGAGAACACATTGTCAATTTACAGGACTATACAAGAGTGTTAGGAAAACATACCTGGTGGGACTAAGAGTATTTTTGCTTAAAATATCCACTTGCCCTATTTACTAACCTAGCATGAATTAAACTGCTGGTCCTCGGTATGAATTCATTATATTTGTTTTCAGTATAAGGCAGAAATTTCTAGTAAACTAAAGTTTCTACCTTATTCTATATGGAGAGATCAGTCCTAATGTTATTTTTTGTGGGTGTTTTTGCTTTTCCTACACTTCCCCACTCCCACCCACCCCACACACACACCTTGGAAAAGGCCAAGTGGAAATGATGGTCTTTAATCACCTTATTTTAATTCTAGCTAGGCTCTTTTTTAAAAAAAAAAAAAAAAAGATGATTAGAAGGTAAAATGTAATTTCCTTCCTCCAAGGCTATTATTAGTTGCACTAGTATCTCTAATGTGGTATCATTTTGAAAATTACATTCGCCCATGTTCCATCAGTAATGAATCCTAACAAAACTGAGCTAAATTCATCAGTCTTGTTAATCCACTAAAATCCTCTAAGATAGGCAGGGACACAGTTCTGAACACTTGTCTTACATTTTGATGGAAATATATTCTCAAGCCATAGATCTAATTTAAAGTTTAAAATGAATGCCTCCTTTTAAATCAAGACAACTGGGAAGTATGTGACTCTTTGACATAATCATTTTGTAAGCAGGAAACTTTGCCCTCGCCTCAAATTACTTTTTCAGCTTCATCTCTTGCTTCTATCCTCCGTTCAACAAATACATCATGGGTACAAAGCCCTGTGCTAAGCAATAGAAATAAAGAGAGGGAAACCATGGCCCCTGTTCATGGAGGGCACAGCCTGGTGAAGGAGCTGGAAAAGTGGTGCAGTGCTTGCTCTAAGAGCTGTAACACATACACGCCTGGACTCCTGGCAGCACAAAAAAGAGACAGACATGTGCCAGCCCCACCAGTCAACTTGTCTCTCCTCAAACAGCTCTACACGTTCCTACTTCTTTGCCTTTCATCACATAGCATTGTAATTCTATTATGTGCTTTACATTGTTGTAAAATTCCCAGAAACGTTTCTATTCTGAAGGCAATTTAAAAGACTAAATTGTCCACAATTCTGCCTTCTACCCCAAAGCATGCACAAGCACACCTCCCTAAATTGGACTAAAGGTCCGTGTCCTCTGCATCTATAGTGTATCATTTGTAACTCCAAGAAACTTAATTTGTAAGTTCAAGTAAGTATATAATACTTCTCACATTAGGTATTTGTGATAAATAAGTATGACTATATGTAAAAGAAAACAATATGTAAAGTTTAATGAATTACACATTGGGGTTAATATTCTAACAAACCCATCAGGAGCTGAAACTATAGTAAGTAAAAATGCATTGAATACAGTTAGCCTGCCAACCATCGCAGCTTAGCCTAGCCTACCTTAAACATGCTCAGAACACTTAAACTTACAAGTGGCCAAAATCATTTAATACAAAGCCTACTTTATAATAAAGCATTGAATATCTCATGTAATTTACTGAATACAATACTGAACGTGAAAAACAGAATGGGTTATATGGCTGCAGGACGGTTGTCAGTGTAAGGGTTGTTGACCCTCGTGATCCAAAGGCTGACTGGGAGCTTCGGGTCACTGCTGCTGCCCAGCATCATGAAAAGCATCATAACATATGTCACTAATGTGGGCAAAGAGCAAAATTCAAACAAAATTTGAAGCACAGTCTCTATTGAATGCATATTGTTTTCCTACCATCATAAAATCAAAATGTCATAAAGCAAACCACTGTAAATCAGAGACTGTCTATATTTAAGTAGATTATACCTGACCTTTCTCGTTAGATATGTTAGTGCAGTTTTTACACTTGATTGAAGTAACTAGAGGGCTACAGTTGTGCAGGCCGTGTTCACTCATCAGCTAACAGCTGTAGGACTTTGTACATTGTCTCTGCAGACACCCAGAAATTCATTACACACATTTCTGTTTTCTTATCTTAAGAAGATAACACCTCCTTTCATCTATTTGAATTCAAACAATTTTCTCCACATTTACCACAATATTTTCTGGAAACTCAATCTAAGTGTAATTGATTTAATTATTACTCATTTTGCTGATGGTCCTCTAAATATGTTTTCTTGCCCCCAAATCCCCCTATCTAATTTTGCATATGTTACTAATGACCTTCATATCAATAGCAGCTTATTACCTTTGTTCCCCTTTAAAACAGTAACATTTGGCCCAGTGAACACTTCTTGAACATTTGTACACCCTAGTTTTCATGAAATTGTAAAGTCTTCATTTTCCTCAATTACAATTAACAAGTAACTGGAATTCTTACTATTCCAGTTACCTTTTCTCTGCTACCTTTATAGTTTCCTCTGTCTTTATATCTGACTTGCATCTTGGATCATTTGCCAGTTTTTTCATGCTTTTTGTTACTTCTTTGATAAACGAACTTGCTCTCGCATACAAAAATATATAAAGCATATGTAAAGTATTTCAAATGTATTTATTATATGAATTAATAAATTGGGAGGGAGGGCTTTTTTAAAGAGTAGAATGCTAACTATTAAATGTAAAAGGAATACTGTATCTAGAAAAATGGATGGATGTTAAAAGCACTGGATAAACTCTTGAGAAGGACCAGGGTATTTATACCACTTCAACATATCTCACCACATATTAATTATAAATTACAAAGAATAGAATATTAACTTCAAGGTGAAGAAAACTGAGAGATATCATCCTAAGTATGATTTTGATGTTATTTTGATGTTGTCTTAATAATTTATTTTTGCGTTTGCTTCTTTTGTCTAAGAAGACATATCCAGACAAATGTTGTTAGAGCCAATGTCAGAAAAACTACTGCCCATGTACTCTTCTAGAATTTTTATGGTTTCAGGTTTTACATTTAGGTCTTTAATTCATTTTGGATTTATTTTTGTGTATGGTGTGATAAAGTGGTCCAGCTACATTCTTTTTTATTTTGAGTCCAATTTCCCCAACACCATTTGTTGAAGAGACTTTTTTGCCATTGCATACCTTTGCCTCCTTTGTTGAAGATTAATTGACCACGTAGGTGTGAGCTTATTTCTGAACTCTGTATTCTGTTTGGCTGATCCATGTGTCTGTATGCCTGTACCATACTGTTTTATGACTACAGAAGGCAGTATATCAATGGGATTGTGACATCTCTACCTTTGTTGTTTTTCAAGATTGCTTTGGCTATTTAGTGGTTTTTGTGGTTCCAGACAAATTTTAAAAGTATTTGTTTTACTTCTGAGAAAAATGATGTTGGTATTTGATAGGGATTGCATTAAATCTGTATATGCTTTGGGTAGTTGGGACATGTGAACAATAACGGTTCTCCCAACCATGAACATGGACTGTCTTTCATTTGTTTTCATCATCTTTCATTTCTTTGTGTCATTCTCAATTTGGTTTACCAGTGTTTTATAGTTTTCAGAGTACAGGTCTTTCATTTCTTTGGTTAAGTTTATTTCTAGGTAATATTTTTGGTGCAATTGTATATTAAGTTTTTTTCTTAATTTCTCTTTCTGCTACTTCATTATTCACGTATAGTAATGGAACAGATTTCTGTACATTGATTTTGATACTGAATTCATGTACCAGTTCTGGTAGTTTTGGGTTAAGTCTTCAGGGTTTTACATATACAGTATCATGTCATCTGCAAATGGTGAGTTTTATTTCTTGCTTACCAATTTGTTTGTCTTTTATTTCTTTTGTCTGATTGCTGTTATTAGGAATTCCAATAGTGTGTTGAGTAAAAGCAAGAGTGGTAATCCTTACTTTGTTGCTTATTTTAGGGAAAAATTCTGTTTTTCAACACTGAGTATGAGGTTACTGGTAGGTTTTCAATATGGCCATAATTATGCTAAGCTGTGTTTCCTCCAAATGTACATGGTTGATGGTTTTTGTCATTAATGGATGTTGTACTTTGTCAAATGCTTTTCTCGAATCTGTTGAAATGAAGTTTTTACCCTTTCTCTTATTGATATGATCTATCACATAGGTATGTATTGAACCACACAGGCACCCATAAGAGGTGCAAACATTTCTAATAAGTTCTAACTTGATAAATGAGTGATATCTTGCAACAGGAGTACTATGCGATACCGAATGTCACATGATCACAACTGAGCAACTGAGCCAATGGTGTTTTTTTTTTTTTCTCTCTCTTTCCCTCTTCTCTCCCTATCTACCCTCTCTCTCTTTCTTTCCCCTACCCACTCCAGGATTGTGGATGATCATCTCCAATATGTGGATGTTCATTCACAGGCCATGGTGTTTGGCAGAAATTGGTCATTTTTCAGAATGTTGGAAGGTGCCCACAACTGGCACTAGTGTATTTCTGTCACTTCAAAGCACTTATAAACAGTCCTTTGCTTCTCCAGACAAGTAAGCTTAGGCATGCTTTGTTCATTCTAGGTCAGACTGCCTGTAGATATAGACCCTTTCTTCTGCTACCTTATTGCCAGTTGCATTCAATATAGTATATTACAAGAATTTATTAATACAGTACTATTGTCCTATACAGTAACCCTCCTCTCTCGTCTCCCTCACACCAGCCATAAAGATTTTCAAAGGTAAATGAAGGTTAATTTATTTTTTCATCATATTTTGTAGTTCCTTTATTATTTTGCATTATATTTCAGCATTGTAATTATTTTTATATATTTTGGGGTTGTAGAATGAATCATCTGAGTTTTCATTATTTCTTATGAAGAAATTTCACTTTGATATATGAGTGCTTTGGATTACAAGCATGCTTCCAGAACAAATTATGCTTGCAAACTAATGTTTTACTGTATTGTTGGATTTTGCTTGCTCATATTTTATTGAGGATTTTTGCACCTATGTTCAACTGAGATATTAACTTCTAGGTCTTTTTTTATAGTCACTTTACTTGGGTTTCATATCATGGTAATACTGGCCTCATAGGATGAATTTGAAACTTCTATTTTTTGGAAAGTTTGAAAAGAATAGATATTAACTTTTCTTTAGATGTTTGGTAGAATTTGCTTATGAAGCAGCCTGGCCCTGCACTTCTGTTTGTTGGTTACTTTGTGATAATTGATTCCATTTTTTGGCTTGTTATTGGTCTGTTCAAAATTTCTATTTATTTCTGATTCAGTTTTGTGAAATTACATCTTTCTAGGAATTTATCCATTTCTTCTAGGTAGTCAAATTTGTTGGCATGTAATTTTCATAATATTTTCTATAATCTTCTGTAATTCTGTGGTGTCAGCTATTATATCTCCTCTTTCATTTCTGATTTTGTTTGAGTCCTTTTTTTTATTTTTTATGTTCTCTTTTTTGAGGAGTCTGGCTACGAGTTCATCAATTTTTTTATCTTTTCAAAGAATTAGCTCCTGGTTTCTTTGGTCTGTACTATTCTTTTTCTATTTCATTTTTTCTAATTTTTATTTCCTTCCTATTACTGGTTTGGGGTTTTGTTGTGATTTTTCTAGCTCCTCTAAGTATAAGGTGAGGTTATTTATTGAAGTTATTGTTGCTTTTTGAAGTAGGCCTGAATTATTATCATCTTTCCTCTTAGTGCAGCTTTTTTTTTCATTCCAAAGATTTTAAACTGTTGTGTTTCATTTTAATTTGTCTCTCTATATTTTTGTAATTTACCCTATGATTTCTTGGTTGACCCATTGATTACTTAATAGCATGTTATTCAGCCTTCATATGTTTTTGTTATTTCTAGAGTTCCTATTATGGTTAATTTTTGGTTCATAGCATTATGGTCAGAACAGATGTATGGTATGACTTTGATCTTTTTGAATTTGTCAAGTCTAGTTTTGTGGCGTTATATGTGAACTGTTCTTGATAATGTGTTGTGTGCACTTGAAAACAGTGTATATTTGGTGCTTTAGGATTGAATGCTCTGATTGAATGTTCTGAATACATCTTTAAGATCCATCTTATCCAATGTGTCATTCAAAGCCACTGTTTCCTTGTTGATTTTCTGTTTGAATGATCTATCCATTGATATCAGGGGGTTGTTCCCTACTATTATTGTATTACTCTCAATTATTTTCTTGATGTTCACTAATCGATTCTTTATGTACTCGTGTTCCATATGGATAAATAAATATTTACAGTTGTTATATCTTCTTGTTGTATTTTTTTACTTATGATTATGTAGTTTCTTTCTCTTGTTAAAGTCTTTGTTTTGAAATCTATTTTTTGTATTGGTACACATTTTCTATTACTTCCATTTACATGATATGTTGTTTTCCATTCCTTCACTTTCGATGTGAATATGGCTTCAGATATGATGTGAGTCTTTTGTAGGCATCATATAGATGGACCTTTTTTAATCCATTCCATCACCCTGTGTCTCTTGACCGGAGCATTTAGTCAGTTTACCTAAAAGGAATTATGTATAGGTAATTATTGCCATTTTGTTACTTGTTTATGGTTGTTTATGTCAGTTTCCTCAGTTCCTTTCTTCTCTTCCTCTCTTCTCTCATGGTTTTCTGGCTTCTTTAGTGATATACCTGGATTCCTGTATCTTTGTTTTTTTCATATCTATCATTGGGTTTTGATTTGTGGTTACTTTCAAGTTTGTATATAACATCTCCTGCATATAGCAGTCTATATTAAGTTGATGGTTGTTTAAGCTTGACCTCATTCTAAAACCATAAAATTTTTACACCCCTCGTGTTTTAGGTGTATAATGTCATACTTTATACCCTTTCTTTTACAAATACCTTGACTGATTTTTATGGATATACTTAATCTTGTTGCTTTTATGCTTTCTACTTTTCTTACTCCTACTTATGGTATTTCTTTCTACTCAATGAACCCCATTTTATATTTATTATAAGGCTTGTTTACTGATGAATTTCCTTAAGCGCTCTTTGTCTGAGAAACTCTTTTCCTTCCTTTTTTTCTTATTGTTAGCCTTGCTGGATGGAATATTCTTGGTTGCATTGTTTTTCTTTCAGCATTTTGAATATTGTAAGGACACAGGTTTGAGACAATAGAAGGGCCACATTGCCCAAGGCAAGAGGGACCACCCTTGTAATACCCTTAACATTCCTAAGGGCAGGCCTAGAAAAGTCTAGTTACACCCTCTGTGAGGGTCCTGGGTCCTGGGTCTACTCTAATTGGTTAACACTCTAAATATTGTAATTGGATAAACTTGTTGTATAATAATGATTGGATCACTGTACCTGTGTCACCATTTCCTGTAACTCCCCCTTCCCAAACTCATAAAAGCCCTACCCACCTTTGTTCAGGGCTCTCAGCACGGATCCACCACACCGGTAAAGTCTGTGAGCCCGAGTTTAGGCCCCGGCGAGCCTAAACCCGTAATAAAGCCCTTTGCTTTTGCATGCGTGACTCGGTCTCCCTGGTGGTTTCTGGTTTTGGGGGATGATAAAGAAATCTTGGGTACAACAGTATAACATACCACTCTCTTCTGGCCTGCAATGTTTCTGCTGAAAAAATCAGCTAATAATCTTATGGATTTCACTTATATGTAATTGCCTTTTTTCATTTGATGCCTTTTGTTTTTTTTAAATCTTATTTATTTTTGAGAAAGAGATATAGAGAAAGAGAGAGGGCACACTTTGGAAAGAGAGGAGAGGAGAGAGGATGACAGAGGATCTAAAACAAGCTCTGAATTGTCATCAAAGACCCAGTGTGGTGCTCAAACCCTTGAACCATGAGATTATGACCTGAACCAAAGTCGGATACATAGTTAACTGAGCCACCCAGGTGCCACTCTCTTGATACTTTTAAAATTCTCTCTTTATCATTATGTTTTCCCATTTTAATTACTATGTGTCTTGCTATGGACCACCTTCAGTTGATTTTGTTGGGGATTCTCTGTGCCTCTTAGATCTAGATTTCTGTTTCCCTCCTCAGATTTGGGAAGTTTTCAGCTATTATTTCTCCAAATACATTTCCTTCCCCTCTTTTTCTTTTCCTTCTGTGACCCATTTAATGCAAATGTTGCTACATTTTATGATATTCTTGAGTTCCCATAGTCTATTTTTATTACTTATTATTTTTCTCTTTCTTGTTAAATTGCTTTCTAGTACTCTCACTTTCAGGTCACTGATCCATTCTGCTTCTCTAGTCTACCATTCCCTCTGGTGTACTTTTAACTTCAGTTATTGAGTTCTTTATCTCTGATTGGTTCTTTTTAATATTTCTATTTCTTGACCGTCTTTCAGCAGTCCTCCACGCTTTTCTCAAGTCCCATAAGTATTTTTATGACCTTACTTTAGAATCTCTCATTTAGCTCCTTTGCTGTGATTTGTCTTCTTCTATCATTTGGGACATATTCCTCTGTCTTCTCTTTTGTCTAACTCTCTGTGTTGGTTTATAATATTTTAGGAAAGTAAGCTACATCTCTTGCTTATGAAAGTAGTGGCCTTATGAAGAAGAGGTTACTGTAGTGCTTGCAGTGTAATATCCCCTATTCACCAGAATCTGGCACTTCAGGGATATCTTCTATGTGTGTTGCCTATGTGCTACTGCTGTGGCTGAGTCATGTGTCATTTAATCCAGTTATCTGCAGTGGATTTCTCTGGCATTTGTAGGCAGGGTTTGGTCCCTGTGTCATTACTGATCAAGTCTGAGGCCACCTTGGCCTTGAGTTCAGTTAGACCAAGAATATTCCAGAGCAGCAGTCACACTGTACTTTAGGCTACTCTCCCTGTGTTTTCACCTGAGAGGCTTTCATTGGTGGGTGGATCCTGAGTCAAACCAGATATCTTCCTCCCTCCCAATGCTGAGGCCACAGTCAAACCAGTGTGTGTGGTTATCTTCCCCGCTCTCTAGGGCAGGTGTCATGTGGAGTGATGCTGGCCCCTCTTTGGGCTGTTTGTACACTGCCATGTTTGTGATGCTACATCAGTTGGGATTCCTGCCATGTGGGTGTTGGGTGGGGTAGGTCTTCAGGTAATTACAGGGTGAGGTATATTGGTAGCAACCTAGGTGGAGCATATTCATGCTGGACTGGTTCCCACAGGTATCTAGTCTAGGGGGAGGGAAGGAAAATGGCACCCCCCAGTTTTCTTGTGATTGGAGAGTCTCCTAATGATTCCTATCACTCCAGTACATGTTATGAGATTAGTAAACAATTGTTTTTCATTTTATTGATTTATGCTGTATCTTGAGTTGGGGGGGGTTTGTTATATTTTCTCTTTAATGTCAGGTTCTCAGTAACTTCTCACCCTCTTGTAGAGCTGAGCCTGCTGATTTTTAAAGTTCTGTGTCTTAATCTTTACTGATTTTAAAAGTTTATGATTTTAAGCCTTTCTTTTCAAAATGAAATGTTGTGGGAATTTGTCTTCCCAGTAAAGTTCCCGTATGCCTGGGGTAAATGGTGTGAGGTCTGCTACTCTCCTTTCTCCATGACTGCAGTGTCCCTCACTCCCATAGTCTCATGGACCAGTTTGGTTTCAAAACAAGTCTCTTCCCATCCTACCCTTTTGATATGTCCCCTTCTCTACCTTTAGCTATGGAGAGTCTACTCTGCCATTCCTCAGGTCATTTTCTGGTTTATTTACACTGAAATGGGTGTCATCTAGGGGTATGTATGGGGCAAGATGAGCTTAGGATAATCCTATTTACCCTTCTTCTCCAAAATTACAAAAGTATGTTTTGTTTTGTCAGAATTTGCCAAACATTTTTTCAAACATGTACCATTTGCATATAAATGAGTTTCAGTTGGTTTTCAAAGTTGACACTTGACAATGTCAACTTTTCATTTGCAACATTCTATGAAAGTGTAGTAGTATCTCATTGTCCTTTAACCTTTTTTTTTTTTAAGTTTTATTGGAACTCAGGGGCACATTTATTTACGTATTGTCTTATTGATGCTTTCATATTACGGTGACTGTCTAATCCATGTGACAGAGTTGCATTTGCTCTACAAAGACTTAAAATATTTACTATCTGGCCCTTCACAGAAAGTGTTTATAAAACTTAGTCTTAAATTATTTAAAAATGCATTAAAAATTGTGTAAGCTTCTAAAATTATACTCTTGACTTTTAATTATACATCATAATGATCTTAAAATTAATTACTAGTATACAATTAAATTTCTTTACATAGAATTCTAAATAACTATATTAATATAAACTTTCATAGGGACTATTTGGCAGAAAAATTAATTTTCAATTTTTGTCTTGATATTTTTTAATTGCAAAATAGAAAATTATGTGAATGTAAATCTTAAGGGATATAACACAAAGTACTTATAAGAAAATATAAAACAGAGAAAATAATAATAATTTAATTGTGTTGTATTATTAAATTCTATGTAATATCTCCATTTATTTTCAAAGATAAACCCATGATACAGTTAGTGTTATATTAAATATGAAAAAAATTGAGAACATAAAGTTTTACAAAAGCATAAAGTAATAAGCAGATAATCCAACATTTTAACTTATTTCTAAGGAACAAATTTCTCTTTCTGTTTTCAGTGCTACTCAGTTCAAAATATCACCCAGGAAAAAGAATCAATAATTGGGTCTGCACCTAACAGGTGCTTATAATAATAACAATCTTGTAAGGGTACTATTTATCTTATCAAAATTTTGGTGACTTTGGGGAATGTTACTTATACCTATATACACTATATTTACTAAATCTACAATATCAAATAGTTGATATTGTAATGTCATGTACAATCATCCCTTGAAAAATTCAGATTTGGGGTGCCAAACTCCCTGCACAGTCAAAAGTTTGGGTAAAATTTTTGACTCCCCCAAAACTTAACTACTGATAACCTACTGTTGACCTTACTGATAACATAATTGACTGACATGTATTTTGTAAGTTTTATGTATTATGTACCGTATTCTTATAGTAATGTAAACTAGAGAAAAGAAAATATTACTAAGAAAATCATAAAAAATACATTTGCATTACTATACTACACTTACTGGAAAAAAATCACATATAAGTGGACTCATGCAGTTCAAATCCATGCAGTTGAAACCCATGTTGTTCAAGGGTGTGTGTGTGTGTGTGTGTGTATATATATATATATATATATATATATATATATATATATACACACAACATATACATGATATTTCCAAAGTTGATACTTTGGAAAAACAAATCACCCAAGTAGCTGACATACAGTGAGTCAATGTGCTACAACCATGAACTGAAGATAGAATGATTATTTTGAAAAAGAAAGATAAATTACAAAAAACAAGTAATGTGTCTTGGCCATGGATCTTTAGAGCATACAGAAATAAGTTCCAGTTTCAGCACCTGAGAATTTGGGCATTTATCTTGAGACAAAGCTTCAGATAGCCTGGATTTAAAAATCAACATTGAAAATAGCTCTGTTTTTTTCATATAGTAACTATGTCCATAAATGGTCATCAAGATTTAGAATACCATAAATATTTAATTGCTTCTATTGTCACACTTGCCATTTAACATGCACATTAAAAATGGGTAGAATAAATCAAACATGGGCAGCAGTAATCTTCCTTAACAGAAGATTGGTTTAACTAAGCCTACCACCAACATACCATCTGTTCTGCAACTCTTCTTAGATCAAGACACAATAGACTTAAGCATATGGACTGTAGGTTGTGAACATGAAAGGATTTTGAACATGTTAGCTTTCTTTTTTGGATTTCTGTTTTGTTTTGCTTTTGATTGTTGTGATTTGTTTTGTTTTTCAACTATGTATGCTTTTATATCTCTGGGGGTAACTTAATCCTAATTGAAGGATAAATGAAACAACATGCCTTTTAATGATATTTAAGGATTTTGTTTCATAATTTGAGATCTGGCAACAACTGATTGGAGTTAGCTAAAAATTCCAAGCACGTTTTTCCTACTCCCAGCTCTTCAGAGTTGAACTTAATATGTTGACAACCACTGCTATTGGAACAGAAGTTGTCCTCTTTGTTTTGTACCTATTTCCATATTCTCCTTGCCTTCTTAGAGTTCATAGATCCAAGGGAGCAAATGCTATGTATAGCTATATGGTATTGTCTTACCTGCAATAAAATAATCATAACAAAGATACTAACAGTAATCTGCTTATTCTGTCACATGTTGCTCTAACTACCTTATAACTACTAATTCTAAGAACATATATATTCGACATTGGTATTATAAAAGCCCCATTTTATATGAGTGGGAAGAACAAGAGACAATATAACTCGTTGAGCTATTAATTGAAAGATACCCTAAAGTACTTAGGCAAAACATATGAATCATATGTTCAACATAGTGAAAACTCAAAATGGAACTTTAGGAAAAATGAAATTTTGAACCTCAATATCAAGAAATATCTTATTAACTTTTATTATGGGGAAAACTATATTTTGATTTCAAATCAGGAATGACATTATGCTGGACCTGACATATAAGTATTTCACGTTCTCTCTGGTTCTCATTGAGCTAGACATTTGTATCCAAATGGAAGCAACTTACTTTATAGATCTGTAAGGGGGGACAAAAAGGTAAGAGAGAAAAGATGAGATTCATTGCTGCACTGTTTTAGTCTGTCCAGTCAGGAGAAATCAGCATTTTGATTACTGAATTATTCCAATCTCATCATTTTTTCCCATGATCAGACATAAAAGGCCATTTCTAAAGTATTCTTGTCAGTGTTTCCTATCATTTCAGATGTAAATGTAGTCATGACACTTCCTTGCTACTAGTTTGTATGTCTGCTAACCTGAACAGTTTTCACAAAGTTGGTTTCGCCTGTCAGTCAAACAAGACAAGAGAAAAGCAAATTTATGGAGACTCCAGACAGAAGAAGAGAAAGAATGAAAAGTGAAAGAGACATGCAACATCAAATTCAAAAGATGTGGAAAGCTTTCTTGTTCAGAATACTGTCAGATTTAAACTAGTGCTTCTGCCTAAAAGAACTAACATGTAGTGGGACACTCATGTGATTGAAAAGGGACTATAAAGCCAGAGAATTTATACTACTATAACAAATATGAAAAAAAGACCCTGAACCCCAGATGAGTTTGGCTTTTGTACTTCTTAGTTTTGCTACTAAGAAATAGTTGTTTAATAGCTGTGCCTTGGTTTCTGCCTCTGAAAATGAGAATGATAATTATATGTGCCACAGATAATTTGCGATATAGATTCAGTTAATTAATATAGGCAGAATACTTAACATTTTCTCCAGTTTAATAGGTCCACAATAAATAGCATTTATTAGTAACATTACTGTTTTTTGGAGTTTAGGTCAATTATTTATGGACAAAATGATGAGTCATAAGGAGTGATAAGAACACAATAAAGAAATGGAATGTATGAGTAAAAGTAATCAGATGTCTAAATTCACCTACTTGATCTTACACCATTTAAAAATTTACAGTAATTTCATTTAGATTTAAAATTACCATGAACTAAGGATATCACATAAACTAGAATTTGCATGAATTATTAATGGAAATTATAGTTAAATTAAAAATTATTGTAGTTATAGTATCACTAGTCCAGTGGACTGAAAGATTACACATAGAAAAAATTAAGGTTAATTTATTTTGAGAGAGAGAGTACATGTGCCAGTGGAGGAGGACAGAGAGAGGGGGAGAGAATTTCAAGAAAACTCAGTCCTACCACCATGAGATCATGACTTGAGCTGAAATCAAGCATTGGATGCTCAACCCATTGAACCACCCAAGAGTCCCATAGAAAAGAAAATGTTTAATCAGTAATTTGTGCTTTAATATCTGTAAAACTTTTACTCTTAAAAGAAGTTACATACGATACTCCACTAGTAGTAAAATTTAAAATAACTAAAAATCAGTAAAGTTGCAGGGTACAATATCAATGTACAGAAATCAGTTGTATTCCTATACACCAATAATAAAGCAGCAGAAAGAGAAATCAAGAAACTAATTGCATTCACAATTGCACGAAAAACCATAAAATACCTAGGAGTAAACCTAACCAAGGATGTAAAAGACCTATATGATGAAAACTATAGAAAACTTATGAAAGGGATTAAAGAAGATGCCAAGAAATGGAAAAACATTCCCTGTTCATGGCTAGGAAGAATAAACATTGTGAAAATGTCATTACTACCCAAAGCAATCTACACATTCAATGCAATCCCCATCAAAATTGCACCAA